>NC_080789.1:116945479-117312979 GCF_028018385.1 Neofelis nebulosa
GCCGGGACACGGCACCAGACTAGTCCCACCGGACTGTCCCTCTCCTTCCCCTCCTCCCATGCGAGTGCAGGGTGTCCCCTGTGCTTCTGACTCCCCAGCCGTGCATCAGAGGTTTGATTAATTGGCTGGAGTAGTTAGTTCACTGAACTCAGGAAAACAGTTTACTTACTAGATGACCAGTTTATTATAAAAGCTATAACTCCGGGGCCCTGGGAGGCTCAGTCGGTTAAGTGTCTGACTCTTGGTTTGGGCTCAGGTCGTGATCTCACGGTTCATGAGATTGAGCCCCGCATCGGGCTCTGCGCTGATCATGCAGAGACTGCTTGGGTTTCTTTCTCTCTCTCTCCCTCTCTCTCTCTCTCTCTCTCCCTCTCTCTCTCCCTCTCTCCCTCTCTCCCTCTCTCTCTCTCCCTCTCTCCCTCTCTCCCTCTCTCTCTCTCTCCCTCTCTCTCTCTCTCTCCCTCTCTCTCTCTCTCTCCCTCTCTCTCCCTCTCTCTCTCTCTCTCCCTCTCTCTCTCTCTCCCCCTCTCTCTCTCCCCCCCCTCTCTCTCCCCCCCTCTCCCTCTCTCCCTCTCTCTCTCTCTCTCTCTCCCTCTCTCTCTCTCTCTCTCTCTCTCTCTCTCTCTCTCTCTCTCTCTGCCCTCTCTGCCCTCTCTGCCCTCTCCTGCTCATAGGCATGCCGTACTCTTTCTCTCTCTCTCAAAATAAATAAACATTAAAAAAAAAAAAGATACAACTCAGAACAGCCAGATGGGAGAAGATACATAGGGCAAGGTATCAGGGAAGCATCGTGGAGCTCCCATATCCTTTCATGGGGCACCACTCTCCCCACACCTCCACGTGTCCACCAACCTGGAACATGTCTGCGTTCTGTCCTTTTGGGCTGCCTTTGGTAATTGGACTCCATCTCTAGCCCCTCTCCCCTCCCTGGAGGTCAGGTTTGGGCTGAAAGTTCCAACCCTAATCATTTAGTTGATTCCCCCTGGCAACAAGCCTCCGCACTTAGGGGTTTTCTAAAAGTCACCTCATTAACGTGAACTCTGGTGTGTTTTCAAGGGGTGTGGAATGCTATGAATAACAAAAGACATCTTTATTGCTCTTAATCACTTAGGAAATTCTCTGGGTTTTAGGAGCTCTGTGCCAGGAATCAGGGAGAAGACCAAATATATATTTATTACCAATCACAATATTGTTTCAGGGTCATTGAGCACAGTGGCCAAGAAAGAATTCTTGAGATGTTCTATGGTGCAACTCAGTAAGTGTGTTTGAGTAGCACGGTGATAGGACCCATGGGCAGAAAGAGGTGCATTTTTGCTGTAAGAAGCTGGTGGTTATATGCTGAGTGCTTGAGGGGGAAGAGACTTGCAGGGAGTATTACATCATCAGTGTCTTCGAATTTCTACTCCTAAAACTACTCTTGCAAGATTTCTCTGGTGCCCATCATTCAGTTCCATATGAACACTTGGTGCGATTTACAGGCAGTCATGAGATCCTTTGCAACCAGCGCTTGTTTGATCCATCTGGGAAGTATGCAGAGGATAGGCTTCTGGGCTAATGGTGAACATTCTTCTGCTTCTATCCTTCATCATCTCCCCACTGACCAGTTTTTGGTCCTTAAATCTTTAAGATTGTTGAAGGTTGAATGCCTCATCTTCTGTGACTTCTTCAAGCTCACAGGGGTCATAGAGATGTCTCAACGTATGGACCAAACTTCATCACCATCTGTCCCTGCAGCGAACTATTAGAAAAGGCCATTGCTTTAGAGTCCAGAGTGGACATCGGGGTGAATTTGTTTCAGGTAGTAAGACTCATCTGTGCGCTGAGTGAAGGAGTCAGGAACTGCTTGCATGCACCTTGGCAATAGAGGAGAAAAAAGCAAAAGAGACAACACGTGAGGATTATGATTATAATGGAAATAGGAAGAGCAGTGAGAAGACTCTCGAGGGTGAACCATAGTCCACCTCCCAACCAGGAGTGTCACCGGTCATTAAGTGACAAGGTAGGGTCTTTAAGAGCACCGGTTTCCTTCTTCCAATCAGTAATCCTGTCATATTTTTGTCAGAATCTGGAATGCAGACACAACCCTCCTCTTTAATAATGGGACACATTGCTCCTTGTACGGCTGTCAAGACATCGGATGCCATTCTGTTTTGTAGAACTGCTTTACACATTTGAGTTATTTCATTGATAATGTAATGAGACTTTGAAAGTCATTTAAGGCCTTCATTGTGTATGTAGCAAGGGCCTCCGTGTGTCACATTGATGCGGTTTTGGAGTGGTGGGGGGCTTCGGGAGCCGATGGCCAAGAGAGAATTCTTGAGACATCTTTGGTGTAAAAAGGTGATTTTATTAAGGCACGGGGACAGGACCCATGGGCGGAAGGAGCTGCACTGGAGTTGTCTAGAGTGACTGATTATATACTGTGGAGACGGAGGTAAAATCCAAAAGGATTTTCATATGCTAAAGAGGACTCAGAAGATACTGGAGGCCTTGTTATTGTTAAGCTAAGGTGGTTTTCCCTCTAGTAAGGCATTAAGACAAGACAGGAGTTTATTGGAGAAATGTTTTACTCTGCCTACCTCAAATATTTCTCAATGGGCTGAATTTATTTAAAATTCTCAAAGAAACTTAATTTTATTTACATTTTCTTCTTTATTCCCCACATCACCATGGAGGCGAGGGTGATGTTAGGACTCTAGGAAATGGAGTCTCTGGGTTTCTGGAGGTTAGGCTATTGATAAGATTGCCTTTTTCTTGTAGTTGACTAAGACATTTGTAAACTGATTGACTCGTCCTGTAGGGATTTGTCCTGTAGGACTGTGATCTCAATCGGTTAACTGTTGGTTTTTTCCCTTTCCTTTGTTCTTGGGCAGCCAGTAGTGCCTGAGGAATGTCACATATATCCCACCTGGTTGGGGGGAGGGGGTTTGTGGGGTGTCAGCTTGCCTTATGTTTCCTCATCAATATGAGATCTTCTAAATCTACTGATGGAAGAAAAATAAATGTCAGATGGTCATACCCATAGGACACGGATCTTGTCTTTCATTGTCTTAGCTATGGAAGATTAGCTGAACTTTTGATAGTCTTAGTGCTACAGCCCTGCATCCAGCCATAATCTAGCACATCTTCCAGTCCAGCCTGGTGGAAGCGATGGCCACAAATTTGGCCCATGTAACCACTGTGTCCCATTAGGTGCTGGCCATCTCATGCCTGGTCGCCTTGTCCAGTCAGTAGCAAAAGAATTGATTGATGGCCTGTAAAAAAAAAAAAAAAAAAATGGTACAAAGTCTTCTTGGGGGGAGCCATCCTATTTGGTGAGTACTGTTGGGCCATGAATCAAGGGTATGGTTTTTCTGTTCCCAGCATTAAAGGGCCTTTTGGTTTATTTGTCCTATTGTGGGAGTAAGCCACATATATCCATCTGATATTTGTTATAATCCTTTCTAGGTATATCAATAGGAAGGACTATGTAGTTGGGGAATTCATTGTTGTGAGCCTATCTGTGGGTTGGCATATTCAGTTACAATTGTTGACGGTTTGAGGATAAGAGAAAGGCTTCTTATGGCCTTTAGAGTCCCATGTGGCATTGTCTATAGGCCAGCATGAAACATTCTTTTTAGTAATAGAAATATCCCTATATGTGCTGGTGTTGGGGTGATGTATCCTTTTGGCTATGTATTGATGTAAATAATGCCAGTCTGCACTTGGTCATGGAGAAACCCACCAAGGGAGGCCTGAAGTGCTTGATACGGATGGCAAGTCACACATACTCAGCACAAAGATTGGTTTTGTGGCTCAGCGTATTGTTGTGCCTATTGTAGAAAAGAGTTACCATTTAGGTATCGTGTGTAGAGAACAAGTGAAAGAAAAAGACCTTCATTTCTTCCTATCTTGCTGTTTGAAGGGGAATTTGAGGTCTTCCGATGGTTCATAGGAATGTGAGGGCTCATCAGGTCAGTTCATTGTCATCCTGTGTTGAAGGGGGTATGAGTTAAATTCTAGAAACATGAGTCCATGTCAAGTGGCCTTCTGATTTGCTGCAGTGGGAGTGCTTGCTATGACCCTGTAAGGTCCTTTCCACTTAGGAAGGCAAACAATGCAGGAGAACCAATTCCTGTCCTTTAAATAGACTAGTTCCGTAGGGTGTACTTACAAAGAATTTTGAATTTCATTAGGGTCCAATTTTGGCCGTACTTTATTAGCAGCTTCATTAAGAGTTTTATGGGTTAATCCAGACTCAAATGAAAAGTGTATCAGGGGCACCTGGGTGGCTCAGTCGGTTAAGCTCAGGTCATGATCTCATGGTTCATGAGTTCGAGCCCTGTTTCTGGCTCTGGGTGCTGACAGCATGGAGCCTGCTTCGGATCCTCTGTCTCCCTCTCTCTCTGCCCCTCCCCTGCGCCTGCTCTCTCTCTCTCTCTCTCTCTCTCTCTCTCTCTCTCTCAAAAGTAAACATAAAAAAAAAAGAGTGTAACAGATTATTATAATCTGGGTCCAAGGATAAGTCAATGGTAAGGAAGGGTCTACCATATATTAATTCAAAAAGGCTTAACCCTCAACTTTCCCATGGGGTGGTTCTTATTCTTAAGAGACCTACAGGTAAAAGAGTTATCCAGTTTTCTTGTGTTTCTAGGCTCATCTTAGTGAGGTGTCTTTTAAAATTATGATTAGCCTTTTCAACTTTGCCGGATGATTAAGGGTGCCAGGCTGTATGTGAAGAATACTTAATTTTAAGGGCTTAGGCTACCTGTTGAGTTATTTGGGCCGTAAAGGATGGGCCATTTTCACTTTGAAGAGGTTGAGGGAGTCTAAACCAGGGGATGATTTTCCCTTAATAAAGTCTTTGTTACTTCAGTAGCCTTTTCTGTCTTACGTGGGAAAGCTTCCACCCATCCAGTAAAGGTATCTGTCTAGACTAGTAAATATTTATATCCTTTACAAGGTGGCATTTGTGTGAAACCTATTTTCCAGTCTTTCCCAGGATATGTCCCATGTCTTTGGACAGGTGTTAAAAGAGAGAGTGGTCATAAGGTACCTTCTGGATTTATCTGGGCACATATTGCACAAGATTTACCTGCCCTTATCTATCTATCTATCTATCTATCTATCTATCTATCTATCTATCTTTCTAGAAAGTGAGCATGAGGGAGGGAGGGGCAGAGAGAGAGGGAGAGAGAATCCCAAGCAGGATCCACTCTGTCAGCGCAGAGCCCAGTGTGGGGCTCAAAGTCCTGAAGCTGTGAGATCATGACCTGAGCCGAATCAGGAGTTGGAAGGTTTGGCCAACAGAGCCACCTGAGTGCCCCTACATGCCTTTTTATTTTTATTTTTTATTTTTTTTATTTTTTATTTTTTTTTTCAACGTTTTTTATTTATTTTTGGGACAGAGAGAGACAGAGCATGAACGGGGGAGGGGCAGAGAGAGAGGGAGACACAGAATCGGAAACAGGCTCCAGGCTCCGAGCCATCAGCCCAGAGCCTGACGCGGGGCTCGAACTCACGGACTGCGAGATCGTGACCTGGCTGAAGTCGGACGCTTAACCGACTGCGCCATCCAGGCGCCCCTACATGCCTTTTTAAAGATGCTCTTAGGGGCGCCTGGGTGGCTCAGTCGGTTGAGCGTCCGACTTCGGCTCAGGTCATGATCTCGCGGTCTGTGAGTTCGAGCCCTGCGTCGGGCTCTGTGCTGACAGCTCGGAGCCTGGAGCCTGCTTCCGATTCTGTGTCTCCCTCTCTCTCTGACCCTCCTCTGCTCATGCTCTGTCTCTCTCTGTCTCAAAAATAAATAAAAACGTTAAAAAAAATTAGAAAAAAAATAAAGATGCTCTTAATCCTTTTCCATCAAATACCAGTTTGGTGAAATTCCATAAAGCTTCTCTTCCCATATGAGTAGACTTGTGGAGGCCTCTTGCGAATTTCCACTGATTTTCCTTAGGGACAGAGATTTTTCCTTTATCATTTTTATACCCTAGGCCATTTTAGTGTGTCCTTTCCCAAGTGCTCAGGTGTCCCCTAGAGTGTAAGTGGGAACGACAGTGCTTAAGGGATTAGAGAGCGACAGAAGACTCCTATAACTAGTTCAGTTCCAGCTGCCAGTTTGGCTGCCCAAATGGTGAAATTGCTACCTTTGGATCCTAAATGTTCTCCCTTTTGATGTCCTTTACGATATATTACAGCAGTTTCTTTAGGGAGATTAACTGCTGCTAATAGAGTTACAGTTTTGGATCCATATTTAATGGAATTATGACTAGTTAATAATCCCCTTTCCTTGGTTCAGTCGATTAAGCGTCCGATTCTTGATTTCGGCTCAGGTCTTGACCTCACGGTTCGTGAGTTCGAGCCCCGTATTGGGCTCTGTGCTGACAATGTGTAGCCTGCTTGGGATTCTCCCTCTCCCCATTTCTCTACCCCTCTGCCACGGAAGCTTGCGCTCTCTCTCAAAATAAATAAACTTAAAAAAAAAAATCCCCTTTCCTTCCAGATGGCACTATATGCCTGCAGGCATGGAGGCATATTTTGAATTTGTGTATGTATTAATTCTTAGGCCTTTAGCTAACCGAAGAGCTCAAGTGAGACCTATCCGTTCTGCCTCTTGAGCTCAAGTACTGGTCGGTAATGGGTTGGCCTCAGTAGTTGAAGTTAAACTAATAATCACAGAGCCAGCCTTTCTGTCTTCCTTGTGTAAAACTACTACTATCTGTAAATCAGCCTTCCGCGGCATTATCTGTGGCTTGACCCTTCAGATCCAGACGGCTGGAAGAGACCAATCCTGTTACCTCTTTCCTGTCCTGTTCAGACACAACAGTAGCCTGGTTTGGTCCGGGCATGAGAGACGCTGGGTTTACGGTTTGACAGGTTTTGAGAACACTATCGGGGGAGTCTAAAAGTATAGCCTGACAATTTAGTGAGTCCGCCCCCTGTCATTCACTGATGGATGGCCTTTAGTTTCTAAAATTCCTTGAACCCCATGAGGAGTCCTCACTGGCAGGGGCTGTCCTATTGAACATTTAGATGCTTCTCATCACGTAGGAGCTGCGACTGCTCAGAGGCGTGCTGGCCGTCCTCAGGCCGTGTTGTCAACGACTTTGGAAAATATCCTGCTTCCTGCGGGTCTCCATTCATGCCTTAGTTTTTGGGTTGTGCTCCTAGGGCTTGGCCCTGTTTTTCGGCAGTGAATAGGGTAAATGACTTTTCTAAGTTTGGTAGGACCAGAACCTAGGAGAGTTTAGGTTTTAGTTGTTGAAAGGCCTCCTGTTGTTTCTTGTTCCATTTTAAAGGCTCTTAATCTGGCCCTTTAGTGGCCTCATACCAAGGTTTGACTAAGACTCCAAACCCTGCTATCCATAGAAAGCAAAATCCAGCCATTCCAGAAAAGGTTCAGAGTTGTTTTTTTTTTTGTTTTTGTTTTTTTTGTGGCAGGAGGTCCCAATTCTGTTATAGCTCTTTTTCTCTTGATTGACAGAGAACGATGCCAGCAGTTGATTTCATATTCTTTTTACTAAAAAAAAAAATTTTTTTTAATGTTTATTTATTATTGAGAGACAGAGCACGAGCATGGGAGGGGCAGAGAGAGGAGGAGACACAGAATCTGAAGCAGGCTCCAGGCTCTGAGCTGTCAGGACAGAGCCTGACGCGGGGCTTGAACTCACAAACAGCGAGATCATGACCTGAGCTGAAGTCAGACGCTTACCTGACTGAGCCACCCAGACGCCTCTGATTCATATTCTAAGTACGGTACCTTCTGTTTAGAAATTTGAGCCTTTTTAGATGATGCTCAGTATCTTCTCTCCAAGAAGGACAATGGTAGAATTATGATCCGAGATGTCTTTCGTGGGGTAGATATTGCAATATCATCGGCACATTGTACTGTTGTTCCCTGAGGTAACGTAAGGTCCCTAAGTTGTCTACCGAGTGGATTGCCAAACAAATGGGGACTTGCTCTAAATCCCTGCAGTAGGACTGTCCACGTAAGCCAGCGAGTTTGATATTCCCCTTCTAGTCCAGTAATTTTAGGTTTAGAAAGACGAGTCTGGCTGGTGTGCTGAATCAGGACAGAGTAAGTAGCTCCCGTAACAATAAGAAAACAACGAACTTCCCTCCCACGGCCAGGGTGACCTGGGGCTCGGGCATCTTGATGTTCGCAGGAGCCGGACCAGCCTCAGGGCCCCATCATGTCATCTCCTCAGGTTGTTGCTCTTGGGCTGGAAAATGAGTTTCTGTCTTACTCTCTGGAGATGAGGGGAGTCCCTTTTCCAGTGTCCCTGTGCCTTGTAAGTGGGACACGGCCCCGGCAGAGAGCGTTCATTCGGATATTCTTTACTCCAGTGTCCACACCTATAGCAAGTGGTCTTATGTGAATTTCTGTCTCATGCTGGCTTCTTCTCTTGCCCCTGAATAGCCTGGTGGTGTGGGGGACCCAAGCTAGCGGCCCCCGATATTTGAGCCTGTGTTCTGCCCTGTGTTTTAGCCCTCGGTTCTCCTGTCTTAGAGCCGTATCTCTGTTAAAGACTCCAGTGGCCACTTCCAGCAGCCTCTGGGTTGGTGTTTGAGGGCCTGGGGCTGACTTTGCCAGTTGTGGCTAATGTCTGGTGTCGACTGGTTCATAAAATGAATATTTAGGACAGCCATCCCTTCTGGTGTGGTTGGGCCTACATTTGTGTATTTATGAATTGCTTCTACTAAATGGCCCTGAAATGAGGCAGGACTTTTCATCATTTGCCTAGGTTACTTCCTTAATTTTATCAAAACTGAGGTTCATTCCCTCCACTAAACAGGTGACCATGTGGTCTCTTCTTTCCCTGGCAGGTGTCTCCTCTTGGTAGTTCAGTGGGGCTCAGCCTTGGGAACAGCGTCTCTTCCTACTGGTTAATGATTTCTGTCCCTAGTTGCCAGCTCATCTACAAATTCTTGTGCCCCAGCCCAAATTTGGACCTTTTTCCTGCTGGGGTACAACAATGCATTAGAATAATGTAGATACCCTGCCAGGTTAAGTCAAATGTTAGAGACACTTGGTGAAATCCACCTATAAACTTGGATAGATCCTGTGAGTATCGTCTTACTTGTTTTTTCATTTGAGCCAGATCTGGAGCATAAGGAAGAATTTTTTAGACATTCTATGGTACAATTTAGTAAGTTTATTTGAGTAGCATGGGGACAGGGCCCGTGGGCACAAAGGGCTATAATTTTTCTGTATGCTTCGTGTGCAAGGGGGAGGAGACATGCAGGGAATATTAGATCGTAAATGTCTTCTTTGAATGTCTACTCATGAAACTACTTTTGCAAGATTTCTGTGGTGCTTATCATTCAGCTTGATATTAACAGTCAGTGAGATATACAGGCAGTCATGAGACCCTTTAAGAATGTAGCAACCAGCACATATTTTCATCCTTCTCAGAACCATGAAGGCTAGAGGCTAGAAAGCTTTCTGGGCTAAACGTAAACATTTTCCTGCTTCTGTCCCTCAGCATTGCCACATACCCTCTTTTGAAAACTTACTACCATTGCTTGAAACATGCCTAAGTTTCCCATATTTGTCAGATGTTTTCCTTGCTCCTGTTTTTCTTTAGAAAAAATACGATTCAAACAGTTAAAAAAAAATATTCTTGAGACTTGTTGAAAGTAAGGGAGACTTCATTCAAGGGAGGCCATCGTGACGGTTGTGGGGACCACAGCAGTGGGGTCTTGTAGTGAGACAGAGGTTGGACTCCACTCTGAATGAATGTGAGCCCATGGCAGTTTATAGCCAAGGAGCCGGGTGGAGGTCCCCGGATGGGAAATTACTAACAGGAAGCATCAGGGGTGAGGGGGTGAGGGGGTGAGGGAGCGAGTCTGGCTCAGCCGACCTGACAGGATTCTTGCTGAAGGTAGGCCACGGTGGTCAGACCTTACCCAGGGGTCGTTGGAGGATGAGGACCCCAGTTAGACCCTGGGGGGTGGAAGAGGGTCTGGTTAAACTGACCTATAAGGATTCTTGCTAAAATCGGACAATGCACAGAGGACTGTGGAGGTCCAGAAGTCGGGCCCAGTTGAGAAAGAATTCAGGGGGGCCTGAGTTTGGTCAGTGAGAAAACCTTTGTCACTGCTTTGGCTGCAGCTTCTCAGTCTGCTGCTGAGCTGGGCTAGACTTGTCACCCTCACCGGGCTAGACTTGGCATCTCCACCCTTCCCCTCCCATCCTTTTTCGTCTGTGGCTTATGGGCCAGCTCCAGCACCCTCCCCTTCTCTTCTGGGTGCCGGGTCTTGCTTCACAGCCAGGCCCTAAGGAGGGGAATGCTTCAGTGCTGATTTAAAGATCGCCTCTATATGTCTCATGAGCCAAACTCATTCTTCATCCCAATAAAAACCCTGATAGAAAAATGTGACTCTAACCACAGATCCAGCCGACACCACGTGGTGACAGGATAGGAGGGGCACTTTTGGGCCTTTGGCTCTTTCATAATACCTCCCCTCCCCCAATATTTGATAAGAACAATTGCCGTTTTCTCGATATACTTGGAGGACTACGCAAACCTAGTGTGTGTAGCCTGTGACTTTCCTCCTCTGCCCCATCAGATCACATCCCTAATGTCTAAAATCCTCAAGCTGCTGCCACTAACAGGTTTAGTTTTTCTTGATGGTATTGTATAATTGCTCCTGATTTGCATGTGATTGCAGACTCGTGGCATTTCTTTCCAAATGTGACGTTGTGGCCTTGTGTTAGCCTTCTCAAGCCACTGGAGCAAGAATTCTTGATCTGGGTAGATTTCAGAGCCTTTGGGCTCCGTGGCCTGCCTAGAATAGACACAGCTTTTTTGTGTGTCACGTGAATGTTTCTGAGGACAGAAGGGTCCGGAGTTCTCCTGTGATTTCAAAATGTCTGTGGCTTCTGAAAGGAGAGTATCACTTATGAAACTGAAATAGTAACCTACAACACAGATGACGGTTTTTAGGGCACTCAATTTAGGCCCCGTGACAGTGGTCCCTCGCTCAGTGCACAGTGCCGACTTCTGAGCTATAATGGTAGTTGCCCCCTGATTTACTGATAAGAGTCAAAAATTACAAAGGGAGAGATACGGAGTAAGACTAATAATCTCTCTCAGGACAGAGTAAGCTTATTTATTAGTGTATCACCTGACCAGATAGTATCACTTAACAAGTTGGAGGGTATTCCACATAATTGTTGTTGGGGTGTTTCCGATGGCCACTCTCTCTATACTCAAGGGTGCTACTGAGGAGAGAGAGATTCGGAGGGGAGAGAAAGAAGGGAGGTGTTGTTGACCGTGAACAGGCACTGTGGCTTTTCACTGATGGTCCTAGCCTTAAGGAGTAAAATCCAACTGAGTAAACGTTAAGGGTCTTATTGGCTTTTTACTCAGTGATTCATGTTTATTTATTTTTATTTTTGAGAGAGAGACACACACACAGAGTGCAGGTGGGAGAGGGGCAGAGAGAGGCAGAGACAGAATCCGAAGCAGGCTCCAGGCTCTGAGCTGTCAGCACAGAGCCCGACGCGGGGCTCAAACCCACAGACCTGAGATCATGACCTGATCCGAAGCAGGATGCCTGACTGAGCCACCCAGGCGCCCCTTATTCAGTGATTCATGAATCGGGCAGAGAGCAAGGAGCTCTGAGGAGCTATACAAGGCAAGAGATTTTTGTAGACCAAAGTGAGCAGGAACAAGGGAGTTATACTGGGCATTTTCTGATAGCTCTAAAGCAGGAAAGTAGCCCCACTTTAACCTAAGGGAAGTCTTGGAATCCAGGTCAGGTATCTTGTGTGGACTGGTTGACCTAGGCCTCCCTTTTCTGGGAGAGCCGGGCACAGAGACATAGTTAAGTTTTTGTTTGCTGATATGCGGCTTAGCATGAGCGACTCCATCTTGGACCCAATCCGATTACTTTTATGCAAGGATGACCATTTCCAGGATATAATGGGAGGGATGGTGATTTGCCTTACTTGAGTTCTTGGGGAAGTATAGACAGTGACTCCTTCTGGATCTGGCCTTTGACATATTCCACCATAAAGAGTACTGGCCATTGGAGTGCAAAGCCACCTTTGTGATAAACACCACGGAGTTGCAGCCCTACTAAGTGATTTGCAGAGTCTTCTGTAAATCATGGCCCAGTGTAGCCACACTCACTGCAAGTAAGGGAAGTGTTGATTGTTGTTTTCTCACCTCTGTGTAAGATCTGCTTTGCTACTGAGCATGCGTCTTTCTGACTGCTGAAATGCTCTGTTCTGGATTGGGACGTAGTGAGTTAAAGGAGATAAGAACAATGTTTCTTAGTTGAAAGATTAAAGATAATTGAATTGAGTATTCATCTTGACTTTGTGGTCTGCTGAATTGGCTTAAAATTAATTTGCTTTGGTAAGGAACAAGGCTAATTAAAAAATAATCTTACAGTGTAATTGCTTTGGCAATGGTAATTGCAAATATTTAAATTCTCTCACAGGAATTGGGCATAAAATGAACCTCAACACTGAGTTCAGATGTATCATGTACATATCCTGTACGTATCATGTAATGAAAACAGTGTATTCCTTTTCATTTTAAGTGCATCAGAAGGAAGATACTATTTGGTGAGAACATAGTTTAAATGTGGTATCTGGTATTTTTTCATGTTTTGATTTCTTTATCTTGGCAGGTGATTGAAGGGAAAAACCATCTGCAATTGTCTGTAGGCATGAGGAAGATTTGTATAACTCTTTAAGATTATTAACTAATAATTAGATGTAGAGAGCATCCTTATTATGGAGAGCTAGGGTGACTGGAATAGAATGGATTTCCACCAGAAATAACTGTGTACTTTTTAGGTAATAAAGCATATATTAATTCACAAGTAGAAAAAGGAACTGACGCTGATGTAGTCACATAATAATGCTGTAAATATTTACTTACAAATAAAGAATTTACAAATAGTTGCTAATAGAGTTAAAAAAAAAATACCAATGTTTCCTAAATGTGAACATGCAGGGTTATTTTAGCATTATTCATAAAAACAATTTTTATTTTAAACACTATGCCTTTATTTTCATGTATATTAGAAAGCTTAACTAGCTCATCAAACTCATTGTTTCAGGAGGATCAAAAGTGGGCATTTCAGTTAAAAACAAAACAAAACTTGATTTAAGCAAAATGTTAAGTGAGGGGCGCCTGGGTGGCTCAGTCGGTTGAGCGTCCGACTTTAGCTCACGTCGTGATCTCATGGTTCGTGGGTTTGAACCCCGCTCACCCCTCCCCTGCTCATGTGTGCACGTGCGCCCTTTCTCTCTCAAAAATAAACATTAAAAAAAAAAAAAAACGTTAAGTGAAAGAATAGTTTTTTATGTAATGTAAATGGTGGTGGTATAAGTGACCCAAGTTTGGAAACTACTGATTTTAAATTACTGATACATAGCTGTTTCTGTTTAATCTTGAGTTGCTGTATTTTATTTTATTTTATTTTTTAAAAAATTTTTTTAAGTTTATTTATTTTGGGGACAGAGAGAGACCGAGCATGAATGCGGGAGGGTCAGAGAGAGAAGGAGACACAGAATCCGAAACAGGCTCCAGGCTCCAGGCTCCAAGCTGTCAGCACAGAGCCCGACGCGGGGCTCGAACTCACGGACCGCGAGATCGTGACCTGAGCCGAAGTCGGACGCTCAACCGACTGAGCCACCCAGGCGCCCCAGAGTTGCTGTATTTTAAAGAGTAATAATAAACTGGGAAGGAGGCTGGGATGCCACAGGTGGGGAGCCCCAAGACGTTGGATCTGAGTAGAAGTTCTGTTCGGACTTCCACTTGCTCTCTTTAATTTCCCTTTCATAGCTGCTTAGTGTAGTGATAACTTCGTGTCTCCACAGCCTCTTGTCCCACTCTTCCTTTTCACGTGGAGCTCTCTCGCCCAGTCCCCAGATTGTTCCTCACGACAGGGATACTGTCATTTTTCCCTGTGCCTCCAGTGTCGGGCCTGGTAGTTGCTCAGTAAGTGGGTCTTTGGATGCATTGAGTTGTTATTCGGTAAACCAAACAGGAGTAAAAGCGCGTATTTAGTCTGTCCTAAGTAACACGAAAACTTACCAAATAGTTGTACATGTAGACAAACTGCAGAACCTTTGGTAGTAATAGCTGAAAACCATTTTTTAAATTTGTTTCACTTTTCTGTCATCTTGGTGGTGTCAGCTTGGCTTTGCCGGAAAGACCGCACGCGCATGCTAGTGTGGAAGGAACACTGAGTTCTAGTCCTGGGTCTTCCTTCCTCCTCTTGTTGTTTGGGTCTGGTACAGGAAGGATCAAAGGGGTTGGGGGTCAAGCAAAATAATGCTTGCATAAATACTATTGCCAAGATCTACAGAAGTGTTATGGTTTTAGGTATCTGCTGTGTCTCGTGACTGTAATATCTTGCCTAGAGACTTTTGTATCTATCTTCCATCATAGTCTGTCCTTTTCTCATTGGAAAAGAAAAACAATGCCCTGGGGACAAACTGAAGTCCTGGTTTCTTGTTTATATGTCGGTAAGGTACCTCCGATCTTTTTTGGGGGAACGAGTCAGAGTAGGAGTTAATAAACTTTTTTCTTTCTTTTTTTTTTTTTGTTTACTGTTTACAAAATACTTTCTCAGAAAAGTATTGGTAGTTCCAGAATACAATATTGGTGATTCAAGACAAAACAAAAATAGGCGTAATTTTTTTTCACATGAAAGATACTTCTGTACCGAGTTGATAGCAGTGTATTACTCTGCTATATGAAGGGGGAGTGTGCAGGGAATTACTTAGTCCTGGGACAAGGTAATCCTGATACAACTATTCTTGACCATCATACATGACTTAATGTTTACTGACTATTATGTTAGACACTATGTAAGACACTTAGTTCTTCCTCATAGTGTTACTGTGAAAATTCTCCCTGTTTAGGGTGAAAAGAAAGCTGGTCGGTGGTAGAGCTTGGATTTGAATCTAGGTTTGATGAACTAGAAAGTTCGGTGGTTGTCTACTCCGGTTGTGCATTTCATTCGCTTGGGAACTTTGTTGGTGCTGGCGAAATTGTCCATCACGGTTTAAATTTTCTTCAGTAGAAACTGTGGTTAATTATGTCCGTATCTGATGATTCCAGTATCTGGATTACTCCGAATTTCTTTCGATCATCTTTTTCCATTGGTTCTGTCTTTTGGTATGTCTAGTAATTTTTGATTAAATATTGGTTATTATGGAAAATTGAAGAGGTTCTGATGATAGAATTTCCTTTAGCGTCTGACAGGCAGTTAGAATAGGGGGAATCACCTTAATCCACTCAGAGGTTGAGCTGATTGAGGGTGGGAACCCCTTTGTGAGGCCTCGTGTATTTCCAGCTTTCTCTTACCACACAGGGGAAGTTCTTTAGAGGTCTCAACAGGCTGCAGTCCTTTAGGGGTCCAAACTGAAAGCTGGTGGGATTCAGTTGTGCACATCTGCCTTGTTAGGCCCCTACCTCCAATTTTTGTCTTTCCTGTCTGATGGGACAGACTGTCTCTGCTCAGCTTCTCAGTCTCTTAGCTGCATTCTGTTCAGCTTCTTTACCCCATGCATTTGTTTGCTTATGAATCAGCGAATACTTGAAGCAGAAAAGTAGCTCAGGGTGCTGGACGCACTTTTTGGTGTTTTTCTTTTCTCTGGAGTCTTGACCTCTCGGGTCCTCGGCGCCTGACTTGTCCTGAACTCCAGGTTTTGTCTGCCCTGGAGACTGCCAGAGGCTGTCTTTAATGCCTCTACTATGTGACAGCTGGCTTCCCTCCTCAGCCTTGCATCTCTGCTGCTTATGAGTTGGGAATGTGCTCAGGGGGAAGCAGTGTGGAATGTTGGGTACATCTTTAGGTCTAGATCTTGGCCATTCAAGCCCCACTTTGGAAGGCTTTTTTTTTTTCCTAGTTGTTCTTTTTCTCCTCCTTTTTCCTCCAGTACTAGGTAGTGTTAAGTAGACTATAAATTGATTTTGTTGATTTCCATAGCCGCTACAGTTACTGTCCTTGACTTCTGAACTCAAGAGCCACGGACTGATCTTGATGAGATTTATGACTTTTTTTTTTTTTTTTTTCTAAGAAATAAAAGTGTTTATTTCTAAAAACAAATAACTGAATTTCTTTCATTAAGGGGCCTGGTAAAATTTCAAAGGACCAATAACCTCAGAGCTTTATAAAAGTAATTTTCCCAAAGTTTTTATTACGTGTGAATGTAATTTAAAAAAAAAATTTTTTTTTTAACGTTTATTTATTTTTGACACAGAGAGAGACAGAGCATGAACGGGGGAGGGTCACAGAGAGAGGGAGACACAGAATCTGAAACAGGCTCCAGGCTCTGAGCTGTTAGCACAGAGCCCGACGCGGGGCTCGAACCCACGGACCGTGAGATCATGACCTGAGCTGAAGTCGGACGCTTAACCGACCGAGCCACCCAGGCGCCCCGTGAATGTAATTTTATAATGTACTACTTTTTGAGATTTTTTTTAAATTAAATGGAAACTAACATTTTATCTTTTCCCATTGTACTTAATATTTTAAACATTCTTAGAATGAAAGTAACCTGAAAATACTTTGGAAAAAAAAATTGATATTCTGAAACTGTACATACCAACGTCCCGTTAAATTCTTCCTATTTTAAATGATTCAAGTTTGAGATACTTCTCCTATCATAATGAAACACTTTTGAATTAAAGCCTGAAAGTAATAAATTAACAAGATAAACATAGAGGCCTAAAATTCAGAGTTTGGCATTCGTTAGGTAATAAAATAAAAGATGAGCTCACATTTGGACTTGTGTACCTTGATAATTCGTTCTTAACCTGAAAGCCTCATTTGCGTCGAATGTTATTACATGAAGCAGAGTAGCTGGCAGATTATTCTGGTACTTTAAAACAAAAATGTTCGTGTTTGGTTATAGATTTGTGATGGTTTAAAGGTCTGGTAGGGCAAAATAAGCAGGACTCCTGAGGTGCCGTTAAGCATCCGACTCTTGGTTTCAGCTCAGTGATCCCACGGTTCGTGGGATCGAGCCCCACGTTGGCCTCTGTGCTGACAGTGTGGAGCCTGCTTGGAATTCTCTCTCCCTCTCTGTCTGCCCCTCCCCTGCATGTTCTCACTTTAGGTTAAAGTGAGAGTTAAAGATGAGAACAAAATTGTGAATTCAGAACTCTTATGAGGCTAGCTAGTTACAAGGCCACACAATTCCTTACTTAAAGCCCAAATACATTCTAGAATTCAGAACTGCTTAATTTGCCACTCTGCCAGGAAACTTTGAACACAGTGTTAGGAACTAGTGAGGAAAATTTAAAATGTTTTACATCCAAATAATGTTTTTAGTAGCCCTGTTGATGACAAGATTACATAGAGACAACATTTATCCAGAAGGTTATGAAATCAAAACGTTTCATTTCAAGATGAATCAACAGGGGTTAAGATTTACTTAATAGTATGCTAGGGAATCTTTAAAGACTCTTGGAAGAACGTAATTTACACACAACTACCAACATACCAATGAGTTTAAAACAATTCTTAATGAATATGGGATTACTATACCAATCTTTGCTATTTCATACTTTAAGTGTTAATACACCACAAGTAAGGTTTTGTCAAGAATTTGCATATAAAAAGAATTCTTTTTGTTTTTTGTGTTTTTTTTTGGTGTGTGACTGATTCTCTGTAGATTTGTGGGAAGATGGTTATTATTAAGTTAAAGATGGAACATCTTAATGAACTCAACAGAAAATTTCAAGAACTGCAGAGATTATGTATTATGTTTACTGGTAATTCCAAGTAAAAATTAAACTTAGGAAAAGTTAGATTAAAAGTCTTCACTAATGATGTTCAGTAAACATTGACTACAAAAGGGTGAATGACTAATAAAGCATTTATTCTTGTTTGAAGAAAAAATATTTAAAAAATTTTAAAAATAAACAAAAATAAACTATTTTTCAGGGCAGTTTTAGGTTTACAGTAAACTTGAGTGAAAGGTACAGAGATTGCCCCACACACTCTGCCCCACACATGCGTGATCTCCTTTATTTTTAATATATTCCATCAGAGTGCTACATTTGTTACACTGATGAACCCACACTGTCACCTGATTATCACCCAGAGTCTACAGTTTTTTTTATTTTTTATTTATTTAATTTTTAAAAATATTTTTTTAATATATGAAATTTACTGTCAAATTGGTTTCCATACAACACCCAGTGCTCTTCCCAAAAGGTGCCCTCCTCAGTACCCATCACCCACCCTACCCTCCCTCCCACCCCCCATCCACCCTCAGTTCTCAGTTTTTAACAGTCTCTTATGCTTTCTACAGTTTTTTTTAATGTTTATTTTTGAGAGAGAGAGAGAGTGAGTGAGTTGAGTGGGGGAGGGGCAGGGAGAGAGGGAGACACAGAATCCGAAGCAGGCTCCAGGCCCTGAGCCGTCAGCACAGAGCCCGATGCGGGGCTTGAACCCACAAACCGCAAGATCATGACCTGAGCTGAAGCCGGATGCTTAACCGACCGAGCTACCCAGGTGCCCCCAGAGTCTAGTTTATATTAGGGTTCACCCTTGGTGTTGCACACTCTGTGGGTTTGGACAAATGTATAATGACATGGATTCACTATTTTGGTATTCTAGGGAATAGTGTCACTGCCCTAAAAATTCTGTTTTCTGCTAATTTATGCCTTCCTCCCCCTTACCTCTTGAAAACCACTGACTCTTACTGTCAATTTAAAAAACCTGATATGAAAAGTTTGAATTTGAAGTCTATTTGCATTCTCACAAAGTGCATTTATTTATGAAAAGATAGGAAATATGAAATCCTATTAAAATTGTTGAATGATTATAAAAATGATTTAAAATGTTTAATTACATTGTATGAATAAAGTTTATTGTTGATGGGGGTCCATGAGGAATTTAGAAGAAATCCCGTGTCTTGGTCAGTATGTGGTCAGTATAAGTATAGAACCTGATGTACAAAAAGTTATATTCATAGAAACAAGCTTCTATTTCTCATGAAAAAAATCTAAGAAGATTTTCTTTGGGAGTTTCATACAAATTCTTTATTTAACTAAGTATTCCCTAATATTTTTGTTTCCTGATCATCATTATAGAATATAAGGGAAATAGAATTGAATTTATATCACCCAAGCCTTGATATCCCTTCCAGGCACCAGATAAATAATAATATTCACAATTTGTGCCATGACATGTATCACTGATCTGTGTTGGCTTCTTTTACATAGTGGAATTAACTCTCCAGATGAGTCATTTGATTTTTAATCTTCTGTGGGTAGTCTTAGTGAAGGATAAATTCGATCTAGGAAACCTAGAATCTTCTAAGGGATTATGGAACTTTATGAAAGTATACAGTTTCTGAGAACTATTTTTATCCTTTCCGTTGGTCAGGATGACATAGCTCAGAGAACTTACAATTGTGACTTCAGCCAAGTGCCTATGTCGTTACACATGTAGCCTTAGGTCAGATGTACTTTTATTTAGTTGTTCACTCAGTATATGCTTAATGAGCATTGCTGTGCATGGAATGTGGAAGGTAATTTATTTATCTTTGTTCTTCAGGAATTTATAGTTTAATGGAGGGGAAAGACACACAGATGCTTATATAAATGTGTTAAGTACAATGATAGTTTAAATAGGGTTTGAGACCTGTAATGAAATCATGGGTCATGATTGTTGTTTGATTTAAAAAATAATTGCCTAACATGCATAATTCTTTGTTTTTAATTAGGTAAGACTTGAATGAAGGACTTATGAAATTTAAAAAAGTACAAAAAACAGTCTGAAAATTTAGCTCCATTTTGTATTCCAACTCTCCTCCCTATTCCACTTTTCATTCATTTAAAAAATTTTTTTTAAATGTTTGTTTTTGAGAGAGACACACACACACACACAGAATGTGAGTGGGGCAGGGGCAGAGAGAGAGGGAGACACAGAATCCGAAGCAGGCTCCAGGCTGTCAGCACAGAGCCCTACAACGGAGCTCGAACTCATGAACCATGAGATCATGACCTGAACAGAAGTTGGATGCTTAACCGACTGAGCCACCCAGGCACCCCCAGTTTTTAAACGATTGCCTGATTTAAGAACATTTTAGATCATTACCTTTTTATGTACATCTGTGTTTTCAGACACATGTAAATTATGTATATAGTGAAAAGTCCTAGGAGTAGAATCCAGGCTGAAGAATATTTCTCTGGTGTATTTGCCTGTTATTAGAATCCTTAGAATTAATACGCTTTTCCTTTTAAGCTAACTGAAAACCTGGGAGGCGTTAGGGTATATGGAATTGGCAGAAATAGCCTGGAAGACAGTAATCCTGATGGTTTAGCTACAGCACCTGCAGTCATCATCTGGAAGGAATTATACGTGCCCCTGATTCCTCTTCAGTCCCTCACCTCCCCTTCCTGTCATGTGAGCCACCACTGCCCTCCCTCTTCCTTGTCTACACGTGCTCTCCCCAATTGTCCCGAATTCCAGAATCTCCCTTTTCACGGTCCTCGTGTGCTAAGCTGACCTTTAGTTAGGTGTGCTTCTGATAGTCATAGCAAGAAAATCAACTGTGTACAGATAGCATTTTCAGGGTCTTCCTTGAAGTCCAAAGAATAGTTTATATACAATAGGCTATATAGTTTATATAGAGTCTTAAAAGAAGTAACATACTTGAACTTAAATGTGATATTTACCATCCCTCTCCTCTCCTTCTCCCAGTGCTTCTCCACAGACTTTTTTTGGATATAGCTACCAACGATTAGAAATATTCCTAGTTACTTAACCCACAAATATGAGAGTGCTCCTGTATTTTTCTGGATCAGGATACTCTGATCCCTTGAGCTCTGTGATTAGAATTTTATTAATTCATAGAATTGACTAGGAAAGTATTTCAATAATAAATTTATAGACTTAAGAAAGAATAAATTCCTAGGGGCGCCTGGGTGACTCAGTTGGTTAAACATCCGACTTCCTCTCAGGTCATGATCTCATGATTCGTGGGTTTGAGCCTCTTGTCGGGCTCTGTGCTAACGGCTCAGAGCCTGGAGCCTGCTACGGATTCTGTCTCCTCCTCTCTCTCTCTCTGCCCCTCCCCGACTCTCACTCTCTCTCAAAAATAAATGAACATTAAAAAAAATGCATTTCTATCCCTTTTCTGTACTTCTCCCTACTCCCCAAAGTACCTGTGGACTGTATTAGAACGACTGTGTAAATTTAGGGAATAATGGGGGGTGGGGAATGCTGAAAATTCAGTTATTTCTAGTTGCGATCTTACAACAAATTCAGGTATCATATTTGATTCCCAGATTCCTGCTGGGACCCTCCCCCCCACCCCTTCATGCCCCCATTCTCTAATCATTTTCACATCCATACAACATAGCAATTCCATGGGAGGCCTCAACAGTTTCTCCCTTAATTCTGTGCGGGTTTCCTGATTGTATTAATTCAACATAATTCTCCCTTAGGTCGCCATTAAGTTGTTTGTGTGTTTGGGCAGGCTGCCTTGATTTACAGCCAGCGGTGAACTAGCGATGAGTAAGATAGCAGGTCTTACCTTGTTTTTTCCCTCAGCCATTCCTATGCTTGCAGCTGTAAGAACTACTTAGAGTGTAGGCAGCACAATTACTCAGTTAATATAATCTGCCCAAGTTTTCATTTCAGGGTAAATCTCTTTTATGACTATCTATGTACTACTTATTGCTACTAAGGTTAATTCTGTCTGGCAGGTTTTAAATATGATCTCTAGTCTTTTTATTTACTACATAAGGTATAGCGAATCTAGGGATCCTTGAGTTTCAAAAAAGTAGGATCAAATTATTAACTCAGGAAGATGCAGTCTCAATTTATTTAGTCATATTTGTCATAGCCTTGCAAAATTAGTATTTAGGAGCAGAAGCCCAATGGTTTTAGGTAATCCCTCGCTCATCTAAACATTTGTTACACTAATGTCACTGCTTTCCAAATGGTAACCTTTTATCAAATCCTTTCCTTGACTCTTTCCTCTCCATAGCAAATTACTCTTCACAGATTAGGGCAAAGAAACAACCCTTGAACCACAAGACAAGTTTAGCAAATTTTTCTTGCTTAGAAAATCTTGCTAAGAAACTTGGACAGCTGTGATTTTTCTCTTTGAAATCTTGGCTAGTTGGTGAGATTAATGGTTTTAGAAATGTTCTTAGGTTGGTTTAGGGGAGAGTAAAAAGAATCTTCTTGAGACCTTGTCATTGTCTTAATCCAAAGAGATTAGAATGCACTGAAGATAATTCATATAGACCTTGCAAGAGTATCTTTTTAATAATTAGGAAAGGATGTGTGGAGCTATCAAGTGGACACATTGCTTGGTTCACTTTGTGTAACTGTTGCAGAGATTAAGGAGGAAGAATTTTTCATTGAAAGTCTTGAGAGAGGCCTGTCCCAGTAGTCAGGAGAAGTAATTAGCAAACCCATTTTCTACATGATGTTTACAGGTTTCCTTGATGTTGAGATAGTGGTAGCATGAATTTATTTGTTTTCCTCTTTCTGATCAATCCAGTCCTCTAGTCTGGCCCAATTTCTTAGGCTGCAGAGAAGTAGGAGTCCTTGTCTTTTATAGGCCCTTTTTCTTTTTTACGTTTACCTGGCTAACCACATGAGCTTTTTTCCGGCAACGCTTACGCCATGTGTAGCTGACCGCTCTCCTCGGCGTTTTAGTACATCTCTCCCTCTCAGCTTAGTTTTTTTTTTTTTTTTTCCTTTTGCTAGACATAATAAAAATTAGGCTAACCTTTAAAGACATGCAAATAAGAGACTCTTTTTAGGAATCAGTATACACTTGTAGCTGTCAGGTGTGTGTGGGTTTCTGCTGGACAGGTATGTCAGGAACGGTCACTTTTCTGATCAGGAGATTATTCACTTTGTAATGTCATCTGCCTGCTCAGATTTCAGATAGTCCTAAGTGTCCCTTGAGTTTTCACCCATAAGAGATGGCTTTACCAACTTGGAAGACAGTCTTACCTGGTTGCCTGCTGATGCTTTTCACATACAGACACAGTTCTTGCATTTTTTTTTTCTTTTTACCTATTACCTGTTGAAGAGAGCAATGACTGACTAGTAGCAAGTTGTCTGGAAAAGTGGAGGACCCTAACGGGGAGACTGTATGCATGAGAACTGATGCCAGCTTCCTGGTATGATGACCCAGGCTTGAGTAATAACTGATGCTTAACATCTTCTTCCAGAAAGCTTAATAAACTTCCTGGGTACCCTGGTGGTTCCATTCTTTTTCATTCCCAACCTCCATCCTTCCAGATGAGGCTGAACTGTAACAATGATTACAGTTTATACAGGGAGATGCCTGCTTCAGAATACTCTTGAGTAAGACGTGCCCTTGTGTACTTGAGTCCCCGAAGGTAATGGGTGAAACCACAGAATAAAACCTAGATGGATAGATTTGGAATTTTAGAAGTAGAAATTGATTTTAAGATAATCCAATCAAAGTATGTTTATAGTTTGGTATATACCCTATTGTAGCCTGATAAAATACTGTGTGGATTATAGGATTTTGATAAATTGTGACAACTATAAGCAATATACACGTTAACTCACAAAAGGTGCAGATGAATTTTGAAAGTACCAGAAGATCTGATATCTACGGTCCTGTCTAAAACGTAGTCACTGTCAGTCGTCAATACCTTTCTGGAACTGCAGAACCAAAACTAAAGGTGGGCTAGGAACTAGCTTAGGAAAGTATAGACCAGAAGGCCAAAAATAAAACATCTTAAAAGTTTGAATAAAGAGGTGGTGTGGTGGGGAGTAGAGGGTCCTTGCATTGGTGTGGATAGATTGAAGTCAAAATATCGGTCAATGCCTTACAGTCCATTCCACGTTGATATTGTGAATGAAGCCATAACTCTGCAGTGAAGACAGTGTCATTAACAACTCGAACCTTTTCTCATTGTATTTTTAGATTACTGCATACTTCTGTGATTATTTCTTAGGATAAATTCCTGCAACTTAAATTGTTGGTTCAGTGACGTTTCTTTTGAAAACAAAACAGCTCCGTTTGTTCACATTGACACTGGACGTGTTCATTTTCAAATTCCCTCTTTGTTAGGAAAGTATATTTTTTGGAGCTTTAACGCTGCATATGAAGTCATGCAAGTTGCTTTTGTTAGCAGGACCTTAATTTTCCTTGTTAAAAGTGAAATGATGGCGCCCTCTGCTGATGTCGAAAGGAATTGCTGAACGATAATCTACAAGTTTGAATAAGAGCAGATACAAATGTGTACTGTAGACTGTCTTGTCCCTCATGATGCTCCTTTGTGCTGACGCTGCTCAACATTAGGCCACATGATGACAAACATGCAGTTATGTACAATTTAGCCCATATTTTTAAGCAAGTGGAGGAACTAGAGTGAGCAAGTTACACAGAGGCATGAAATAACATGGCGTGTTCAGGGATCCGTGGGTAACTTTATAGGAAACTTGAGAGGGTGTTGCTGTGCCTTTTGCAATGAAGGAAACTGTTAAAGACCGGGGGCACGTATCCTTTTAGGGAATTTAAACTGTATCATAAAAAGTGCCCTTGAGTCTTCAGATAGTTCTGTTTCGAATAATAATGTGATCATTTAGGTGCCATAGAAAGATGATGCAGACAGCAGTGTACGGGAGGGGAGGGGTTGACGTGGGGACTGACCAGTTCTAGGATAGGACTTGGAAGTTTTTTTGTTTTTTTTTTCAAAAAGCTTTTTATCACAAAACTTTCAAACATACAGAAAAGATAGAACAGTACACTAAATACCCATATGCCCAGCTTAGAGCCAACAATTAGTAACATTGTGTCACATTGCACTTCCTATCTCCCTCACCCTCTCCACCGACACCCCCCCCCCCCCCCCCCCCCCCGCTCCGCCCTATCTTTCTATGGAAGTATTTTAGAGTAAGTTGCAGATCTCATTACTCTGTATCTCTCCAAAATATTTAAGCATCTCTCCAAAATAAGGATATCAGAGGAGAGATGTTTAGGGGATAAAATCAGGAGAGTTTAGGATTTAGGGGTTAAAGATAATGCATTCTGTTATATCTAGTAAGAGGTGCCACATAGGCACAAAGGCTTGGTTTACCATGACTAATTTGTGGTTTCTGTAGTATTTTTCCTCTTCTCTTTTTGAGACTTTCAGGAGATGGAAAAATGGTCCATGCTATTCCGTTTTAAATGGAAACTTAGAAAACTTTTTAATCAGAAAAAAAATTCAAATACAATAGTAGACAGTGGGCATTGTTCTTGGCTGAGGCAATGGTCCATGCCAAGCTTCTCCATGGAAAGGAAAAAAAAAGGTGATTATAGAGGGGCTGACCAGCCTTCTCCCACAAGGAGGAAGAAGGGCTGGGCCCTTGAACCGTGTGAAGGCCCAGATCGGTGGATGTTTGTGTGAGACAGGTGTGCATCGAGCATGGGTGTGATTCAACCCCCGTGTGATGCAGAGAGTGAAAAGGAGGCAAGCTGACTGGCGCCAGCATAGGTGGCAGTGGGGAGAGGAGGAAGCCGGAAATGCCAAAGGGCACTGGACATAGGGGCCAGTCCTTAAGTATCTTTAATTAGTAGGGGAATTTGCCTGCTACACCTTTGGTCTAGTAAGTGTTTTACCTTATGATCAGTGAGATTAGGAAGTCTTCCTCCTTTGGGCGGGACGACTGGGAAGGGGATAAGGCACACAGAACACCTCGTATGATATTATCGTAGCTATAATGGGTAGAGAGGCCAGACGCTCATTCCTTCAATGAATGTTTGTGGAGCCAGCTATTAACGGCAGGCAATAGTGAGCAACAGATAGAAGTCCCTGCCCTCTTGTCGCTTACGTCAGAGTAGGAAATACTGAACGATAGACAAGATAAATGAAATCTACATCACAGGGTGTGATAAGCACTAAGAAGAAACATTAAGTGGTGGGGGGAGTGGGGGGGGTGGAGACTTTAGGAAGGGACTTCGCTAAGATGCCATTTGGGGAAAGACCTGTGAGACTTGAACCACTTGAGCGATGCCGATGTGCACAGTGCGCCATTTGCTGTTTCCTGTGTGTCTGTCTCAAGAATGTGTGAATAGGAGGGGCGCCGGGGTGGCTCAGTCGATCAAGCGTCCAACTTTGATTTCAGCTCAGCTCATGATCTCATGGTTCATGAGTTTGAGCCCCACACTGGGCTTTGTGCTGTCGGTGCAGAGCTGCATTGAATCCTCTGTGCCCCGCCCCCCCTTCTTCCTCCCTTTCAAAAATAAACATTAAAAAAAAAAAAAAAAAGAATGTGTACATAGGAGGTGACTGACAGCTGGCTTCCATGTGGTATTTTTTTTTTCCTGTCCGTGCACACACTGTCTCCTCAGTCAGACTTTTCAGTCAGACCCTTCCAATCCTAAGGTTTCTTCGCATAGATAAACTGCAAAGTCAGTTTTCTCCTTATCATGTTGTATCTTTCCAGAGCGTGTTGGTGTAAGACAGTGTGTCTGAGTCCCCTCAAAGGCTCAAAAGCTCTTGAAACGTTCTCTTGTGTCCACGTTTCCCATGGTTTTGAACAATGACTGGCATGTTACTTTTCTTGGCAACTTAATTTTTGTTCCATCTTCACATGAAACTTTGGAAATGGTAACTTTTCCCCTTTTCCATTCATTTGTTTCGCTCTGGAAATGAAAATAATCCTTTTCAGAGCTGTGATATGCGAATTGGAGATTTACAAAGTAGATCCCAGGAACTAATATTAAGGAAGTCTAAATATTGATGGAGTTGAAGAAAATAGCATTAAAAGGTATATGAACAATGAAATACTCTCAAAGCTACCCTTGGGTATAACAGGCTCCAAGCATGAGATTCTCTGTCATGTAACACGTGAACGGCCAATGCAGAACAGATTCTCTTTTTGTTAATACAGCATTCACTATTTTTCTGTATAACATAAGAATCGGGTTTTGAATTCTGCTCTAAGGGACTGACTCCCGTTTGTTTTCAGTTTTGGAAACTGTTAAAGTAAATGAGTATGTTATGAACATAAACTCCTATGCAAGAAAATGAGGATTTCCTTTAAGAGTGTAGGGACAGGCCACCATGGACAATATAAAGTTGTTTGTATTATACGTGAAGATTGCTTTTGGATTGCATATTTTCTTTCATGATCTGTGATAGCTTTAAAAAATACATATGTAAATGTGCATGAACAACTGCTATGTATCACATTTAGTTTCTCTCTTTAGTGCTGTCCCTAATTAGAAAATAATGATTAACGTTTAGAGGCACATGGGTGGCTCTGTTGGTTAAACATCCAACTCTTGATTTCAGCTCAGGTCATGATCTCCTAGTATGTGGAATCAAGCACCCCCCCCTCCCCCCCCCCCCCCCCCCCAGGGTTCTGTGCTGACAGAATCTCCTGCTTGGGATTCTCTCCCTTCCTCTCTCTCTCTGCCCCTCCACTGCTCACACTGTCTCTGTCTCTGTCTCTGTCTCTCCCTCAAAAAAAACACAAAAAACACAAACAAGACTTAAAACAACATTGATATCATAAATATTTTACAAGTAAGAATTGACTTTTGGAAAGCTTATTTTTTATAGCTATACTTTAGGGCCCGAGAAACTAACAAAACTAGACAATTTGAATGATTTCTGTTGTCAAGTTAGTAAACACATGAAATCACATTTGTAAATATCCGGGTTCATTGCAGAGGTTTTTAGCAGACTATATTTTTGGGAACTATTTTTAAGCCACACAGTATTAATTAGTACCTAGCAAATAATGTAAGTACTTAGACTGGATGACTTATGTCATTTAAAAATTATATATTGATTTTTGCAAATGACCAACATGTCAGGAGGAGTTAGGCCGTGCTTTAGCGACAAACAACAGCAACAACTGTTCATTTCTTGCTCGTGCTGTCTGTCCCTTACACGTTGGTGGGGCACTCAGCTCCATGGCATTCTCTGTCAGTACTTGAGCTGATGGAGGTGCCATTCTGTTGAACATTGGACAGCTTGGGAAAGAGGAGATACAAGAATCTCGCCATGGCTCCTAAGTGTTGTGTCTTCCTGGGAGTGACCGACCTGATGCTTTCTTTTTATTAGTTAAGGCAAGTCCTAAGACCTCAACTTCGAGGGCATGGGGAAACACACTTCTCTTCCCATGTGCCTGGAAGGGGAGAAGTCACAGAAATATTGTGGGGTAGGCACCACTGTCTAATCACAGTTAGAAAAAATTCCAAAAATAAACGAGTGTCATTAAGTTTACTACATTATCTACTTTGGTATAGCAATTGGGTTGTCATTTATAATTGGTAGGGATGTTTAAAACCGTTTATTGTGCCCCAATTTATAGTCTGATCCTCTGGTATTAGTACCTCCTGTCTGACAAAGTGTTTGTGAGTTTAACTACAACAGTGATTTGTGTGCTTCAGCCTTGAGTTCCAAGACTGCCGTGCGGGCTCTGCTATGAAGGCTGGCTTGTATTTGCAAATGTTGCTTCTGTCCATTTGCTTGTTGCTAGAATTAAGCTTTTCCATATCTGATAATAGTCTTTGGATTATTGGACAACTGTTCTGGCTACTATTAGTTTGCAGTGATTTCATTTCTTCCTTAGCCTGTCTTCAAGTGTTGCACTCTTTTTTTTTTTTTTTTTTTTTTTAGTTGTGGCAAAGTGCATAACAGAAAATTCACCCTATTAACTGTTCTTAAGTGTACAGTTCAGGAGTAGTAAGTATTTTGACATTGTTGTGTAACAGATCTCCAGAACCTTTTTATATGGCAAAACTGAAACTCTGTACACATGAAACAACTCTCCATTTCTCCTATCCCCTAGCAACCATCATTCTATTTTCTGTTTCTAGGAGTTTGGCTACTTTAGATACCTTATATAAGTGCCATTGCACAGAAGTTTTCTTTTCCTGGCTGGCTTATTTCACTTAATATGACGTCCTCAAGTTTCACTCACATTGTAGCACATGACAGGGTTTCCTTCTTCTTTAAGGTAAATAATACTCGTGTGTGTGTGTGTGTGTGTGTGTGTGTGTGTGTGTATGCCACATTTTGTTCATCTCTTGATGAGGATTTGATTTGCTTTAACCTCTTGCCTATTGTTAACACTGCAATGAACATGGATTTGCAAATGTCTCTTTGAGATCCTCCTTTCGATTCTTTTGGGTATATAAACAGAAGAGGTTGTGCTGGGTCATGTGGTAATTCCATTGTAAGTTTTTTGAGGACCTTTCATACTGTTTTCCATAGTGGCCGCACCATTATAAATTCCCACCAACAGTGTGCAGGGTTTCAGTTTCTCTACATTATTCCCAATAGTTGTTATCTTCTAGGTGTTTTTTTTTTTTATAGTAAATGGGTGTGAAGTGTTATCTCTTTGTGATTTTGATTTGCACTCTTTAATTAATGATGTTGAACATCTTTTCATGTGCTTGTTGAAGAAATGTCTGTTCAAGTACTTTGCTCATGTATTTATTTTTTTGAGTTTTAGGCGCTTTTAATATATTTTGGATGTTAATCCCTTGTCAGATATATGATTTGTAAGTATTTTTTTCTATTCTGTAGGTTGTCTCTTCACTCTGTTGTTTACTTTGGTTCTGAGAAGTTTTTTAAGTTTTCTATAGTTCTATTCATTATTTTTACCTTTCTTGCATGTGCTTTTGGTGTCATATCCAAGACATCATTACCAGATTCAATGTCATGAAGGTTTTCCCCTGTTTTGTTTTTAAGAGTTTTCTCATTTTAGGTCTTATGTTTAGGTTTTTATTTTGCGTTAGCTTTATATATGATGTATGGTAAGCGTCCAACATAATTTTTTTGCATGTGGATATTCAGTTTTGCCAACACTTGTTGAAGAGATTGTCCTTTCCCTGTTGAATAGTCCTGGCACCTTGGTTGAAGATCATTTGACTACATGCCTGAGAGTTTTTTTCTGGGTTCTCTATTCTGTTTCATTGGTCTGTATGTCTGTCTTTATGTCAGTACCACACTGTTTTGATTACTGTAGCTTTGTAATATGTTTTGAAATCAGGAATTGTGAGGCCTTGAAATTTTTCTTCTTTCTCAGTATTGTTTTGGGTTTTCAGAGTTCTCTGAGATCCCATGTGAATTTGAGGGTAGTTTTTCTATTTCTGCAAAAATGTCATTAGGATTTTTTTTGGTAAGGATTGTAATGGATGTGTAGATTGTTCAGGTAGATGGACATTTTAACACTTTTAAGTTTTCCAATCAGTGAACACAGATGTCTTTCTGTTTATTTGCATCTTCTTTAATTTCTTTCAGCAGTTTTTCAATCTTACAGGTCTTTCAACCTTTCTGGTTGAATTTATTCCTGAGTATCTCATTCTTTTTGATGCTATTATGAATGTGATTATTTTCTTAATTTTCTTTTTGGGTTGCTTGTGGTTTGTGTTTGAAAAGTCAGTTGATTTGTGTGTGTGTGTGTGTGTGTGTGTGTTGATTTTTGTATCCTGCAACTTTGCTGAATTTGTTTAGTACTAATAATTTGTGTCTGTGTGTGGAATCTTTTGGGGTTTCTGCATATAAGATCACATAATGTCATCTGTGAACCGAGATAATTTTCCTTCTTCCTTCCTAATCATTATGCTGCCTTTTATTTATTTATTTTTCTTGCCAAATTGCAAAGCGATTATGGCGTCTAGTGCTGTGTTGAATAGAAGTAGCATGAGTGGGCATCAATACTTTGTTCATCTTAGAGGAAAAGCTTTCAGTCTTGTACCATTGAGTATGATGTTAGCTGTGAACTTTTTATATATGGCCTTTATTATGTTGGCCCACTGGTTATTTAAGTGTGTTGCTTAATTTCCACATATTTGTGGATTTTTATTTTTCCTTCTGTTTTTGATTTCTGCTTTCATTCCATTGAGGTCAGAAAAGATACTTGGTATGAGTTCAGACTTCTTAAATTTGTAAGACTTGTTTTGTGGTCTAACATGTGGTCTGTCCTGGAAAATGTTCCATGTGTACTTGAGAAAAATGTGTATTTTGTTGTTGAAGAGAGTGTTCTGTATAGGATTTTTAGGTGCTTCTGGTCTACAGTATTGTTCAAGTCCTCTCTTCCCTCATTGATTTTCTGTCTGGTTGTTTTTTTCTATTGAAAGAATGGCACTGAAGTCTGTTACTGTTGATGTCTCTTTCACCTGTCAGTTCTGTCACTGTTTGCTTATTTATTTAGGAGTTGTGCTGTCAGGGGTATTTATAACTGCCATAGTTTCTTGGTGAATTGACCTTTTTATTATTATATACTGTCTGACTGTGTTTCATTACAGTTTTTGACTTAGTCTATTTGTCTTTTAGTATGGCCCCCCTGCTGTCTTTTGGTTAGTATTTGCTTGGGATATCTTTTTCTCATCTTTTCACTTTCAACCTGTGTGTGTCCTTAGATCTAAAGTGAGTCTCTAGTAGACAGTATATGGTTGGTCTTGTTTTTTTAGTCCATTCAGTCATTCTGCTATTATGTCTTTTGATTAGAGAGTTTAGTCCATTTACATTTAAAGTGATTACTGATAAAAGAGGGTTTATATGCCCATTTTCTTGTTTTCTCTGTGTCTTATAACTTTTTTGTCCCTCTTTTCCTTTATTACTACCTTTTCTTTATGTTTTAATGGGTTTTTCTTTTATAGTCACTTTGATTCCCTTTTCATTGGCTTTTGTGTATATTCTATAGATATTTTCTTTGTGGTTTTATGGGAATTACATAAAACATCTTTGGGTTTTAACAATCTATTTTATTTTTTTTTAAGTTCTATTTATTTAAATAATCTCTCCACCTAATGTGGAGATGACCCTGAGATCAAGAGTTCCATGCTCTTCCAACTGAGTCAGTCAGCTGGAGAAAAAAAAAAAAAAGACACTAAACAACAACACAAAACCATATGAAAATATAAAGCTCTCTGGTAGTATCTGGGCAAATATAGAATCCTATGGTATTGTAATGTTGGCGCATAAATCACTTTCAATTCTTTTGTAGAATTTAAAAGGCAAAAGCATTAAAGTATAAATCTATGTTAAAAGACACACAAAATAGAAAGATGCAATTTGTGACCTCAATAACATACAGTGGGGAAAGGGGGACAGAAACGTAAAGGAGTAGAATTTTTGTATACGATTAAAGTTATCAGTTTAAAATAGATTGTTAAAGGTCTTTATATTGTTGTCAAGTTTCTCCTAAGGGAACAAGGGAACAAGTTTCTCCTAAGGGAACAAGGACCTGGGGTTTTCTTTTTTTTTTTTTTTTATTTTTTTTTAACGTTTATTTATTTTTGAGGCAGAGAGAGACAGAGCATGAACAGGGGAGGGTCAGAGCGAGGGAGACACAGAATTGGAAGCAGGCTCCAGGCTCCGAGCAGTCAGCACAGATCCCGACGCGGGGCTCGAACTCACGGACCGCGAGATCATGACCTGAGCCGAAGTTGGACGCTTAACCGACTGAGCCACCCAGGCGCCCCGGACCTGGGGTTTTCTATTCCACCATCTTGCTGATGTCAGTTCCTGTATACATTTGGTTTTTAACTCCTGTCATTGTTAGGGTATTTTACCTGTTTTACCATACCTGTACAGCTAATTGAGACTGTGTTACTATTAGAGGCTTTATTGCTAAAGGGCTAGATTTTTGGTAATTTATAATTTGATGTTAAATGTAGCTCTTTAGTAAACATAGGTTTATTCTATTTTTGTGCATGTTAATTTAAATAGGAAGTGATATATAATTTTAATAAGGCTTGTTTGGTTGGCTGATTTATTTTTAGGCTTTTCATGTAATTTTGAAATTACTAGGAATTGTAGACAGCGCTGTGGTGACATTTTGTTAATAAGAAAGATTCAGTAGAGTCTGAATCATGTTCTTGAGCTTCTAACATATTCGATTATTTACTGTATAGAACAGAGAAGAACAATATCCTTTGCCACCTTGCAAAATGTGACAGATTTCTGGAAATATCTGTGGCTATAAATAAGGTATGAGGTTTGTAGATGTGGTGTCGCCCTAAGCATTCAAAATTCAATGGATTCCATTGAATCAATGGAATATTGTTTTCTGAACTGACTGGAGGTTTTGGGTGGTCAGTCCGAGAAGGCATGATCAGGGGACTGAAGAGCAAGCTGGAGAATGTGGACATGGAATGAATTTTCTTATTTATAAATAGCATAACATAAAAACAAGGGTATTAAAGGAAAGGTTGTGGGAAGGAGGGAGCTAATATTTGAGCATCTAGTGTGTTTCTCATGTCTTAGATACATTGTTTCCTATAGCCCCCCCCCCCCCCCAAAAAAAAGTTGAGTGAGTCAAAAATGGTATTTCTGTTTGACAGCTGAGAAAACTGAATGGGAGCGGTTAAATAAGAGAGTTAAGGGGCAGCGTTGTGTAGGGTGATGGGCAGTATGGACATTAGATCCATACGTACTGACATTAGAATTCTTTTCAGCTGTGGGCTTAGGGCAAGTTGCTTAAAATTCAGTTTCCTCCTCTGTAAAATGATAATAGTGCTTACATTAGAGGATTATTGTAAGAATTAAATGAAATAGTACATGTTGAGTTTTTAATCTAATGTCTGGGAAGTTGTATGCACTTAATGTCACTATATATATATACATATATATACTTTATATATGCTTATATACAAACATATATATAACTTAAATTGGTATTTTACTGGTTTCCCAAGATCTCATACCTTGTAAGCTGTGCATATAGTACATGGTAGAATCAAGAGACCGGTCTCTCACCAAAGCCTGTATTCTTTTTATTATAGGACCTTTAAAAGTTTGGTAGATTAGAGGAAATGAGAAATAGATGAAGAAGTCGAAAGTGTTAATAAAGCTGTCATCTGTTGATTGGCTGCTGTCAGGTGTTTTACTGATGTCATTGCATTTAATCTCATTTCGTTAAATAGTCTGGCCAAGACCAGGAGTCAGTATGGCAGAGCAGGTCTGTCTCATTTCAAACTCTGTGCTCTCATTAGGTGGTGCTTTCTCCCTATAAGTAAACTCATGGGGTTATTCTGACCTTGCGGGGAGAGGGAGTTCATGGAGAAATGGAACCAGTCACGTATAGAAGTACTTCTGAATAAGGTTCATTATGCAGTCTTTTATTTAATGTTTACTTTTGAGAGAGAAGAGAGACAAGGTGTGAGTGGAGGAGGGGCAGGGAGAGAGGGAGACACAGAAACCGAAGCAGTTTCCAGGCTCCAAGCCATCAGCACAGCCCGATGTAGGGTTTGAAATCACAAAGTGTGAGATCACGACCTGAGCTGAAGTCGGATGCTTCACCAACTGAGCCACCCAGGTGCCCTGCTTCAGTTTTTAAGGACACATGATGGTATGGTTTCCTTCCTTAAAGGAATGTAGTCAGGTGATTTAAGCCCGAGAAAAATAGAAAATTATACTGATGTCTCTTAATTATCGAAAACAACTACAAGATTGGTTTTTTTCCCCATAGAGAAGACTTAAGAGAAAACAGGTGGAATGCTGGGATGGATCTGAAATTGAGAATTGGTCAAGGAAAATTGGAAGTTATCATTCTCCCCTGCCCTGACAATTAGAGGAAAGTGCTAAAACACAGAAAAAAAAAAAAAAGTGGGTCATTTATGGTTCATGGTATACTCTTGAAGACTATCCATGATTCTTTAGCGGTGGATGGTAGGGCATAAACATCATGAAACAAAGCCGTCGTCCAAAAAAAAAAAAAAGCGTCCCATTGTGAGAGGTGGGGGATGTGCACAGCTCTAGAAACGCTGCCGGTTTTACTTGAGAAAGATCCGAGGGAAAACACTGGGCTCGTGATGGACTAATTTGCTGTAGATGGTTTGCAGAGTCTGGAAGGAGCTCATTGCTTGTGAGTGTCAGTTCATGCATTACACCTGTACTTCCGGTGGGGGGGGCAGGAATTGAGTGTGACAGTGTGTGCCTTCTCTCCAAGACCCCTGACCAGGGTCAGCTCTGCCATGTGTTTAATGCCCCTTTTGGGCGAGCAGGGCCAGTGCTCCTTGTAGGCTTTCCTGGTGGCCTTACAACCTGGTGTCTTGGCCTGGGGATTCTAAAGCAGCATTTCTTCTCTTTTCAGTCTAAAGTTTTACAGGATTCTTTCAGTGGGATTCTACTTTTTCTGTTGCTTCGGTATTTATGGAAAGGAAATAATATGAAGCTTGTGTCATATAACAATGGAACCCTCTTGAGTTTGTAAAATGGAGGGTGTTTTTAATTTTTCATAATTTTTCCCTTTTCCTGGAGAGCTAGGATTTTTTGTGTGTGTTTGGTCATAAAAAACATTTTCTTACATGTAGAGCACCCTAACAGGTTGCCGGTTTTAAATGAGTCTTAATTTTCTATGTGTACGGACAGATTATAATATTCTTGGAATAGATGAAATTCAGATATGATTTTGTGTATGATTAGGAACGGTCTAGTTTGCAAATCTGTATCTGTTATTTTGCATGTGTTTCTGCATTAAACAATGGAAGTGGTTTTAAAAAACTCATTTCCTTTGAATATTTAAATAATTACCAATACAAATGTTACTGGAAAGCATGCTAATTTTAGATCTTCAAGTCACTAGCAGATTAGGGTGTCATGGCATAGAATAATGGTCAGCAGACTCAGCCCCTCTCTGTTTCTGGAAATAAAATACCACAGGAACAAAGTCATACCAAACTCATTTATGTGTTGTCTATGTTGAGACCAACACTATAGGGACCACAAAGGCTAAAGTATTCACTGTCTGCCTTTTGCAGGAAGTGTTTGCTTATCACTGGCATAGATTAGCAGTTCTCAACTTTTAGGGTCTGTGAACTTTTTACACTCTTTTTGAAAATTTGTTTTTATGTTTAGAGAGAGCACGAGCTGGAGAGAGGGGCAGACGGTGGAGAGAGGGGGAGAGAGAGAGAGAGAGAGAATCCCAAGCCGGCTTCACGCTCAGCACAGAGCCCAGTGTGGGGCTTGATCCCACGACCCTGGGATCATAACCTGAGCCAAAATGAAGAGTCAGACGCTCAACCAACCGAGCCACCTAGGCACCCCTGGACCTTTTTACACTCTTAAAAATTATTAAAGACTTCAAAGAATTTTATTTATGTGCATTATATGCTGTTTACCATATTGGATATTAAATCTGAGTAAAAAATTATTTCAGTTCATTTAAAAATAAATATTAGGGGTGCCTGGCTGGCTCAGTCAGTAGAGCATGTGACTCTTGGTCTCAGGGTTGTGAGTTCCAAGTCCCACATTGGGTGTAGAGATTACTTAAAATCTTAAAAAAAATAGCAATATTAAACTTGTTATGTGTTAACATAAATAACATTTTTATGAAAAATAACTTGCTTCCCAAAAGGGAAAACATTAGTAAGTTGGGAATTTCTCTGGTACCTGGATTAATAGACTGTTATTTCCATACCTGTGTATTTTTTAATTTGTTGCTGTGTATTTTGGTTGAAAGATATGAAAAAAAAATCACACAGATCTGCAGATGGAAAAGGGAGAGTATTTTAATAGCCTGTTCAGTGAATTGTGGAGATTCTATGGTACAACCCCAAAACTCATTGCCTGGTTGTTTATTAAAAGGAGTTTCAACGTGGAATCTGAAAATATATGAATAAGCTCATCATATTGGAACTTTTGAAATCCATTGCCCTGTCGCAATTGCACTTTGAATGAATCTTCTATTCATGCATGAGTTTCTAATACCACGTATTGATATTTTCAAAACTACTCGTTCACAATCCACATGTAGACATGATTTAAAAAATCACATTTGTTGGGGTGCCTGGGTGGCTCAGTCGGTTAAGTATCCGACTTCAGGTCATGATCTCGTGGTCCGTGAGTTCCAGCCCCATGTGGGCTTACAGCTCAGAGCCTGGAGCCTGCTTTGGATTCTGTGTCTCCATCTCTCTCTGCCCCTCCCCGTTCATGCTCGCTCTTGCTTGCCGTCTCTCTCTCTCTCTCTCTCTCAAAAATAATAAACATGAAAAAAGATCACATTTGTCAATATCACCACTGATCTCAGAAGAGCCTTTGGGTATTGGGGAGCTACTGGAACTATGCAAAATGGGGGCTGGGTTGTAGCATGTTTGCATTTGTCAGTGAACTTGGTACCTTGCAAAGTGAGGACAGGACAGCCTATAGTGGAACCAAGTTTGATAAAATTTTATTTTGGGGGGCACCTGGGTGGTTCAGGAGGTTGAGTGTCGGACTCTTGATTTCCACCTCAGGTCATGATCCCGAGGTTGTGGGATCAAGCCCCATGTCAGACTCTGCAGTGAGCATGGAGCCTGCTTAAGATTCATTCTTTCTCAGGACACATGGATGGCTCAGTCGGTTAAGTGTCCAACTCTGGATTTCAGCCCCGGTCATGATCTCACAGTTTGTGAGATCGAGCCCCACAACAGGCTATGTGCTGATAGTGTGGAGTCTGCTTGGGATTCATTCTTTCTCCCTCCCTCCCTCTCTCCCTCTCTCCCTCCCTCCCTCCCTCCCTCCCTCTCCCTCCCTTCCTCTCTCCCCCACTCTCTGCCCCTCCCCTGCTCAAGTGCACTCTTGTCTCTGTCTCAAAATAAACATTAAAAAAATTAAATAAACATTAAAATAAACACTAGATTCTCTCCCTCTGCCCCTCCCCTGTTCACGTACATGTGCATACTCTCTCTCAAATTAAGAAAAATTGTACTTTTATTGCTTGAAAGCTTATGTTTTATCATTAGCAACACACACCGTCAATTTTTCTTGAGTCCCAGACTCCCTTCATTCATTTGCCAGACAATATTTAGCAAATACTCGAGCCCGATGAAGGGGACTAGCTGAATAATTTGCCTTTCAGTTGTCTTTCCAAATACAAATGGTTTCTCATGAAAAACATGGCTAGCATAGTTTACTAAAAAGCATTGCACAGGTGTTTTTCTTTGAGACAGACATGACTTCATTTTAAGGCAGCTTCGCTTTCTGCGTATTTCTCATTTCATCACACAGAACGTTAAAAAGATGGATACTGAAGAGGCAATTATTTAGTGATTTAATTAAGAACTTTTTACTTTATTAAGAGCATTCTAGAATGACCCCCCCCCCCCCCGTCTTTGTTTTCTTCCTTTTTCACGAGCGTGCTTGGCACTGAAGAGCACAAGGATGGGCAGTTTCAGTTCGGTGCCAGTGGAATTACCCACCGTTCCTTTTTGCTGTCAGTGAAGATGGGCACGGAGCACAAAAGGCAAATGGCATCTCAGAATTGCTATGAAAATAATTTGACCTACTGAACATTTGGCCTCTGAGAGGGTCCTGGAGACCGCTGGGGGTCTGCAGACCACACGGAGGACAGCTGGTATAAACGGCATAAATACCATTTTACATAAACAGATCTATGCCACTAGGCTACACGTTGCCTCCTTTCTTAGTTCTAACTCAGGAGGTTTTGAATAATGTTAACAGATACCAGTTGGCTGCTTGTACTGGCCAATATAACTAGTAAATCTTTCAGATGGAGCGTCTAAAAAAAATCATCAATGTAAATTTTTTTTTTTTTTTTTTTTTTTTTAGAAGTTTACTCTGTGCTATTTTATTGCTCTCTCAGATTTTGGAAGTGCAACTTGGAATATTTGTAACTGGTGAAGTTACTGGACGACTGGGTACAGTTGCAATCTCCAGCAATGGCAGCATATTACTATGATTAATTATTTACGATGACAGTTAATTAGAAGTTTTCATGTTCTTGAATAGTCCGCCCCATTGAGAGGAAATGTGTTTGGAAACTAGGTCCACTGCTTGATTTCTTGCTCATCTGCCTAAAAACTTCGTGGGTAGGTGTAGTATGGTGATTTATAGTAAGAAATGTGTGTTTGGTTTTCACACAGAGCTCCTAAAAACCCTTGGAATTAAACCCAGGTGGTAAGAGTGATAAACGTATCTTGTCAGTGATGACACGCCCCTTTCAGACACACCTGAGATCATGGTAATGCCGTGACTTGTGCGAGGGAAGCTCCTGAGAATGGGGGCAGGTTGCCAGCTGACCAGCCTCGAGTAGGTTAGCGAGTTGGAACCCGGCAGTCCCACCTCTGGAGATGCGAGGAGGGCTAGGGGCCTGGCCGATTGAATCAACCATGCCTATAAAATGAAGTCTCCATAAAAACCCCGCCGGGAGTCGGTGCACCCTAAGAGGGAGAAGGCATGGAGGCTCCGTTCTCCTTCGCACACACCTTGCCCTTTGCGTCTCCTCCATCTGGCTGTTCCTGAGTTGTACCCTTTCATAATAAACCAGTGATCTAGTCAGCAAAGGTTTTTGAGTGGTGGCTCTCACAAATGAATAAAAACCAAGCAGGGGTTCACGGGAACTTCCGGTCTATAGTTCATCCATCGGAAGCACAGGTGACGGCCTGAATTGGGATTGACGTTGGGGGGTGGGGGGAGGGGTGCGAGTAGCGGCAGTCTTGTGGGACGGTGCCCTTAACCTGTGGGATCTGATGCTGTCTCCAGGTAGATAGTGTCAGAATTGAATTAAACTGTAGGACGCTCAGCTCGTGTTGCAGAATTGCCTGATGTGTGGGAAACGACGCTTGGTGTCCGAAGTGACGTGTTATATAGAGAGGAAGAGGCATACAGGAGGAGTGTGTATTTCTCTAATAGTGTGTATATGAATATTAATGAAAATTTTTGCAGGTGACTATTTCGCTAGGTACAATTAAGACCATTCTTGCTTTACTGAAAACTCCAAAAAAGAAAAAAAAAAAAACAAAAAAAAACACAAAAAAAACCTTTCAGCGACAAACACTTGCACTTCCACGGTCGACCATTAGGTGTCACGAGTGCTACGGGAGCCCTAAGGGTTACCCGGGGCCAGTGGAAATTGAACATTGTAAGCTCATAGACCTTCACGTATTTCACTGTTTCCACATGATCGATGCCAGAAGAACCTGATACTGTGTGATATATAGAAGCAAGGTACAACTGGAATAATGAAATTTCAAAAATAAGCCTTTTTAAAGGAGGGTTGTAATAGTTCTATTGGGTATTGTAAATGCTTCAGGTGCACTTGATACCGCTGTTAGGTTCCTGGCGTTTGGGTCTCTCTCTCTTTTATGGAAAGATGGATTGAACTTCAATTTAAGAATATTCGGTAATCCCTCTCAGGACATACTGTAACAGCTGGTATTTTTGTGTTGTAGTAAATCGATTCCATACAACAGTCAGTAATAATTATGACTGGGTTCTGACAAATTCCAAAGTATTTTCAATAAATTTAGCCAAAGAAAATAACATGATTACTAGAAAAATTGAGCTCAGTTTGAAAGTTAAACCCAGCAACTCTGCTTCATTCCACAAAATAGTAAGCATTTTACTGGTTGGGATTTTATCAAGCCATTTATTTTTTATTAATACACTTACATATGTTCTGAGAAGATAATTACTTTGTAGCGTATATTTCTTAGGTGATACAGCTTTGGAAAAATTTAACCGCAAGTGTTCATTATGAAATAAAAAATGCGAAATGCTAAGGCCTTTCATAAGTGGCCTTATATGTCCAGCAGCATCAATTCAGAAGGGTGTTTTGATGTGGGAATGTGAGGTTGTCTTAGTATCCTAGAATGTTTGATATAAGCAGAAGATCACTTATTATACAGTGTTGGCGATTTATAAAAGTGAAACATTGTAAGTTCTCTAAGGTGTGAGGAAAGTGGTAGTTTACAGGGTATAAACTGTGTATATATATTTCTATAGTTAAACAATCTGTACTATTGAAATTATGACTTATGGCATAAAGAGCTTAAGTTATCTACACACACATGTGATAGCTGTCTACCCACATACGTGTACATATTGCCTTAATGGGAGAAAGGTGTGTGCCTACACTTTCCAAATTTCAGCCGTTTCCTCCTTTTTTCTCAGCAAAACAGAGAAGTCTTATTGAATGCTTTCTTGAAATTATGGTCTGGTTTTTTTTTCTTTGATTTCCAATTAACCAACACTTGTATGTAGCTGAATTTTAATCCTGATTGTTTAGAATCATTTATGAAAGCAAAAGCAGAGTTACGTTTTAAAATTATTGGGGAAAACAGCCTCATGGGTGGGCGTTAGTGACACTTAAGTCTTTTTCTCTTATTTTTAGCTTAGTGATTTATATTTTCATTTGGTATTGAAAATAACTGCTCTTACATTTTTAATTAATAGTCTTCTCTGTATGGATACGTCTGCATATTTTAACTTTGCCAGCCTTCATAATACGAAACAAAATGCAGGCCGTTCCAACAGATAGTCTGGTTCAAGAGAGTCTGGTGAGTTTTTTCATACTAAAGTTCACTTTGATAATTAAATAGCTAATTTAGAAGGTCTTAATAGAATTTTACAGTTTGGACTTTTTCAAGTGAAGTTTGGCAAGTTCATTTTTCCTTACTCTGTAATATGAATCAGCAACTTAAAGGCTTTATGAATTGAAGTGAGCCAGTTTTTTGAGTGTTTACAATATCTGTTTTTCTTGTTAATATATGTTAAAATATGCCTTTAAATTACTGACTTTGCTTTATAGAGAACTGGGGAAAATGCACTAAAAAATGGACCTAAACGCATTGTGTGGGTCTTCTGATTTCTAAAAAGTGTAAATGTAGTGTATTTTTCCGTGATTAGGCAGCCGCAGTCTAAATTTAAACCACATGGCCTTCTCCCGGGTGTCAGGCCAACGTAAATTTTAATCTTGCTACTTTCTTTTATGTTTGCATTTTATAATCTTACTGCTTGAGCTAAACAACTCCAGTTATAATGGCCAGCGTTTCTTGTTTGCTTGTTATGTGCCAGATGCTGTGTTGCGAGCCTTAGCGTGTATAATTATCAAACAGTCCTGAAGTGCTGTTCTCTCCGTTTGTATGTAAGGAAATTAGGGCACAATAAGATTCAATAACTTGTCCAAGATCACAGACTCAGCCGAATGAAAGGTCAAGTCAAACTCTGGAGTCCTTGCTCTTTAGCTGCTATTCAATAGTGCCTTCCTAATTATTTCAGGATAAACCTTGGTGAAAACAGCTTTTGAAAAAAAATGGATATTTTTCAAAGGTGCATCAAAGCTTAGTTTTTACTAAAAGAATTTACTTTCATACGTTAGCTCGGATTGGTAGGTTTCGTTGAGATTACTAACACTTCTGTGAATCTCTAACATCGTCAATTCTAGTAGTTTTTCAGGGTGAATTCGCAGCTTTCAGGCAGAGAACTCTGCAGTTGTCTTATTAGGACGAGCTGTTGAAAAAATTACAATTACTTATAAGTTGTTGACAGTCTATAGAGTCTCTGTTCTGCATTAGGAAGATAGCGTGGGATCGCAATAATAGAGGCAAAGGATTTTAGGATCGCATTGGCGTAAAAATCTTTAAGTTCTCAGTCTGTGCATTCAGCACTCCAACTGTGAAAATCTTTAAGGAAGCCTTGATACATGTATGAGGAACTTTAACGGTTTTAATTAGAAACCTCCCATCAAGATAAAAAACTCCCGCACTTAATATTTACACGTAGCGGAGACGTGTAAACTTTGGAAGATCTGATCTTTCTGGTAAGTGTGTTGGAATAAGAATTTTGAGTTAGTTGCAGAATGTCGCAGTTTGGTAGTCTCCCCTATTATTATTATTATTTTTAAAGCGTTTCTTCTCTTTTTAGAAACGGCCTGCACGATAAATCTTGGTCGACAGCGTGGCTGTTGGCCACGGACCTGGACTCCCCTGTGGGTTTCTAAGTGGAGAGCGTTTGGTGTGCGTTGTCCCAGCCTGCGGCTTGCATCATGCCGGCGTTGTCAACAGGATCTGGTAGTGACACAGGTATGTGAACCAAGAGGGGCGGTTTTCCTTCCGTCCTTGCATTTTCTTGTTCGCAGTGAAAAACAGCATTGCTTTCAGTAAGTGCGAACAGATCATGCCTGTTTTTCCGTAACCAGCAAGAGGGGCACAAAAGCAACTAGGATGCCTCCTTCCAAGGTAAACGTCGTCAGAGGACGTTGACTGAACACTGCTTTCTCCTGGTAGCGATGGCTTGTGCTGATGCTCTTATATGGTCTTCCCCTTTGTGATAATGCCATGCATTTAAATTTCTTTAAAAAAACAAGCGAATATTTTAAGCATGCAATAAAGTATGGCAAATCCCATGATACTCCTGGTACTCTTCACTCAGGTTTAATAACCTTCAGACCTGGCACTGTTTTCCTTTAAGAAATACAATATTGTCCCTACCCCATTCTTGCGTTTTCTTTCTTCCTGTCACCGGAGGGGGTGGGGGGTGGGAACCAACTATCCTGAAGTTGATATGTCATTAAGGGATTCAGTTAAAACAAGCATATTTCACCTTACTATCTGTTGTAAGATTTAGTGATACTTAGAATAAAGAGTTCCAAGAAAGAAAAAAACCACATGTATGTGTAAAGTCCTCTTCCTTCCGACCTGTTTCAGGAGGCGGGTGAAGGAGGTCAGTGCCCCTTTGAGGTCCTGTTCTGAGGTTCCCCGGAATCAGCACTCTTTGGTTTTAATTTAAAAAAGTTTTCAGAGTATGCTTGACATACAGTGTTACATTAGTTCCAGCTTTACAATACAGTGATTCAGCTTCTCTATATGTTAAGCTGTGTCCACTGACTACAAGTATAGCTACCATCTGTCACCATACAGTGACACCATGTAGTATCATTGACTATATTCCTATGCGGTGTCTTTTATTCCCGTGACTTACTCATTCCTTAACTAGAAGCCTGTGTCTCCACTACCCTTGGTCCATTTTGCCCACCCTCTACCCACTTCCCCTCTGGAAACCATCAGTTTGTTCTCTGTATTTATAGGTCTGAGAATCAGCACTTGTTAAAAATGTAGATTCATGAACCCTTCCCAGAACTTTTTTTTTGGGGGGGAGAGGGAGAGAGTATTTTAAGCAGGCTCCATGGCCAATCCCAGGACTCGGGGATCATGACCTGAGCCGAAATTAAGAGTCGGACGCTTAATGGACTGAGCCACGCAGGTGCCCCCAGAACTGTTAAAACAGAATGTGAGTGGGGTGGGGGAGCTATGCCTTGTACTTTTAAGACCTCTCAAAAGAAATGGCATGGTATGTGACTAAAAAGAACGTCTCATGTGTTGCACTGACCATACTGAATTTGGTTCCATCACTGCCGTTCCGTAAGCAGCTGAGATAGTGGTCTCAGTGTGGGCAGTTACTGGTACCATGATTTTCACAAAGCTGAATCACAAATTTGGAAATATCATTCTTGCTATTTCAAGCATATCCATCCTAACGCTTTGGCAAGTTTTGTCTCATCTTTATCCATCAGTAATGATTTTTTTCCACTGTAATTTACACTGAGGGTTAGTTTTTCTGAGGAAGTAATTTTGATGTTTAAATACCTGAAAATCTTTTTTTCTCAAGACATTAACTTGGAAGCCAGCTCCTTTTGGAAAATTTTTTTTCTTCGTTTTAGTTTTTATAAAGTCCCACATTGTGTTCTACTATATAAAATGAATGATTTAACTTTCCATAGTGGTTTGGGAAATTATAGATAAAATTTATTTGAGCCATAAATTTACTACAGTTATGTAATGAATAAGTTTCATGCCTTGCTGTTTGCCAAAAATGCCTTAGTTTAATTGAATGCAAAATATTGTTGCTTACATCTTTCTTAAGGAATGATTAAAATGGAGTATTTATAGTTTATGGGGCAGTTGAAGGGTCAGTCATGAAAATAGCAGAGGCTATTCAGAATTTAAAAAGGACTTTTCCACACGTAGCTGGCTCCCTTGATGCGGATCTAAAGTGCCTGTGTCATTCACACCTGGCTTTGTGATATTTTTTGACCTGTATGCCCAACAAGGCTTGAGTCCAGCAGAGAAGACCTGCTCCAAGAGTCACTGCATTCAGGGAAGTTCCAAAGTATGGTGCACGCATCAGATGCTTATGGTTCCCTTCTAGTCCCTTGCAGACCAGATGCAGTTTGCCAGTCAGGGGTCATTTTTACCCTAAGCAGGGTTGCTTAGCAACGTCCTCTCCTGGGTACAGAGCTAGAGAGCGTAACCGAAGGGCAGAGGCAGAAGCTCGGGTGGCAGGGGAGTGGCTCCCAGTGGCCCCTGAAGCACATAGTCCTCGTGTGGGACTATACTTTCAGTGTAAAGCTTATACCACTTCTCCCTCTCCCCCTTTCTACTGATTTCACCAAGGGGAAAAAATGCAGTTACACAGGTAATATATAAAATCATCGTCGTTGTCAAAGATGCATAGATAAAAAAAGAAAGGAATTCTTAATTACCCACCCATTCTCTGCCCCGGTCTCATTTTCTTTCTCATTTGATGAGTATCCTTCAAGAATGTTGTATACATTAAACACTTACACACGGATGTACATAAGTGTGTTGTTTTATGTCTTTGTTCCTTTTTAATCAGATTCTGTTCTCTGTGGATTGTTCTAGAACCTTTTTTCCTATATCAAGTAAGATCTCAGAGCTGGAATTCCACAGGGTGTGTGTGTGTGTTTGTATATGTATACATACGTGTATATATATACGTGTATGTATACACGTATGTATACATACACGTATGTGTGTGTATATATATATATACGTATACGATGTATACATATACACGCACGTATATATGTATATACGTGCGTGTATATATATACACGTGTGTGTATATATATACGTGTGTGTATATATATGTGTGTGTATACGCGTGTGTGTGTATACGCGTGTGTGTGTATACGCGTGTGTGTGTATACGCGTGTGTGTGTATACGCGTGTGTGTGTATATAAATATATATATATATATATATATATATATATATATATATATATATATATGACCTATCTATCTATACAACCATTTATGTATCTACCTCATTCTTTTAAACTAAGGCATACTTTTTTGTAGTATCACAGTGTAATGAGCCATACTTCTGTTGATGAAAACCCTGGTTTTGCTTCTCTTATAATATTTTGGGAAAAAAGATGTGAGTATTTAATGGATGTTATCAAATTGTCCTCCAGAGTGGTTAAGGCACTTAATGATCCCATGGACAGTACATTGGGGATTCTTTCCCCCATATTCTTGTCGAGCTTCGATATCATAAGCCTTGATAATTTTTGCCCATTTGATGGACAAAACATGGTATCTTAAGTGTTGAATGTGCATTACTCCTGATATTGAGCAGATTTCCATTCGTTTAATGGCCATTTATTCCTCTGATTTGTCAATTCACATCCTTTCCCGTTTTTTCTATCGGTTACCATTTTTTCATGTTTTTACAGAATTTCTTTGTATTTTGTATATTATGGGACATTCTAGGTTGAATGCCATTTTTTCTGGTCAGCCATTTGTCCTTTTTTTCTTAAATAGTATTTCTTTTATTGAAGTTGAAAATTTTTATGTGGGCATATCAATCTTTTCTGTATGGTTAATGCTTTTTTTTTTTTTTCTTGTGCTTTCCTACCTACCGCAAGGTCATGAAGATATTCTCTAAGATTTTTTTTCCAATAATTAACACAGTTTGTATACATTTGGAATTTTAGTCCAACTGTAATTTATATGTGGAGTGAAATAATAATTGTCTAATTTTATTTCCCACATGAACAACCAGTAGTCCCCAAATAACTTATTCAGTAGTCCATTCTTTTGATATAAATTTGTAATATCCCCTCCATTGTTCACCAATATATGTTCTGGATTTTCTTTCTTGTTTTTTTTTTTTTTTTAAATTTCAATGGACTTTATTTTTTAGATTTGCAGAGAGATTATGAAGATAATACTGAGAGTTCCAGTATACCCTATACCTTGTTTCCCCGATTAACATCTTACCTTAGTTTGGCACATTCACTTCAATTAGTGAATCAATATTGAAACCCTATTATTAACTAAAATCTATACTTTATTCAGATTTTCTTTGTTTTCCCCTAATGTCTTTTTTTGTTTGTTTGTTTGTTTGTTTGTTTGTTTTTGCTCCAGGATCTCCCATCACATTTGATTGTCATGATCTCATTCGGCTCCTCTTGGCTATGAGGGTTTCTCAGACTTTTTTTTTTTTTTTTTTTTTTTTTTTGTCTTTGGTGACCCTGACAGTTCTTAGGAGTTCTAGTCAGGTATGCTATAGAATTCCCCTCTGTTAGAATTTGTCTGATTTAAGTGCCATTGCTATCATATCAAGGGTACATACTCTCAACCTGATTTATGACTATTGATGTTGGTCAACTGGCTAAAATAGTATTCGTCAGATTTCTCCACTGTAACATTATTCTCTTTTTCCATTCGTTCCACACTGTACCATACTGTGCAGTCTACACTGTGTGTTATGTTCTCCCTCCTTTAGGCTAAAGTTTCTATATAAAATATTTGGAATATTTTGTCTTTTTTCTCCTATTCGTTTATTCGTATCAGTATGGACTCATGGATATTTATTGATATTTTGGGTTATAATCCAATACAAAATTTATTTTGTTGTTCCAGTCGTTCCAGCTTTGGCCCCTTTGATATCCTCCTGTCAATGTGGGCCTGCTTGTTTCTTTCCTTTTGGCACTACAAGATGTCCCAGGCTCATTTTACAGTGCTCCAGTCCTGGAATCAACTATTTCGCTAGGGAGACCCTAGCGCCTTTTACTGGGGAATGGGATTAGAACCCGGGATCTGGGTGATGGTTTGCATATGGCTATCAGAGTGTTGTTTCTTTCAGGTCTTCCCATGTGTCAGAGCAAAGAAATACATACATGTACACTAACCCATGTAGATACACACATCATTATAAACATTTTTGTGTGCAATCAGCTGTAACTATATTAAGCTAAACGTGAATTCTTACAGATGTTGCCAACTCTAATTAGCAAATGGATCATTTTTGCCTTCTTCCCTTTCTTATTTGTAAATTCCGACCCCCAACAGTGAGAAACCTGGCTGCCACCATCCATTTACTTAAATTAATCGGTTCCAGGTACATGTCATTAACCTGTACCTCATGGGAAACAACTTTTATGAACTAGAGAGTTGACCTTGTTTTTATTCCTCTGATAGTGCCGTTCTTTTTTTAATCTTATGAAATCATTCCTTTTGTGCATAGTACCTATGTTAGTTTTAGTTTTATAAATTCATTAAGTATGGTTTTTTTCCAAAAATCATATAATATGAAATATATATACAGAAAAACACATAAAACTTTTATAAGATAGTTCTAAAACTGGTTACAATGCCAACATCCACGTGATCACCATCTGGTTCAAGAAATCAAGCATCCTGAAAGCAGCCTGGGTATTTCTTCTTTTCACAATCGCCTCAACCTCCTTAGAGATGGACATTAAAAAAAAAAAAAAACAAAACCAAAAAACAAAAAGGTTGCAATTTTACACTCTGTATAAAACATAGCTTATGATTTATGTAAGCTCCCTAGGCCATATAGTTTAATTTTGCTTGTTGAACTTTATAAGTGGAATTATGTCATATGAGTTGGATTAGTTATATGTGTTACAAGCACCTTCTCTTGTTCTATGACTAGTCTTCTCATTTTTGCGCTTTCCTCCCCTGTTCTATGTGCAGAAGTTATTAATTTCCAATCAGTCGAGCACCATTTTCCTTTAGGTTAATGATTGCTGAATTGTATTCATGAAATATTTCCTTAACTTACCATCAAAAAGTTATTCCCTTTTCAGTTTCCGTTTTGATTTTGATATTGTAGATTTTTGTTTGTAAGGTGTGAAGGCTCCATATTAATTTTTCCCATGTGGGTATCCAGTTGGCCCACCATGGCATAATAAAGACTGCTTCCCTTTGCTTGCTGTGCTACTATCTGGAACCTTTGTTACAATGTCGAATCACAGTGGTGATGGTGAACATCTTTGCTTTTAGTTCTGGGTCTCAAAAGACATTACTTCAGCATTTCTTCTTTGTCATGTTTGCTCTAGATTTTTTCATATATGCCCTTTACTGGATTAAGGAAGCTTCCATTTATTCTTAGTTTGCAAAATGATTTTTTTAATGACTAGCCATTGAATTTTGTCAAGTGCTTGTTATGTATGTATTGTAATGATCATCTGTGTCCTGTGAATCTCAACACAGCAAATTTCATTGATATTTGACTATTAAACCAACCTATATTTTAGAGATAAACCCAATTTGTTCATATAATCTGCTGGATTTAGTTTGCTCCTATTTTATTTATAACTTTATGTTTTTATGAATGACTTTAGCCTGTAATTTTGTTTTGTCATTCTCTCTAACAATATCACGTTAGCCTCATGTAGTGAGGCGGGAGTATTGGAGTATTGGTATTTATGGTCTTTTCTTCCCTTTCCTTCATATTGCCAGAGTTTTGTCAATTTTATTAGTCTTTTTAGATATATAACTTTTGGCCTTATGAATTTTCTTCATTGTATATTAGTTTTTATTTCACTGATTTTTACTTTTTTTCTAGTAATGAACATTTGTTCATATATTTTAACCTTCTTCTTTGCCAAATGTTAACATTTAAGGCTGTTTCTCCCTAGGTACTGGTTTTATGACCTTAGAATTATTTTGTAATTGGTTATTCAGAATTTTCTTAAGTATACAAATAAGAATTTTTTAAATTTATCTTTTGTTCCTGATTTCTTCCTTAATGGCTTTGTGGTCAGAAAACTTAGTTTCCATTATTTCAGTCCTTTGAAGTTGTTTAGACTTTATGGCCAGCTGTATGGTCAATTTCTGTAAGTGTTCTGTGTCTAAAAAGAAGGTATATTCTGCAGTCATTGAGTTTCGTCTTCTGTATAAGCCTACAGATAAGGTTTTTAATTAAGTTACTCAAATCGTCTGTATTGTTACTGATTTGTTGTTTCTTTTCTCAGTTATCAACAGAAATATTTTAAAAAGTTTCCCTTTATGACTATGTTTTTGTAGTTCTGTTCAGTTTTTGTTGCATGTATTTAATTTTGTATAATATTTAAATTTATTATTAAATATAAACTTGTTATTTTGCAGGTAAATTAAGCCTTTTTAATACATTTTATCTTAAAGTAAATATTTTTTCCCGTTAACGTTTGCATGATACATCTTTTTCTATCCTTTTACTGTGACCCTCTCTCTATTCCTGCAGTCTTACAGCTTTTGTGAATTAGAGTTGGAGCTTTCTGAGGTAATAAGTTGGACAGGCTTTGCTTCTAACTGGAGAATCTTCAGTTAGTTATAATGTGTGATTTTTAAAGTTTAAAATCTTAACCTATATTGTGTTTTTTTAGTCCTAATTTTTCTAAGTTTCTTTTTCTCTTGTGTTTTCTTTTGGATTGATTAGGGTTTTCCTTTTTCATTTTGGTTTTCCCTTTTCACAGTTTTGAAATTAGTACATTATCTTTCTGTTCTTTTAGTGACTACCTTAGAAATTACAGCATGCATCCTTCATTATAAAATCCTGTCTTAATCTGGACCTTTATTATCATCCTGAAAAATCCAGGGATCTTAGAACACTTTTGCCTTGTGTACTTCCCTCCGAAGTTCAGTGCTATTATGTCATGTATTTTAATTCTCTCCAAAAAACCCCCACAACCTTGAAGACCTCATTATTTCGCTTTATATTATCAATATTCATTTAGAGTTCCTCCCATATTACCATTTGTTTGTTCTAATCTCCATCTCACAACTCAGCCTTCTCACCCAAGATGATTTTTCACCTGTTTAAAAAAAAACAACTTAGAGTCTCCTATATTAAATAAAGGTTTATGGCCTTCAAACTCTCTCTTTTAATGTATCATAACATGTTTTATTTGCCTTCATTTTTTCATTGTATTAAAGTATGTTTGATATGTGGCATATCAGTTTCAGGTGTACAACATGATTTGACATTTGTATATATTGCCAAGGAAGCAGCACATTGAGTCTCATTAACCTCTCTCTCCATTCAGAGTCACAGAATTTTTTCTTGTAATGAGAACTTTTAAGATTTACTTTCTTAAAGCAACTTTCAAATTTTCAATACATTATTATTGACTAATGTCACCATGCTGTACATGACTTCCTTTTATAATTGGAAGTTTGTACCTCTTGATCCCCTTAAGTCATTTCACCCCTTGCCCCCCCACCCTCTTCCCTTCTGGCAACCACCAGTGTATTCTCCGTATCTATGACTTTTGTTTGTTTGGTTCTTAGATTCCAAATAAGTGAAATCATAAGATAGTTGTCTTTTTCTGTCTGCCGTCTTTCACTTAGCCTAATATCCTTAAGGTTCATACAAGTTGCAAATGGCTAGCTTTTTATTTTTTATTTTTTTATGGCTGAGTAGTATAGTATTCGTGTGTGTGTGTGTGTGTAAATTGTCTTTTTGTCCATTTTCATTAATTTGTGGAACTATATCTGATTTCTTACATGCCTTCATTAAGGTTTAACTTGGTAATACATACACATATTTTGTTATAAGAAGTTCTGTTTAGTTCTTTTAAAAATTTTCGGCCAACATTCAAATTGTTTATACCATAGGTTAGTCTTGTTAGGAAATCTGATTAACCTTATTTCCAACATCTGAATCATGATGTTTGATCCTTAAAGGGATAGAGTCAAGTTACGAAAGATTTTGAATATATCGTTGCAATATACTACCACCAGAAGCCCTTTGAAATAACCAAAATGGACTTTGTTGGCCTTGCCAGTGTCCTAAAAATGTTTTTGTTTTCATCTTTCATTTAAAAGATGAATGTGGTTATTTTTCCTCTTTGCCAGTGTGTATATTCCATCAGGGAAAAGCCATCATGGTCTTTAACTGGCTGTTCTTTTCTTCAAGTTGTTTCCAAAATGAAGTATATTCTGCAGTTTTGAGTTGACCATATTTATATTTTTGCAGTTCTCTTCCACAGCAAATCAAGATCATTAGGCGTGTGGTTGACTACTAATGTTCCATGTGAACGAAACACAGTGTACGAATTAGCATTTGGGTCCTTTTTGTGTGTGTGGTAGTACACACAGCATGTGCTCCTTAAACTGAATCCATACCCTTAATTCTCATCCTTGTTACTGCTCATGAAGTATTTATGAATGAAGTGAAGAAGTCCTTTTCATGTAGTATGGGCTTTTCAGTGATAAACGGAAAAGTCACCGAGCGGTATTTTCGCACACTGGCTCTTACAGGAACAGGGAGTGTCTCCGCTTCTGTCCTATTAATAGTTTTCTCCTGAGGTCAATGCCCACCAGCATGCTACACGATAGCAGTTACTCTTCCAAATTGCATGCTCTCGTGTTACCAAAAGTCCAAGAATCTGTTTTATTTTTAAGTTTTTCAAATGAGCGGCTTTATTTATTACAAAGTCAGCTGCAGCAAATACTGTTAATTAGAGACAGTTAAAAGTTTGTACACAAAGAAGCAGGTAAGTCAGACTAGACCATGTGCAGGGGGGACACCATACAAATTCTCTATTTGCTCTGCTGTGGTTGTTAGAGTTAACGTATCAGCTTGTGATTACATTGTAGTCTTTACACAAATGCTGGTAAACAAGTTGCTGAATGTTCTGTATCTCGTGGAATTGTGCGGACACTTTGTATGTCCAGCAGTCATTCCATATAGGAATTTTGCAGCAATTTTCATTCGCTGTGGAATATTTGTCTTTTGAGACTCATTTTATAATCTTCATGGCAATAGTGTGATTTGTTTTAGGTGTAAGGAGTGCAACGTTTAATCATGCATTTGTGGCTTATTTTTTAGCTAAGTTTTCCTTTCAGGTGAAATTGATATAAAAGCTTCTATTTTAACTATTTTAATTATACAATTCAGTGACTTTAAGTGTATTCAGAGTGCTGTGCAAACACCACCATTTCTAAAACCGTTTCATCACCCCAAACAGAAAGTTTGTGTCTGTTAAGCAGTAACTTCACTTGTTCCTCCTTCCCCCAACTCCTCACAACCACCATTCTACTTTCTGTCTCTAGATTGTTACTATTTTAAATATTTCACTTAAATAGAGTTACACAATATTTGCCACTTTGTGCTTAGCCAACTGAGCCACCCAGGCACCAATATTTGTCACTTTGTAACTAACTTAGACCACTGAATGGTTTCAAGGTTCATCCACATTGTGGCATGTACCAGAACTTCATTCCCTTTCATGGCTGAATAATGTTCCATTGTGTGTATATACTACACGTAGTTTCTGCATTTATCTGTCGATGGACACTTGGATGCTCCCAAGCTCCCAAGCATGCTCCCAAGAGCTGGTGGCTCTTGTGAATAGCGCTGCAACGTACATTGTTGTACAAGTATCTGTTTTGAGTCCCTGATCTCAGTTCTTTTGGGTATATTCCTAAGAGCTGAATTTCCCGCATATGGAATAATTCTGCATTTAGCTTTGCGAGGAAGCACCAAAATGTTTCCCGCAGGGTCCGCACCATTTTACGGCCCTTCCAGCAACGTACGAGGGTTCCAAATTGTCCATATCCTCATGACTACTTGTTTCATTCTATTATTTTTGATCGCAGCCATTCTAGTAGGTATGAAGTGGTACCTAATTGTGGTTTTGACTTGTATTTCCCTGATGACTAATGATGTTGAGTATCTTTTCATATGCTCGTTGACCATCTCTGTATCTTATTTGGCAAAATGTCTATTCAAGTCCTTTATCAATTTTTTTTATTAGATTGCCTTTTTGTTGAGTTTTGGAGTTCTTTATATATTTCGGATATTAAACCCTTACCACATTTTCAACTTTGCAAATATTTTTTCCCCATTGCGTAGATTATCTTTTCACTTGGTGTATCATATCCTTTTTACAAAAGTTCTAAATTTGATGAAGGTCAGTTATCAGTTTTTTCTCGTGTTGCTCACGCTCTTGGTGGCATATCTAAAAATCTATTGCCAAGTCCAAAGTTATGAGGAATTACCCCTTGATTTAAAATTTGAGTTAATTTTTATATACGGTGCGAGATAGGGGTCTAGGTTAATTCTTTTGCATGCAAAAATCCAGTTTTCCTAGCATTATCTATTTTGTTTTCATCTCTATTTAAAAAAATTTTTTTAAATGTTTATTTTTAAGAGAGAGAGACAGAATGCAAGCGGGGGAGGGCAGAGAGAGAGAGGGAGACACAGAATCTGAAGCAGGGTACAGGCTCTGAGCTGCCCTCACAGAGCCCGATGTGGAGCTAGAACCCATGAGCTGTGAGATCATGACTTGAGCCAAAGTCAGGTGCTCAAACGACTATGCCACCCAGGCGCCCCTTTTCATCTCTATGTCCTTGGTTTAAAAATTACTGGAGAACTTTGATGGCCTCATGACACTGAATTTCTTAATGCACAAAGCACTGGCGATAGGGGAAGTTGGCTCTCAGATTAAATAAAATCCAATTCTTATTGTGCTTTGTATTCTCTGTTTTGGTGGCTTAGTTTTTGGTTGTCTTTATGAAATAAAGGCATTTTTAGTTCCACTTCCAGCATAGATAGATTCACTATCCGTTAAGGTTGGAATCCTGTTAACTTTCTTTATTGATGCTATTATTCTGAGATCCATCTTCTCTAGTAATAGAGAGCAGGAAAAGGCCAATTGAAATTAATCCACATTAAATAAGAGTATGAAAAGAGCAAGGAAATGGTAGGGAAGTCATCAGAACTTTATCTAGAAAAAGGAAATACAAATTGTGGCCACATTTTAAATATAATCAAGAACAATGCAGGTTATAATTGTAACTGTGCTAATTCTTAGCATGAATGAAGACTGCATCCTGCTGAATTTTCCCTTATTTGCATAAAATTGCTGACAACATTTTATAATAACACTTTGACTTTCCAGTGGATAATAACTAAAATATCTGAAGTCTTTAGTTTCTCAGTAGTTGTTTATTGTTTGTTTTTAAAATTTAGTATTCAGATTGTTCCCTTTTGAAATGAAATGTATTATTGGGTTTGTTATATTTTCCTTGGTTGTTGACTAGTAGGCCTCTTTCAGAGAGGCTTGGTCACCACCATCATTGCTCACCACTGAGCAGCTCTTTGACATTACGTTTTGTCAGCCTTGTAAAATCCTGTATTTTTTAAAAAAAATATCTATTCTTTATTTTTGAGAGCGAGAGAGAGAGAGGCAGAGAGAGAGGGAGACAGAGAATCCCAAGCAGGCCCCATGTTGTCAGCACAGAGCCCGATGTGGGGCTTGAGCTCAACGAACAGTGAGATCATGACCTGAGCCAGAATCAAGAGTTGGGTGCTTAACCGACTGAGCTGCCCAGGTGCCCCAAATCCTGTATTTTTGCAGTGATCTTGATGGCATCCAAGATGAAAACCAATGACATTAGCGTAGTGGGCACGTGTTAAGTGGGAAGAAATGTTTAAATGAGGGCTGGCATTTACACTGTCAGATTACTGGTGAATATCATGTTTATTTTCGTTTGTAACCTTATACCCTTTGGGACTTAGATCATAAATACGCAGAAGATTAGAACTTCTCTGTTTGTATTACTGTTCTCAATGGCTAGCCTTCTATGAGCTAGTTTTAAATCTTTGGCCTATTTCAGTTAATTGAGTACATGACTAAATATACTTGTGTAGTGTAAATTTTCGAAGCACAGTGGTGATAGGCAAATGCCATGAAAGCTGATTAGAAAAACTCTGACAAGCATAACCTCTGTAGCACCGGCGCAACCTTATGAAACAGTCATGCAAAAGTCATAATCCTGTTGCAGGTGTGAACCTAGGTGAACAAAATCTTAATTTCCCCCCTCCCCTTGATAGTGCTTAGTTGCCAGTAGAAACTGTCACGTAGCCCATGACAGACTACTGGACCCTGTAATGCTCAGCAACCTGGACCTTAAGAATTAATGTGTTCTCTTGCATTGGTTCCCATGAGGCTTGGAGCCCACTTAGCAATTTGGAAAATTTCCCTCCTTGTTCTCCCTGCTGGTTCTTGATCAGGAGATCGTGCCACATTGACATTTAAATTAAAGGGACTATCTCTTGGTGGTCTTCTTATGAAATAAGAGTAGTTACATCTGGAGGCAATTTTTGTAGCCCCATTTTCCGTTTATGCTTGTGTGTATATGGTGCTCGCTAAAATTAGCCAAATTGCTAGGTTTTGTATTCTAAATATGCTTCATTGTCCCAAAAGACCATTCATCTTTTTTTTTTTTTTTTTTTAGAAAAAAATCTTAACACAGTCTTGGGGTTTTAGTCAGTTTAAGGGTTTGACAGTTCGAGTGACCCATATATAGTAAGGATTGTCTTGCTAGCTTTCAGATACTTGTGCTACAGAATTGTTCAATGTGAAGTATTCTTTTATCAAAATTAAAATAACACCCACAAAAAACTGGGGTAGGCAGGCTGAAGACTGGACAGAGACCAAGGTCCAGGTCGAGTCAAAAAGAGGATACAGAGGACCCTGACCCCCCCCCCCAAAAAAAAAATCTTGTAAGGCGTTATCTTTAAGCATTTTCAAAAAGTGAAAACCAGCACTGGAGGAAAATGCAGTTCTCATGCATTCCTAGTCTAAAACTGGGACTTATAACTGTTTATTCAGGTCAAAATTCAAATTTGACTTTGAGAATTCAAATGAATCATCTTAGACTTACACCTTCTGAGAGTCCTTCAGTATAAGTGAGAAGCTGTCTCTTTAAAGAATAGAGGCTAATTTTCTCAGGATCCCGAGAAACTTAACAGAAGTCTATGGGGGAGGGGAAGGAAAAAAAAAAAGAGGTTGGAGAGGGAGAGAGCCAAAGCATAAGAGACTCTTAAAAACTGAGAACAAACTGAGGGTTGATGGGGGGTGGGAGGGAGGGGAGGATGGGTGATGGGCATTGAGGAGGGCACCTGTTGGGATGAGCAATGGGTGTTGTATGGAAACCAAATTGACAATACATTTCATATTAAAAAAAAATAGATGCTAATTTTAAATGTTTATTTTTGAGAGAGAAAACAAATGGGGGAGGGTCAGAGAGAGAGGGGGACACAGGATCCAAAGCGGGCTGTGGGCTGACAGCATCAGGCCTGATGTCTCACTAACTGAGACAGTGATCTGAGCCGAAGTTGAATGCTCAACTGACCGAGCCACCCAGGTCCCCTGCAAAGGCACCTTTTTAAAAAAGCCCTAAAAATGCCAGGGCACCTTGGTGGCTCAGTCAGCTAAGCATCCGACTCTTGATTTCGGCTCAGGTCATGATCTCACAGCTTGTGGGTTCGAGTCCCATATCAGGCTCTGCACTGACAGCACAGAACTTGCTTGGGATTCTGTCCCCGCCCCGGCCTTCTCCGCAGCTTGCTCTCTCTCTCTCTCAAAATAAATAAATAAACTTTTAAAAAAAGCCCTAAAAATGTCAAAATTCTCAAAACAAATGGAAAGATAGAAGCATGTGCTTTAAATTAAAATCTGACAAAATGCATGTTAGAATCAAAGTTTTTGCAGACTAATGTACAGGCTATTAACACATTACACATCTGAGTGTACGGCTGGCCTTTCCCCTGTGTTCCCATGACTTCCAGAGCTATCCTGTTTTTTGAATTAAGAAATTTTTCATGCTAGGCGAGTACTTGGTTCTCATGGGAAGGCTTATTTCTTTATGAATTAGTTCATTATTTATTCAAGCGTTTACCGAGCACGCATGTGCCGGCGGCATGGAGGATATGCATCCATTTCACTGCCTACAGAACTGAGTACAAGTGTCTCAGCAACCAGGCTGACTATGGTTGGTATCTTTTTTTGTTTTTAATTTGTTTTTAATGTTTATTTTTGAGAGAGAGAGAACTGGGGAAGGGGCAGAGAGAGGGAGAAACAGAATCTGAAGCAGGCTCCAGGCTCTGAGCCCTCTGCACAGAGCCTGATGTGGGGCTCGAACTCATGAACCTTTTGATCATGACCAGAGCCAAAGTCAGATGCTTAACCGACTGAGCCACCCAGGCGCCCCTGTGGTCAGTATCTTACGAGAGGGGGAGGCGAAGTGAGATCAAAGTTCAGAGTCGGAAGAGATTGAGTGCCAGTTTTTGGGGGTAGGTGAAATGAAGGGCACCTGAGCTGGGAATTAAGAGATGAGTAGGATTTGGACGTAAAATTCTTTTATGTGGCAGAAAATTGGAAATTTCTCCTAAAGGAATAATTTTCCTTAGGAAAAGAATTACAGCTTTTGAGTTCCATGGAAATGAACTTTCACCTATTCCAGTCACTTTTGAAATGTGAGCATTAATAACAATTCAGATACTGTCAATTCTTGATCAATTTCTGTCCTTTACATATGAGATGCCTTCTTTCTTCCTCAAAATACTTGTCCCTCTCCTGACCAAAAGTAGTAAAAGGTGAGGAGGAATAACCATTTTATTCGTTCTCTCTGTCCCTATCTTTTCCTTAGTCACCAGTGAAATTCACTTGATACTTATTGTGCGCTTACTGTATACCATACACTCTTCCAGGAACTAGAACACAAAAATGAACGAGTACATATGACGATTTTTCTGAGAAAAAGCCTTTACTGGGATGGAGGCGGCTAATTAAGCAACAGAACAAAAACTCTTGATGTACAGTAAGAGAAGCAGGACACCACAGAAGTCGATAACCTGTCTTCCGGTATAAGGCAGTCTGGATTCAAATCTGGGTTCCACTGAACACTTAATCACCCCAGTTTTTGATAGAAATATATTCTGAGCTTAACTGAAAAAAAAAACTTTTCTCTTTGGTAATATCAACTTTATTTAATTGGTTTATATTACTTTTGGAATTTGTCACTCAGAAATGACTTTTTTCTCTTTTAGAAGAGAAGTTGAGGGATACGTGGTAAGTGGTTACAGTAAAAATGGAGATCAAACTAAGAAGATGGTTCCATGACATTAAGATGTAATGAAATAGTTCTTCTATACGGCCATTGAAATTGATACAATTAAAACATATATATGTAATTAGCCAAACCTCACATTAAACATTAAACTTCTCTGATGTAGTGCATTTGAACCTCCTAATTTTTTAAAGTTTATTTATTTTGAGAGAGAGAGAGAGAACCTGTGTGCATGTGCTGGGGAGGGGCAGAGAGAGAGGGAGAGAATCTCAAGCATGCTCTGTGCTGTCAATGCAGAGCCCCACTTAGGGCTCGAACGCACAAACCCCGAGAACATGACCCGAGCTAAAATCAAGAGTCGGATGCTTAACTGACTGAGCGACCCAGGAGCCCTGAACCTTCTAAATCTTTCAGTACTGTTCAGGAAACTCAAGTGAACATGTGTTAAGGTATAGGACAGAGTACCCTAAAGTCTGTATATTTTGCTTTGCTGCTTCTTGAGAAGTGAGGATTGTGGGATAAATTGCCCTTGTAAATATTATGTAAGGATTTTTATACTAGCAGATGTCTCTTAGACTGAATTTTTATAATGCAATTTGCACGTTAAAAGATGATTAGGGATTGGCTTCGTTATGTACGGATCCTAATGGATTTGATGGCATTTTTTTTCCCCCTGAATAGTAATACAGGGATTCAGCACTCTTATCAGAATCATCTCTCACTACTTTAATGATTTGCAATGGTACCTTTGTCTTCTACTCAATTCTTTATGTATACCAGCTCTCTTTCCAGATATTCCGTTATGTTTCAGCAGACTTAGCTGGCCAGTCATAACACTGATGGTTATGATTTCTGTTAGAAAGGAAATTTCAAGCTGTTTAAAGAAGACATGTGTGGGTTGAAGGCCGGGAAGCACTTAGGTTCGTGGTCAGCAGTTGCGAACCACCAGTTTATGACTTTTTGCTTACAAGTAAAATAGAGTTACTGCTTAGGTTGTTCCATTTGTTATTAAAATTCATGCATGGGCATACCATAGTTTAGGAATTCTTGAGCCTACCATCTCTTTTCCCCACAAAGTAAGAGTTTTTACACATTTTTGATAACATGAAGTTTCTTAGGAGTGCAGCTGTTGTATTTTTGCATAACAGATGGTCCTTGGGGGAAGGTCAGGAAGGCTCTTTCAGGAGAATACCTGAAAAGAAAGCCATGGCAAATAATTCTGAACACTCCCAGGAGCTTTTCTTTGACTCAGTTGCTTATTAATTCACCTAACACGCCTCTGAGAGGAAATGATAATGGCAGCTACTATGTAGCTACTGGGGGCCTCCACGTGCTAGGTGCTTTTTAATGTATCCGTGGCATTACACAACGTGGAGGCACAAGTTAGGTGCTAAGAACTCATTCCTTGTCTCTGTTGACTCTTGTAGTAGTCCAGTGAGAAATACCTGTTGGTCTTTCTACAGCGCCATTCTTTACCACTACTAGGCCGGCTTCTATTTACATGATTTCTCTTGCTGCTTTCTTCCTAATTAACGTTCGCGTACCCGTTGGGCTGTCCATTACTTACCGTTAATGCACTGAATGTAGGATGATGAGAGTTAAGATTTAGGTTGCTGCTCTGCCATGAAAGCGAAGATGCAGATAACCTCTTTATTTGGCTTGGCCTAACTACATGTTAGTTTAATTTTAAGTATATTGGAATAAATGAAGATAAATCCTATCATGCTATTGACTACAATAAAACAAATACAGTACTTTACCTGTAATAGCCGACTAACTATTCCAGACTAGGGGGCCCTATAACTGGTTAAATGTAGTGTAAATGTAACTCATTCTTCTAAGTTCATAAGAGTTTTAGAAGTAATTTTCATTTTGCTATGGCTTTCTCTCCTGGATGAGTCTTCTAAGAATCAAGGTACAGTTGACCCTTGAACACTGGTGGGGGTGGAGTGAGGCATCAGTCCTTCCCCAACACTCCCCCCTCCCCCACACAGTTCAAAATACATGTGTAACTTTTGACTTTCTAAAAACTACTAATAGCCAGCTGTTGAGCAGGAGCCTTACTGGTCACGTAAACAGTCGATTAGCACGTGTTTTGCATGTTACATGTATTCTATGCTGTATTCTTACAATAAAATATGCTAGAGAAAAGATGTTGAGAAGATTAGAAGAGAAAAGATACTTAGGGGAGCGTGCTGTAAAAAAATGCATGAATAAGTGGACCTGTGCCCTTCAAACCGGTCACCCGTGTGTCATACTCACTCTGATAGGGGAGGACACGCTGCGTAGTCCACGGACTGCTAACACAGAGCTAATTACAATTTGGAATCTATTTAAAACTTGGTGCCAGCTTTTAAAAACGGGAGCTCTGTACAGGTGTATGGCCTCGCCCGCTACTACCTTGCCCTGACTTTACAGACTTCTAGGTGATTGTATAAAATGTTATTAACAAACTGCAACATTATAATGACTGAGATTGTTTGCATATATAAAACAGAGCTTGCCAAATGTTTTAATAAGTTACTTGTAGTGGAGGGAGAGTGTAAGAAAGAGAACGGTTCTGTCGGGGTTGTATTAGAGTATTTTATACTTTAGCATAGGTAGTCTTGGAAATAAAACCTATTTTAAATGAGAAAAATCGAGGCCTGTTATGAATGGCACTGAATAGTGCTGATTACTTTACCTTTGACAAAGTGGAAAATTTAAAGCTTGGTGTATCCCATTTTATTAATATAATAAAATTTTATAGTGTTGCTCTGGGCGTCGATATATGTCCTTTAGTGTTTATTAGTCCTTGGTTGTAGTTAAATGTCTTGGTCCTATGCCTGGCCATACTGTGCAGAATACAGGTATCAAAACTAGGAAAAATAACAAATAAATACATGTTTTTCTCTCTCTCAAGTCTTTTTCTGTAGGATTTCTAAATATTTGGGTTACTTATACGGTCTAATATGATTGAACACAGAGAACATCTTTTTTATCATTTAACATAGGTTTATAGCTTCCCCAGACTTGTTCTAATAATGAAGCTATGAGGGATATGACAAGAATGGTGATATTAAATTTCTCTAGACTAACAGTAAATTTTTCCATCCTGATGTCAGGAATGCAGAGCATCTGGAATCTGCAAGAAGAGTGAATTGTTCACTGCGGGAACACTTTCATCAAATTCTGAGCCATTTATTCTCTTAGGAACTACTGTCTTGTACAGAATATTATATTTTTACAGAAGCAGTTTTCTGGACCTGGAAAAATTTCTCCACTTTACACTTCGCTATTTTTGTATGCTTTCACCGTTTAGAGATGTTCTTGCTTTGAGAATTAATGTCACATTTTAGTATTAAATTCATTGTCTTTGGTTTACTAGCAATAATTTATATTTGTCCAAATACAGTGGAAAAGCAATAGAAAATAAATTGTCCTCAACAAAGATTTCTTAATAGTTCCTATAGATGGATCTGTGATCCATACTTTGCCAACTTTTTCCTTGAATATTCAGAACAGCTACAATATGTATCTTAGTATCTTTTCCCTTGATTATGGCATAAATGAATTTCTACGGAAGTGCTGTGGAGGTGGAGGAAAGGAATGTGTGACATTCTCTGTTAGTTTTGGTTAACACATTTCCCAGGTTAGGAGTTGAGATTCTAATTAGCCCTGCATCATGCTAGGTATTTAAAGTAAGAAGTACAAGTTGGTATAAATTTTCTTTTCTTGTTTTTTTTGTTTGTTTTTTTGATTCCAGCCTTTTTATTTTTCTTACCAAAAACCTTACCTCTACTTAGTAAATTTTTATTCTGAGTTCAAGTCTTCTGTGTCCTGATATGTATCTGTAGCTAGCTAGCTAGCTAGCTATGTCTGTCTATCTATCTATCTATCTATCTATTTATCTATCTATCTCTATCTATCTATCTATCTATCTATCTATCTATCTATCTATCTATCTATAATGTGTACCTATATCTTACCCAGTTCCTTGTGTTTGGATATAGTATTGCCGATGCTGGGTTTGACTGTATGGCAGGAGATCTCATTGCCTAAGAGACGGGCCAGATTTTTTGATTTCACCATTTCATTTTTGTGCCTACTAGTTAGTGTCTTCGTGTTCTGGGATACCTAATATATGTTTATAATTCAGTAGCTTGCTTAAACTGGGATATTCTTTTTTCCCTCAGTTTAGTAGAATTTAGTCAATCCTGTACACATTTGCCTCCCCTCATGTTCTCTCATCAGCTCAAGCTAAACACGGAACTGTGACGTTGGGGACCTTCCTTCCATGCATGGTTTGGTTATTCAAGTGCACGGGGACGTGCTCTTCCGAGTGTATGAACTGTCTTAGTGTCATGTTGACCTTTTATTTGGCAGATTCATTCCTCTACTGCTAAATATTCTGCCCTGCCCCCAACCATGCCCCTCCCCCCTCCCCATCCCCCCCTTCCCAGCATCTCTTCCTTGTTACCCATCATTGTCTCAGGTGAGCCATCGCCCTGTCTGCAGGCAGACCGGGGGTGGGGAGGGAGTCTCCTCACTGATCTGAAGTGAATAGTCCAAAGTGGCAAGGATGATTTGTCTGCTCCTCACTTCAGGAAGGCCCTCCAGTCACTTTAAACTACATTAAGCATTGTTATTTTCATTTAGGCTTCAAGTCTCCATAAGCAGATGTGAATCCTCAGTATAAGTCAGTAAAATCATAGTTCACATCCTTTATCCGCCTAATTCTCCTCAGGTTTTCTGAACCACAAACACTTGGTTAAGCTGGAGGCTTTTTATTCTTTGCTTCGCCCTTGGATTGGTTTTGATGTAGTCCAGATGGCGTGTCTGTACTTGGTAGCTTTCTTGATGAGAAGATACTTCTCTATCGTTTGCCAAATGTGACAACTCTGCTAATTTTCCTCTTTCACAAAGCATTGTGACTTTATTCTTGTCTGTATAGGAAATAAATAGGTTTCCTGGCTCCTTTTTTATCCATTACTTCTTATTCCCGTCTTCCATCCATCTTAAAAATTCAGAAAGTAATTTTTATAATAAAGGTGAATTTTGTGAAGTAGGTCTGTACCAAATGGTAAGCCTTTATGTGACTTTTTGGTGTAAGTTTCTGACTGATGCAGTTTGTCGTCTGAGAATTTGTATTTTTGTGAGAGGGACCTCCTTGTGAATTTTCAAATCTCAGAATCTCTTGTCTTCCTCTACTATAACTGTATCACTTTGAAATGGAAGATAAAAGTTTGTCAACGATTTTCAATCCCTCAAATTGTAAATAGAAAGCAAGCAAGAGTTCTTGACATTTTTCTCATGAATATGTTAATTGTATCAAGAGCTCTTGTAAAAACTGCAGGGAGACCGCATGTTAAAAGGTTTAAAAGCAAGATCTGTTTTAAAAAAACAACCGATCAACCTCTTGAGATGAATTTACGCCGCTGGCTGGTTTGCCACCATCTCTGGATGTAGCCAGAGTTCCCCAAGGTTTAGTTCTGCCAAAACGACGAGGGGATGACAGTACTTGCAAGGACAAATTGATCTTGTAGCTGACGAACCATCTTATAATGTCACTTCAAAAGTTGGGGTGCCAGAGATCCAGAATGATTAAATCATCTGAGTGGAGGTTTGTTGTCAGCTCTGAGTAACTCTGTTTCCATAAGGCAATGCCAGCATGGTATAACTGATCACCCCCACTGTGTTTCTTTATTACGTCCAATGCTGGCAGCCTGGAGGGGAGTGAGAAGCCTGTGCAATCATCTCAGTGAAGGGATTAATATTATTTTTCTGTTGCCACTTGAAGCATTTTGCAAGATTAGTGCACGAGTATTTCAGCATGTTTCGTGTTCATGACAAATGATTTCTTCCCAGGAGCCTCACTCAGGATAAAGGTTACATAACGCAATATTGTCAGAAGTCTGTCAATGAATATGTAATATTGATATCATCATAATTACAGCGACTGAGGTTTTTTTTTTTTACAAGTGTTTGTCAAATAGGTTTATCTTGAACATCAGATGATATGAGATACCTTGAACTTAAGCTGCTTGAGAACAGAGAGCATTTTGTTATGTTCCTCTACTATGGAAATGTTCTAGACTGACTCAGGTCAAGGACGTGTGATCACTTCTTTTCCTTTCTTTCTGGTTCACTCTTTACCCAAAACATGGGGCTCTTTGACTGTTTTTTGTTTTTTTTGTTTTTTGTTTTTTGTTTTTTTTGCCAATTGTGGAAAGCCTTTCTCCCCTTAATGTATTCCAGCAGGATAAACTTAAATTTTGTGATCTGTCTCTTTAATGCTTGGGCATATTCCTGTGTTTTAGCATTTAATTTGGAATTTATTTTATGTTATTAAAAATTTTTTTTTGTTTTACTTATTTTTAAAAGAGGGAGAGAGAGAATGGGTGGAGGGGCAGAGAGAGGAAGGAGACACAGACTCCAAAGCAGGCTCCAGGCTCTGAGCTGTCAGCACAGAGCTCAATGCAGGGCTCCAACCCATGAATTGTGAGATCATGACCTGAGCCGAAGTTGGACGCTCAACTGACTGAGCCACCCAGGTGCCCTCGGAATTTATTTTTATTTTAAAAATGCTCACATAGATTGTATAGCTAAGTGAGGTGTCATTCTAAGCTTTATGAAAAAGCCATTCAATCCTCATTACAATGCTGTAAGGTTAGCACTGCTGTGTCTATGTTGCAGATTAAGACATGGCTGCACAGAGCTGTTAATTACCAGTTGCGCGGTTGGCATTAGCAGTGACGTCATTTGGCTCCAGAGTCTAAGCATCCTACCACAGGTCCTTTGTAAGAGTGGTTCTTTTCTACAAGATTTTTCTTCTGTCCTCATTAATGTCTGTGCTTCCCTCAATGCAGCCCACTTGTCTCCACTGGGGAAGCTTCCCCTGAGGTCATTCACATCCCTCGGTTACACTTTCACGGCGCCACCATCACTCCCTTGTTAAAGTGCCTTTCCCAGTTACATTTTTACCTTTATTTTCCCTGTAGTTTCCTACACTACACCCAGGGGACGAATTTGCTTGCTCTTTTCCTTCCTGTCACCTTGTAGCCCCTGTCCTTATCAGTGCCTGGCACGCAGTGAGCGCCTGGTATTTGTAGACTGAGGTCAGAAAGGAGCAGGTGGCCTTTTGAAACGCACAGGGTCTCCGGACTTTGCCCGCTTCCTACACACGCTCCTCGAAATATCGTCAAGTGTGTTATGTTAAACATTTCATGAAACTTTGAGCTGAGTATGTTACCATGCTTGTTCTGTCTTTCAGATCATCTCCGGGGTCCTGAAGGAGGGGAATAAGGCAGCAGGAAGTTAATTATTGAGTGAACTGGTGCAGGATTGCGTGGATGCAGTTCTGCTTCCTGGGGATAGCAAGTAGCAGTCCTCTGTGACTGGAACGGAATTTCGGGGGAAATTGTGAGCCCTATGGCTGGAGAGAGGGTTCTATCAGATCATTACCGAGAAGCGAAAATTTTAAAAAGATAAAAGTAATATCAATTTTGTAAAAACTCAAGCAGTGCAGAAATGTATACAGCAAAAATGAGAGTAATTGTTTCCTGTTCTGGTTTTTCTGTGTAGATTAGACACTGAGAGCCCCTGGAGACTGGTCCTGAGGATGGCCCTCTGGGCTATCTAAAAGTATAATGAGTGAGTGAATAAATGAGTGAATCACTGGATCAAAGGGAATGCAAGCTTTAAATTTTCATATTGTCAATAATGTGTACCAATTTATGACTTCCCTGCTTTATTCATTTTCCCATTCTCCCAGATGTCTCTTTAGCCTTTTTTTTTTTTTTCAGAAGCAAGCACTTTCTTCCCTATCCTCACTCTCAGCAGGTGACCATGTTTCATGGTTTACTGAATACGGCAGCGATCATAAGGGAATTGCCACATGTTCCCTGTACCACATTTCCAGAGTACTCTGCCTTCCTCCTTGGGACTGTAGGTGAACCAGCCGTACTTGTATCTAATGCCATCCCTCCGCTTGTACACCAGACCCCAATCCTGCCCATCTGCTGTGGCCGATCCTGCCGTCTCTTACATTGTAAAATTTCTTTGTCGTGGATCGGTGCCATTACCACACAAATATGCCGGGCTTTTTTCTTTTCCATCTTAAAAACATCTTCACTCCCCATTCCCTTACAAATACCAGTTCTGTTTGGTAAGAGGTTGTAAGGCTGATCTATATTTACAGTTGTCATTTGCAACATGTCTCTGTTTTTAGTCCCCTTCATCCAGGCTTCTTCATTCTTCATGATGCCAGAATTCATAAGCTGCATGTTGCCAAATCCAGTGGTTGATCCTCAGTCCTTATTCTGCCTTATTCAATCACCTTCTTGGTGCAAATAATTTTTAGCAGTTTCTCTGCAGACCTCTCTCTTTTTTTGCTGTTGGGTGAAAATTTTGTTTATTATAAAGTCTGGCGTTGTCATTTTTGGTTTTTAAGTTCTTTGTGTGCTAAGAAAAGCATTTAACTCCAACATGACAAAAATGTTCTATGAAATCTTCCTCTAGTTTTTATCTGATATATTTGATCCCTCTGTAATTGGGGTGTCAGGCCCTTAACTTTTATAGATAGCTCTTGAAGGTTTTTGAGTAGGAGATTTAAATATTGGGCTTATTATCGAGACATAGGCAGAGTTGAGGCTAAGTCCTGAATATGCCCCTTTCTAGGCTAAATGCATTTCCTCCTGTAAAATGAAGGTAGTAATGGAACCTGCTTATGAAGAGCATTAGGTGAGGTAATGTGCAAACCACGTGCCCACCTTAGCTCTGTAAGTATTAGGTATGATCACTACTAGGAATTGCATCTGGTAGTAATTATTACTACTATTTTAGGAAGCTTTATTCGTTGGTGATGGGAAGGATAGATTAAGGAGGGGAGAGAAAATAGATATAGGCATAATTTTTAATAACTAGTTTGTTTAGGCAAGGTGAAACTGTAGAGGCTTCGACTATGATGGCGGGAACCTTCCTTTACGGTTAAAATGACTATTCAAATCCACTGATTTGGGTAATCTTATGAAGTAATGAAATCTTAATCCCCGATGAGGACTCCTCATAATTATCTTTTGATTAGTGTGTGTGTGTGTGTGTGTGTGTGTGTGCGCGCGCACACGTATTTTTTATTTAGAGAGAGCGCGCGAATGGGGAAGAGGGCAGAGAGAGGGAGAGAGAATCCCAAGCAGGCTCCATGCTTAGTGTAGACGCTATGCAGGGCTCGATCCCACGATCCTGGGATCATGACCTGGGCTGAAATCAAAAGTCAAATGCTCACCCGATGGAGCCAGCCAGATGCTCCTCTTCTGATTAATATATCATAACTTTGGATGAATTGTTTACTCAAAGCGGTTACATTTCCTTACTCTTTAGGTCAGTGTTGTCTACGTTGCCAGACCTTGATCCAATTGCCTGCCTGTTATGCGATGTATATTTTACTATGAAGATAATAAGATTATTAGAGAATTAGGACTTGAGCTTTACAACACTACTTCTATATATAAAAAAAAAATCGCAAGACAACCTGAAGTTGCTAAAGCATCGAAGTATTTCAGTCTGTACGTAAAATGCTACCACTGCCCCTCTGTCACTCGTGTTGCTCAGGGCTCAAAAAGCCTCGAGAACATACTCTGACCAGATGGTGTTGGTGAGGGGGAGTAAGCTTTTCGGTTTTTATCTTTAAGGAAGATGACGTATGTTCATCCTTCAGCGTAGTAAAGCTACAGAGAAGCCAGCTGTAGCACATCTAACTTCAAGTGAGTTAGTGAAGTTAAATCAAGATCATGGTCTTTGTATGCAGTGGCTTAATGAACTTGGCTTGCAGAGTGGCAGTTTAGTCTGTATTCAGAACATTCCCGTTAGTATATTATTTTTCATGATTTCAGACAGCCAGCATCTGCCATCTAGCATTGGGGAAGGGGGGAGTAGGCTTCCGTGACCAAACTAAAAATCTGAAAATACCTTTGCCTCTCTCTGCAGGTAGCTCCTCTTGCCATAAACGCCTTCCTTAGCTCCTAAGATCTTGCTCTCTTTCTGCTTTGTATTGTTTTCCCAGATTTAGTTTTGTTGTTGTTTTTTTTTAATTGTTAGAAAATGGCACTCTGTCTCTGGCCTCTGCCCTCTTTTATAAACACTAGGCCTTTTTGAGGACATTGAACTTAAGAGACTGCTCTCTGGATAGGCATGAGTGTTCTTCATTTGTCACCTTTGAACTTAGAACTTTGACTGAATTGACATCCTCTAACTGAGCTGTTGGGTCGAGGCTTAGCCTACTGCTAAAATCTAAAATAGGCAATACTGTTTCCCTTTGAAAATCCTTATTTGTAAAATCTTTACCTTTACTAACCACTGATTAAATACTTTTCATGTGTTCCCACCGCCAAACAACAGAAAGTCACAGAAGAATAAAAGGAGGGGCACCTGGGTGGCTCAGGCGGTTGAGCGTCCGACTTCGGCTCAGGTCATGATCTTGTGGTCCATGAGTTCAAGCCCCATGTCGGGTTCTGTGCTGACAGCTCAGAGCCTGGAGCCTGCTTCAGAATCCGTGACTCCCTCTCTCTCTGCCCATTCTCCCACTCATGCTCTGTCTCTTTCCAAAAAATAAGCGTTAAAAAAAAATTAAAAAAAAAATTTTCGTGTATCCCCACTGCCAAACAACAGAAAATCACAGAAGAATAAAGGCAGAAAGACAGCATTCTTCTTTCTGCAAAGAGGAGAACTGCCCCACCCTTGATGCGTGCACACACACACTTGCATCTACACGTGGAAGACTGGGCAAGGTATCGTCGTATTGCCTCTCAGCCCTAAATCCATACTTCGGTGCCTGCCCTGTGAAAGTTAAGTCGGGCCCTTTAAGCATCCTTCCTTACGGCTGGCATCAGGGAGGGCACGAGTGGCACACTGCAGGAGGAAGAGGTGTCTCTTCCTTGCTCTGGTGTTTTTCACGTCATCCTGTTCCTCCCATGGGACTGGCAGCAGCCCACGTGGGCAGCATCCAACGGTGCTTACCCCCTTTGGTTCTGGTGGCACCCTGGTGGACAGCTTCCTCTTGAGTCTCAGCGACACCCCTTCAGAGGAGTTCCTGGTGGGTCACTCGGGCACCCAGAGGTCACCTTACGGGTCTTGACCAGCTAGCCCCAAGGGGGCATTGTCTGTTTGCCAGTCCTTTCCCCAGTTGTCTGCCCACCTGCAGGGATTATTTTGGCTTTCCGGTCCTGGCTGTGGTTTCCTGTCACCCAGGCTCCACCCACCTGTACTGTGGCGAAGCATTTCCTGCTTGACGGTCCCAGCCGTGGTCTTCTGTCCACCTGCACACCTGCAGGGGTGTTTGCTGCTGGTCCAGTGCCAGTGGATGAGCTCGGACCCAGGGAGACCCAGCCACCGGGTGGGTGATAGTCCCACCACCTCCAGCCAGCTCTGAATCCTCGTCTTGGGGAAAGCGCTCCTCGTTCAGTGCTGTTTCCTCCTGGGTCTTCTCCTTCATCCCCAGGTATTCTTGAGATTTTGCTTTACCACTTTATATGTCATCCTCTGTTACATATTTATATTAGACTTTCCCCATTCAAATGACCGCACGGCTCTCATCTCCAGATTGGACCATGACTGAGGCAAACGTACAGGGCAGAAATGTGAGTTTGAGTACTTGCTAGTGTTTTCTTCAGAATTTTGGTGCATTTAAAAATCTACACCTTTGCATGGTTATTGCTGACTTTCAGCTTGGCCATTATCCGCCCTGGCAATGCACCCTTCCGGGCCCAATTTTCTTCCTTCAGACCGTAGCTCACATCCTGCCAGCTCTAGCATAGCCTTCTGTGACCTTTATCGATCGTTCTCTCCTTTAAATCACTGTGATTATTGTACATATTAATCACATGACCCTTGTCATATTTTAGTTTTTCCGTTGTTGCCTTTTGTCTCAGTATATAAAATACCCTAATACAAAAATACTGCTTTTTTTCCCCCCTGCTGGAATATTTTTGTGAGATAGTTTATTCACATGCACCTTTGACATTGTCTTGTACCATATATACCCAAATATAAGGTAGGGTTTTTTTCCCCCCACTATTAAAATTCTCTCTCAGAAAAGAGAGAGCTGCCTTACATTCAAGCCCTGATAAAGTTTCTTTTACTGACTTACACAAAAAATGTGTTGATTGGAGAAGCCACAATTATTCTCATATAACCTAAATTCCCATTTTTTTTGGAGTCATTGAGACATCACTTGACAGAATTGTTGTTCTTGTTTTAAAGAGACAGGATAGTTTCAAGGTTTAATTTTTTTTTTTTTTTTTTTTTTGAGAGAGAGGGAGACAGAGTGTGAGCAGGGGAGGGGCAGAGAGCGGAGGAAACAGAATCCAAAGCAGGCTGCAGGCTATGAGCTGTCAGCACAGAGCCCGACACAGGGCTCGAACTCACGAGTTGTGAGACCATGACGTAAGCTGAAGTCGGACGCTTAACCGACAAAGTCACCCAGGCGCCCTGAGACAAGGTAGTTTAAACGAGGCTTCGTTATTATTTCTTGGAGAGGGGTTAAAAACCTCACACCTGCAAATGTTAAAGATACTTAGAGAATAGGTTAATGGTTTTGTTGTGAAGATCAAAAACCTAAAACTACAGGGCAGGTAGAAAAGCAACAGCTTTACCCGGATCCTTAGCGATGACATCTCCCACACGTTCAAAAAAGTGTTGTGTCCCAAGTAACTAGAAGCGAAAATGATCTTCTTCAACTCTACAAGTGGCACTGATGATGAGGAAGTCATTGTGAAGGAATTAAACAAAATGGTTGTATGAAATATGCAAGCGGGGCAAGACCCAAATATCTAAATTACCATATTTGTACTTAATAGGCAATTCAAAGTGTGTGTTCCTAATCAAATTATAATTTAAATATTTTAAGCAGGGCATGGGCATCTTATCAACATCCCTGACAAGTAATTCGGTGTTTGAATATTGCAGCAGCAGCTTGAACGTCTGTTTATTTTACTTAGAAGAAAATACGTTTTGAATCTTGGACAAATAGAGGAGATCATTATATTTAGGGTTGCCTTTTGTTGGAGAGTAGATAACAGGTATTGTTTGTTATCGAAGCTGTAAGATCTCTGGGGTAGAGGTGGTGGCATAGTCTGGACCTACCTGTCCTCAGGAACCAATATAGTGCTCCGAATGTGAGAATTCATAAATACTGATTCTTAGGAACATGGACCTTAAAGATGTAACTCGGGTGGTGGTCTTTGCTGAAGCCTTCCCTGATGTCTCCTTGCTCCTTGCCTCCCCATGCAGTCTAACCCCTCTCTGTACTTTATAACAGATCTGTGTGTGCCTGTCCTTTCCACTGTACAGTCCTGAGGATGGGGATCGTGTCTGATTTATCTTAGACCTTTAGAGCCACGAACAGTGCTTGGTTCATAGGTACCATAAAGGTGGCCTGGAATGAAGCCCTCGTGGGCTGGAATGACTACACGGGAGGTAGTCCCTGCCTCTGCCCAGGGACCATGTACATTTAGGTAAGGTTGTTCAAGATATCTCTTGTTATTTGAACTCTCATTACTTGCTCTCTGAATCTCAAGGACCAAAAACATTTGGATTTCATAGTGTTCTTCGCTATTGGAACTCGAGGAGCTAAAATATAAAAAAGCACGCGTGAGAGCACAGACCTGGTTTTCGCCATGGACGGCAGTGGTTTCTGGGGCCCCTGTGATGCATATGAGAGGAAACGATTGTTCGTGTTACCTGCGTTGAGGCCACTTGCCCCACCTTCCTAGCTCTTCTCACCCTCTTTAATTTCTGGCGGGCACTGTCTTGTCTCTCTTGGCTTTGGTCCATGGCTACCAGTTGTGGGAGCTGAAGAGTAGTGACTACTGTCATCTCTAGAGACCCAACTAGGTGGCGTATAAATTAGGATTGCCTGAAGCTAGGAAAACCCAGAAAACTCAGGTTTATGAGCTACTGCTAACAGAGAAATTATTTTAATTTAAACAGAATATGGTTTATTCCCACAAAAAGGTAAGCAGTACTGGGTAAAGCTAACACTTTCCATATGTAAAAGACTGGGGTGGTTTTATTTCTGAGTCTGGCATTGTGTCCAGGGAAACGTATACCTACATTTTCTGTTGTTTTGACTTTGAACCATTGCAATGGTGCGTGCATGTGTATGTATTTAAATCAAATGCCTATTCTGCGCCAGCCACAGGGCTCAGTGCTGCCACGTGCACGGTTCCCTTCAACTCTTATAAGAGTTGTATTTATGATAATATCTTCTTTTGTCTCAACTTCATTTTGAGGTAATTGTGTGTGCACGTGTTGTAAGAAATAATACAGATCCTACGTACCCTTGACCTTGCTTCCTCCAGGGGTAACATCTTGCATAACTATAGTAATCACAATGGGCAAGTTGTCACTGACAGAATCCATTAACCTTCAGACTTCACCTGTATCACATGCACTTATTTGTGTACGTGTGCATGTTTGTGTGGTTTTTTTTTTTTTCTGTTTATTACATGTGCAGATGACTGTCTCTTTTTCGACATGTGAGGGAAACAAGGCTTAGGTAAGTTATGTGAAATAATGAAGTATAGACCTGGGGTTTGAATCTAGGTCTGTTTGACCCAGAGTTTTGCTTTTTCCATAATAGTAATGATGACTAACAGTAATAATCAATAACAACAATGGCCGAAGCTCACTGAGTTACATACGTAACAGGTTGAGTATTTACCATGTGCCAGAGACTGTTCTAATATATTACCTCATTTAACCTCCCCCCAACAACTGTACCTCATAAATTATATTCCATTTCAATTAGTACCATTAGTTAACCGTATTACCAAGGAGTAAGGAACTAGTTTTACTGCCTCTGAAATCAATAATAAAATAGTGAAATTCTACCTTCTCTTTACATAATTTTAAATTCGAACCTCTGACTTTAACCACTGATCTTGGCAATTGTCATTATTTTGTGGGTATGTATGTATCTGTGTAGAGTGAGACCTATATTTTACACTGAATTAGGTTGAGACACCTTAAAAATGTTTCTCCTAAATTATGAATAGGAGCTAGTTCAGGCAAGATGCCAGGTTTTTAAGGGAATAAACATAAACCATCAAGAATGCGTAAGAATGTAGTTGGGGTAAGTTTGTTTTTTTGTTTTTTGTTTTTGTTTTTTTCCTGGGGTATCCTAGATCTTTTTGGCCACGTACAGCTCCAGGAATGTTTGAGTTTAATCTCTCAAGTTACAGATCTGACATTCCAAGTGAAAACTCATACATTTAGTTGTGAATTATCATTGATTATCAGAATACTATAATGCTCTTGGAAGATAATAGGTATACTAATCAGCAGTCCATAGTTGACGATTCTTTGCTAGTTAAATATCTTGTAAAGCTGTCCCTCTGATGAACAACAGCACTTACTCAGAGCAGGAATAACAACAGTCCCGTGTGTTGTAGATCCCAGGAGGTCTTGGTGTTTTTGTAGACAGCAGACAGAAATAAAAGGAAGTTTGTCCTTTTTACCTCATGTAATCCCACTGGAAAGTGAAGCATGTGCTATGAGTTGATACTGACTTCTGCCAGGTCACCTCCCTGAAGAGTCCTGGGCAGGCACTGTCGCAACATTTCTTGGACAGGCGTCTGACGGCCCCTGAAGGAGATGGATGGTTTATGCAGTACGCTACTGTGGAACACTGTGCTACTGTCTACCCCAAGGAAGCTTCTAGTGAGCAGTGCCTCCAGTGGCCTCCGTCTTTGACCTTAACTCTTTCAGGGGGTATCCCATACGCTCAGATTAGAGTCAGATTTCAACTAAGTTCTGTGTAGCTTGTCGTCGTTGTTTTAAACGGGCAAGGACATCAAAGCAACACCAAGTGTGGTTTAATCCGTCTCACTTTTTAGAACTTGATTTTGGAAGTTAGATAATGCAAATGTTTTTGAAGCTATATGTTATTAGGAACTATTTGGAAACCGCAAAACCTTTTTAATGGACCACTCTATCAATTTTCTGCTCTTCTAAGGAAGTTTTTCCTATTCATGACTCATTTCACTCTTTGGCTAACATTGAGGGAAATGTAATAACGATTAAGGAAAGGAATGTATGCGTTTTCTTCTTCTTCTTCTTCTTCTTCTTCTTCTTCTTCTTTTTTTTTTTCTTGAACGTTTGTAGACATTTTCTGTCCCGGGTTATGTAAACTTGGATGGCTGTAGAATGTTGACAATTCAAAGGTAAAAACTCGCCTGTTGATATACACTTGCGTGGAATTTAAAAATCCAAAAGATTCGTTGGCTCCTTTGGAGAAGTGTTTTGCTTGATGGCCCAGAATACAGATCCAGTAAAAACGACATGTTCCAGCTGTCATTTACACACACCTTAAAGCGAAATTAATGAGATCACTCTAAGATTACGCTTTGTGTTTTATTTTCGTTTTATAGGTCTGTATGAGCTGTTGGCTGCCTTGCCAGCCCAGCTGCAGCCACATGTGGATAGCCAGGAAGACCTGACCTTCCTCTGGGACGTGTTTGGTGAAAAAAGCCTGCATTCACTGGTAAAGGTAAACCATGCTGATGTCAGATTCTCTTTGCGGAAAAACATATGGAAAAATATGTTGCGCGCCATCTAGTAAACCAGAGATCAGATTGTTGCTGTCTGAAAACAAAACAGCCTTGTTCCATTTCCCTGACGGGCGTGGAAGTTGTTAAAGATCCCACCAAAAATATATAGATGATTTCATTTAATGGTGGTGATCTAGCTGTGCATACTAATGCAGCAAACGTGTGCTTGCCCTGTTTAGAAAAAGAATATGAACTAGTAGCAGGAAGGTTTAGACTCTTTATGGGCGACAGTCATGAGCTGGAGTTTAACTCGAATAAATAAGTGTTCACAGCAAAAATTAGAAGGAATATATTTTCTGAGGTTAAGGATGGCAGTGGTTCAGTAGCCACATTAATTTAAAATAATTTCCTTTAACAAAGTCAACTGAAATTCGAGCAAGCTGTTTCTTTTTTGGTGCAACGCCATTGAAATGGTATTTTGTGTATAAATATCCTGATGCTAAATGCGAGTAAAAACAGTTTCTGGAGACGGTTTGGTGAAGCATCAGGCCATGGAAATTGATCAGCCACCAGAAATGAGATCTTGCCACACAGCAACCCTGGGAGTGATCAGAGCTCTTAAAATAGTAAAATGAGAACAAGAAGCTTACCTGGAAAAATATGCCACTTTTGCTTCTGGAAATATGAATTGCATTTTCTTTCATTTAACTCAAGCTGAAAAAAATTGTGAGTCCTGCTTGAGTCTGTAGGAGATGGAGCCCTCTGATGCCTTAGCTCCAACTGGACCGACACTGAATTCAGCTAAATTTGTTATGGTTGCCGGTCGTGATAGAAGGCTCTTACTGATGCATAGTGTTTGAAAATGAACCACTTCTGAAGTGCTGTTGCTTCACAGGATAGAATAATTCTTAATACATTTCGTCTAATCTGCTGAAATTCACGTGCCTCAAGAGGTGGCAATTCTCAGGAAATGAAAATGTTGAGAAGTGGCATCTTCTTAGCAATACGTTTAAAGACTAGCGTGCTTTGTTCATTTAGTTTTTCATATAATCGCCAAGGTATCTTTATCTTTGTGTTCTGAAAAATTTGGGGGAGTTCAGTTGCTCTGTTGGGGTGTGTCAGAAGTGGCCTTGAGATTATAATTGAATGACATTTATGATTTCCAGAGGCAATCATGAAATATTCCTGTGTGGAATGTTTGGAAGTTAGATACCTATGGATTTGTTCAAATTGATTTGATCTGGGTGGAATAAGACGGATTTCAAATGACTTCATCACCCCCTTAATCATTAAATAAACCTGCCCAAAACGAGGCATGCTTTTGTGATGTGGCTACTGTCTCAGTTTCCTTACCTATCTAAAATGGAAATTGTGGTATCTGTTGACAAGACCGTTTGTGAGTTTCAGATAAAAGAGTGAAGCGCTTAGTTCTCTGGATAGTTACATCGGTTCGACAAGTATAAGCAGGCATTAAGTATTAACAAAATTAATATCATAGTATGTAAAGGACCAAAAAGTAATGACAGAGATGGGTATGATTTCTATTAAAAGAACACTAATGTTTAAAAAAAAAAAAAATCTTAGTTATTGGGGCGCCTGGGTAGCTCAGTCGGTTAAACATCCAACTCTTGATATCAACTTAGGTCATGATCTCATGGTTTGTGGGTTTGAGCCCCACATCAGACTCTGACTGCTGACAGTGTGGAGCCTGCTTGGGATTCTCTGTCTCTCCCCCCCCCCCCACCTTCTTTGCCCCTCCCCCGCTTTCTCTCTCTCTCTCTGTCTCTCTCTCTCTCTCTCTTTCTCTCTCTCTCTCTCTTTCTCTCTCTCTCTCTCTCTCTCTCTCTCTCTCTCTCTCTCTCTTTCTCTCTCTCTCTCTCTCACTCAAAATAAATAAATAAACTTAAAAAAAATCTTAGTTACACTAGCTTTTGAGTTTCAGGCATAGATGGTTTTTCAAAGTAAATGCGAATAACAAGTGGTTAGGGAGCATACAGTTATTGATGTCTGATTTTATTAAAAACAGCGAATGGAATTTAATTCCAGGTTGACGTGGCCAGTATTTAAATAGCACAGTAACATGTGTACTATTGCAAATGTCTTTCAGTAATTACTATAAAATGTATTTTTAAAGTGAGGTTTACAGTGTCCCCCCCACCCCCCGCCAGTCCATTCTCTGTTTCTAACTGGTTACCCCCCTTCCCAGCTTCTGTCACATGCACACCTCGAGTGTGTCCTTTGACTGACCCATTCTCTTCATTTTCAAGTATGTAAAGTCTAAAATGCCTCCAGGAGGCAGGCTCATGGGATCACAGTTTAAACACTGGAACAGTCCGCTTAACTGTATTCCAAGTGCCTCTATTGGAGGATAGAAGCCTCCAGCTTTTGTCCATAAATCTTGGTAGAGCAAAAGGAATCGGACAAGATGTGTTTCAGAGTGAATCAAAATGTGCTTTGATGTTAGGCTCTTTTGCCTGAAGTTGTAGCTGCCGGGATGTGATTGAAAGCTAGGTACAGGCAAAACTGGATTTTATTCCAGCACAGAGTTTTCATAGCGGTCACCCTATTTTATGCTTACAAAAAAAAAAAAAAAAAAAAAAATGGTTGTTATAACACCGCACGGTTTTATTTTTTCAATGTTTTTTTTTTTTTTTTTTTTTTTTTTTATTTATTTTTGGGACAGAGAGACACAGAGCATGAACGGGGGAGGGGCAGAGAGAGAGGGAGACACAGAATTGGAAACAGGCTCCAGGCTCCGAGCTGTCAGCACAGAGCCCGACGCGGGGCTCGAACTCACAGACGCGAGATCGTGACCTGGCTGAAGTCGGCCGCTTAACCGACTGCGCCACCCAGGCGCCCCAACACCGCACGGTTTTAAACGCGCGTAGCTTTCTGGTCTAACGTGAAATATGCTTAAGGGGACGCAGTTTGGCGTTAACAGCCTGTGACAGGTATGGCATGCCACCTTAGTTAGGGTCACGAGCGGTGCTCTGGCAGGGATACTGTAGTTATGAGCTTGTCACCGGAAAGGAAGTGCTATGATCCTAGAGAGTGTTAGCCGCAGCTATTTTTTAAAAAGAAAAACTCCTAAATTGATGAGGTGGATAATCAGGACTGTGAGCATGAGATTTTAGAAGTGTCTGAAGAAAGGCGGTCCTGATAGAAGATGTGGGAAATACCCTAGAGAAGCCGTGGCTCTATGACAAGGATAGCAGTGTTCACGTGACACAGTGAATGTGGTAGACCACCAGTAAGCAGAGAGCCACGGTTTAGAGAGAGAGAGAGAGAGCCGAGGAGAGGCAGAGGGTACGAGAGAATCCCAAGTAGGCTCCATGATCAGCTCTCACGACCGTGAGATCATGACCCGAGCTGAAATCAAGAGTCAGACGCATAACCGACTGAGCCACCCCTGCACCCTGAGAGCCACATTTTTGACCCATCATGTACAAATGGAACCGTGCAGCATATAGTTTGTGTCCCTATCTCATTTCTAAATTTATCTTCTACCACTGTGGTTTTTTTCTGTTGAGATTTCTTTACATTTTATTTTACTTGTTTGTGATGTATGTGTTTTTGTAATCTGGTTTAAGTTTATTTTTTATTTTATTTTAGAAAGAGAGCACAAGCGGGGGGGGTGGGGGGAGAGGGGAAAGAGAGAAAGAGACGCTCAAACAGGCTCCACACTCAGCTTGGAGCCCAACACGGGGGTCGATCCCACAACCCTGGGCTCATGACCTGAGCTGAAATCCAGAGTCCGGTGCTCAACCAACTGAGCCACCCAAGCGTCCCTAAGTTTAGTTTAGAACAAGATACGGCATAAAGACTTGCTTAAATGTTTATTTTAAACAAGGTTGTTACTTCTGTTTCCTCAAGAAATTTTTGTTTGTATTTCACAATTGTGTTCGGTTTCCAGGAAAAGAATATCACAGTTTTTGTTAAATAGTTGCGGATGTTTTCGTTACCCTTTTAAATAGTTGCATATACGTGTATGAGCAGGAGAAAAAAAGGTAGCAGCTTTTTTTGGGATTCCAAATTGTTTCAACAACACACATGTTGATTATTTTTAAGAAAGTTTTTTGGTTTTGTTTTTTGAGTGAGAGCGAGAGCAAGGGAGGGAGCAGAGGGAGAGAGGGAGAGAGAATTTTAATCAGTCTCCACACTGTCAGTGCAGAGTCTAACACGGGGTTCCATCTCACAACCATGACATCATGACCTGAGCTGAAATCAAGTCAGATGCTCAACCAACCGATCCACCGAGGCACCCCAAGAAAGTTTTTTAATGTGGCTTAATTACTGTATTTCTGTGATTTCGGTCTTAAAGAGTAATGGTATAACACTCAACCACACCCTTACAACATTAAGTTACATAATTTTAACTTTTGATGTTTTCATCATCCTGTCTTTGTTGAGTTCTTACTCTTGCCACACTCTGTATGGGCCAATAGGGCTACCATTTTCTGTTGGACAGTCCCTAGCTTGCAGTCTCCAGTGTCCCAGAGGGGTCATAGACAAGGGGATGGGCAGTTACAGTGTTCTGTGGTTAAGTCACATGAGAGAGAGTGAGCAAGCAGGGGAGGGGCTGAAAGACAGGGAGATAGAACCCCAAGCAGGCTCTGCGCTGTCAGCAAAGAGCCCGATGTGGGGCTCGAACTCACGGAGCTGTGAGATCTTGACCTGAGCCAAAATCAAGAGTCAGATGCTTAACCACCTGAGGCACCCAGGCATCCCATTTTATGTGTAGAGCTTTTTTTGGTGCCTAACTCAACACTGGATCCAGAGGCTCATGGAGCATTTGATATTTCAAGGTGAAACTTGAATGTTGACTAGGCATTGCTCAAGTAAGAATTTATGGGGGGTTGGCAGGGTTAGGCAGAAGGAATAATCTACACAAACACCTGCAGGCAAGATGGAGCCTTGTGCCTTTAGGATGGAGACTGACAGGTTCTCTGGGCTGGAACATGGAGTAAGGAAAGGTGTGGGGAGCAATGCAAAGTGTGGCGAGGAAGGTAAGCCAAGACCCATTCTTGAATGACTTTGACTTTATCCCAACGCAGTAGGACCCAGTGCATAGAGAGGTTTAAACCAGGGGAATGAAGCTATCATTTTTTTTTTTTTAAGAAGTAAATTAGTGTGCTATGGAGATGGGAAGGGATGTGAGAGAGGGGAGGTGATTTTAGTGTGGAGAAAAGGAGGCTGATATTCAGCCTGTCCTCACCAGCAAGCCTGCCCTTTGTTAACATATGGAAACTTCTTCCCCTTCCTTGGTAAACAACTGCTGACCTCTGCCCCCGGACACCCCTACACCCCTAATCCAACCACCAGCTTGTTTATGCCAGGCCATCAGGGGTTAGGAGAGGGCTCCAGGAGATCTGTACAAGCCCTAAGTTACCAATTCTTAACGCATTTTGAATCTCTCCTCAGAAGAAAGGTGATTTTAGTTATATGTTCATTTGATATTTGGGGGATAATCAAAGAGAACTGGCTACTGTATAGTTGGACCCCTAGATCTTGAATTGAGGATAATGATGTTCTAGGTTGGAGATAATAGATTTGGGAGTAGGGTTGCCACATGAAATCCGAGGCCTCCATCTTAATTTGAACTCAAAATGAACAGTATTTTTTTTTCTTTTTTAGTCTAAGTATGAACCATGCTGTATTTATATTTGTGAAATCTGGCAACTGTTTGGGAATCATTAATATTTAGATGGTAACACTTTTTATAACAGCTTTTTTGAGATCTAGTTTACAGTATATCATACAATTTACCCATTTAAAGTATATGCACAATGGTTTTAAGGGTATTCACAAAATTGTTCAGCCATCACCGCAATCAGTTTTAGAATATTTTCATCACTTCACAAAACCCCCTATCTCAGGTAACTGACATTCCCTAATCCCTGTGTCCTCCTACCCTTCCCCACCCCAGCCCTAAGCAACCACTAATCTACTTTCTGTCTCTATATTTACCCATTCTGGATAATTCATGTAAGTGGAGTATAGAACATGTAGATTTGTTTGTGATTGGCTTCTGTTACTTAGCTTAATCCACATGATAACATGTACAATACTTCATACCTTTTATGGCCCAATAGTATTCCATGGTATGACTATACCAGTTTTGTTTATCCTTTTATACAGTGTTGGACATTTGGCTTGTTTCCACCTATTGCCTATCATGAATAATCCTGCTAAGAATATACATATACGGGGGCACCTAGGTAGCTCAGTCCGTTAAGCATCCAACCTCGGCTCAGGTCACGATCTCACGGTTCATGAGTTCAAGCCCCGCGTCGGGCTCCGTGAGCCTGGAGCCTGCTTCGGATTCTGCGTCTCCATCTCTCTCTCTCTGCCTTTCCCCTGCTCATGCTATGTCTCTCTCAAAAATAAATAAACGTTAAACATTTTTTAAAAAGAATGTGCATATACACGTTTTTATGTGGACATGTTTTCATTTCTGGGGGGTACCTACTTAGGAGTGGAATTGCTGGGTTAAATGGCAGTTCTGCGTTTAATATTTTGAAGAACTGCCACAGTGTTTCCCAAAGTGGCCCCACCATTTCATTCCCACCAGGAGTGTGTGAGGCTTCTGATCTCTGTGTCCTCTTCAACGCTTGTTTTTACCTGACTTTTTTCTTCTAACTTTCCTAGAAGGTGTGACGTGATACCTCCTTGTTGTGGTTTGCGTTTCCCTGGTGAATGACGATGTTAACCATCTTTTCATGTGTTTATTGGTTATTTGTGTATCTTCTTTGCAGAAATGCCTGTTTCTGGATTCTTTGCCCATTTTTTGCTCATTGGATTCCTTTGAAAAGATAAACTTTACTTTTTAGAACAGTCTTAGGTTTACAGAAGTGTCTCTTCAGATGTTTTGCCCATTTTTTAACTGAGCTGTGTTTTTCCCTGGAGTTTTAACAGTTTTTGTGTTTTTTGTGTTTTTTTTTTTTTTGGCTTTTTTGGATATGAGTCTTTTATCAGATATGTGTTTTGCAAATATTTTTTTTTCCAATCTGTGGCTTGTCTTTTCATTCTCTTAATGGTGTCTTTCACAGAGCAGAAGTTTTTACTTTTAATAATGCCAGTTTAACAGTTTTTCTTTTATAAATTGGGCTTTTGGAGTTGCATCTAAAAACTCATTGCCATGCTCACGGTCAGCTAGATTTTCTCCTCTGTTATCTTGTAGGAGTTTTACGGTTTTGTATTTACATTTAGTTCTGTGATCTACCTTGAGTTAATTTCTGTGAAAGGTGTAACTTCTGTGTCTAGCTTCAAATTTTTGCTTGTGAATATCCAGTTGTTTTCAGCATCAGTGTTTGAAAAGACTGGCCTTTCTTCCCTGGATTGCCTTTGCTCCTCTGTCAAAGACCAGTTGATTGTAATTGTGTGGGTTTTATTTTAGGCTCTGTTATGTTCTGTTGATCTACTTATCTAGTCTTTTACCAGTATGACTCTGTCTTCATTCCTGTAGCTGTGTAGTGAGTCTTGAAGTTGGTTGGTGTGAGTCTTCCGACTTTGTTCTTCTCAGTATTATGTCAGCTCTTCTGGGTCTTTTGCCTATTCATATAAACCTGAGAATCAGTTTGCCATATATGCAAAATAACTTGCTAGGATTGTGTTGAATATGTAAATCAAGTCGAGAAGAATTGACATCATAAAACTATTGTGGATTCTTGTCTGTAAGCATGGAATTTCTGTTTGTTGAGATCATCTTTGATTTCTTTCATCAGAGTTTTTGTACTTATTTAGATTCTGTCCATATTTTGTTAGATTATACCTAAGTTTTTGTTTTGGGGACTAATGTAAATGACATTTCGGTTTTAATTCCCAAATTCCAGTTGTTCATTGATAGTTGTGTAAACCAGTTCAAGGCTGTCTTGGACAGATCTGTCTTGACAGCTGTCTGTGATCTGAAGCCTTCTGGAACACAGCTCCCTCCCATATTCTTTCTTTTTGCCTAGTCACACCCTTAAGTACACCCTTGGTGCATAGTGTCATAATGTCCTTCATCTGCTCTGGAGATATGATAATGATTCTCAAACATTTTCTCCCGGGTGGTCCCCCAGCACTTCCCAGTTTCTTAGTGGAGGTGTGGTTGTGGAGACCTACTCATGTTACAGCCACCCAAGACATGCTTCTGCCCATAAGTCCTCTTAATAAACCCATCTCTCATCAAGCTGGGCTTGTCAGTTTTTTTGGTCTTACAGCATCTTTGGCCTGTGGAGATTGTTTTGCATATAACTCTCTTTCACAGAACACAGGTACATAGAAATGTAACTGATTTTTGTACATTAAGTTAGCATCCTGAATCCTTGCTATAATCACTTACTGGTTCCCAGAGTTTTTTTATTTGATTCTTTGGGATTTCCTACATAGATAATCATGCTACTTGTGAACAAAGGCAGTTTTACTTCTTCTTTCCCAATCTGTATGCCTTTTATTTCCTTCTCCTGTCTTAGAGCATTAGCTAGGATTTCTAGCTAAGTATTGAATGTGAATGGTGAGAGGTGACATATTTCCCTTGTTACTGATCTTAGGTGGAAGGAGTCTAGGTTTTCACCATTAAGTATGATGTTACCTCTAGGTATTTGCTACATGTTCTTTATCAAATTGAGGAAGGCTTTTCTATTCCCAGTTTGCTGATTGTTTTTATCACGAATAGGTGTCGCATTTTTTTTTTTTGCATCTATTGATATGATTGTATTTTTTTTTTTTTTATCCTCTTGATGTGATGTGATTAATACTTCTGAATATGACATTTCTGGAAAAAAACCCACTTAGTTTTGGTATATAATTCATATTCTACATCGTTGGACTTGATTTGGTGATGCTTTATTGAGGATTTTTGCATCTCTGTTCATAAGAGATACAGTCTGTAGTTTTCCTTTCTTGTAATGTTTTTCTCTAGTTTTGGTAATAGGGTAATGCTGGCCCCATAGAATGAGTTAGGAAATGCACCTTCTGATTCTGTTTTTTTTCTGGAGGAGTTTGAGGATTGGTATAATTTTTTTTCTCAAATTTACCAGTGAAACCATCTGGGCTCAGAGCTTGCTGTTTTGGAAGGTTACTAATTGTTAATTTAAGTTCTATATTAGAAATAGGCTATTTAGATCACCTATTTCTCCTTGTGTGAGAGTTTTTGTCACTTGTGTCTTTTAAGGAATTGGTGCATATCATGTAAGTTATCAAATTTGAGAGCATAGAATTGTTCATTATCTTTTATTATCTTTTTAATGTCCATAGGATCCATACTGATGACTCCTCTTTCATTTCTGATAATAGTAATTTGTGTCTAATTTCATTTTTTCTTGACTAGCCTGCTTGTAGGTTTATCAGTGTTATTAATCTTTACAAAGAACCAGCTTTGGGTTGTGTTGTGTTGTTTTTTTTTTCTATTGTTTTCCCATTTCAATTCCATTGATTTCTGCTATTTTATTCTTTCCTTTCTTCTCCTCACAATTCTTGCTCTAGTTTCCTAAGGTAGAAGCTTAAATTATTGATTTTAGTTCTTTCTCTCTCTCTTTTTTCAAGTTTAACTATTTTGAGAGAGAGAGCAAGCAGGTGTGTGCAGGCAGGGCTGGGGCAGAGAGAGACTCCCGAGCAGGCTTCGTGCTGTCAGCATAGAGCCTGGTGTTGGGCTGGAACCCACGAACTGTGAGATCATGACATGAGCTGAAATCAAGAGTCGGATGCTTAACTGACTGAGCCACCCAGGTGTCCCGTTTTTGCCTCATGTATTGTGACACTCTTCTTGTTAGGTACATACACATTAAGGATTGTTACATGTTCTCAGAGAACTGACCCCTTTATCATTATGTAATACCCTCTTTTATCCCTGACAATTTTCCCTGTTCTGCCATCTGCTTTGTCTGAAATTGGTATAAGGTTCTTCAGCTTTCTTTTGGTTAATATACATATGGTTTATCTTTTTCCATTTCTTTACTTTTAATCTACCTGTGTCTTTATATTTAAAATGGGTTTCTTGTAGACAGCCTATAGTTGGATCTTCCTTTTTATCTACTCTCTCAGTCTCTTGTTTTAATTGACATATTTAGACCATCCACATTTAGAGTCATTGTGGATGTAGTTGGGTTAATATTCACCATCTTTGCAACTGATTTCTACTCATTACACTTGTTCTTTTTATATTTTTATCACCCTCTCTTACTTTTCGCTCTCTGCTTTTAGTTGGACTTTTCATATGATTCAATTTATTCTTTCTTAGCGTATCCATTATACCTTTATTATTTTTATTGTTTTGAGAGAGAGAGGGAGAGAAAGAGAGACTCTTAAGCAGGCTCCTTGCTTAGCATGGAGCCTGACATGGGGCTCGATACCACAACCCTGGGATCATGACATGAAATCAAGAGTCAGATGCTCAACCAACCGAACCACCCAGGCGCCCCCTCCATTATACTTTTTTACAAAGGTTTTTTTTTTTTTTTTTAGTGCTTGCCCTAGAGTTTGCTACATTCATTTACCACTGATCTAGGTTCACTTTCAATTTCACAGGTAGTAAAATTTCTTTCTTGTAAGAAACTACTCCCCGTTCCTATTTTCCATCCTTTATAACATTGCTTTAATCCATTCATTTACTCCTACTTTTAAATAACTCAGCACATTGCTGTTTTGAAGTTATCCGATCAATTAAGAAAAAGAAGACATTTTTTTTATGTTTATTATTCCTTCTCTCAGTGCCCTACCTCTGTCATTCTCTTCCTCTCTGAATAGCTTATTTCACTACTTGTTGCAAGGTAGGTCTACTGGGCACCAGATTCCTTGAACTTATGTTTGCTTATTTCAGTGTTTTGTTTTTATTTTTCCTGCATGTTTGAAGTACAGTTTCACCAGAATACAGAATTCTAGGTGGTGAGTTCTTCTTTTAACACTTTATTCCCCCACACCCCTTCCATCTTGCTTGCATGCTTTCTGATGAGTTGTCCGATGTAATTCTTATCCTTGTCCTCTGTAAGTAAGGTGTTTCCCCACCTCCCCCCACTTGGGCTTTTTTCAGTCTCTTCATCTTTGGTTTTTGCTGTTTCAGTATTAATGCAAGGTGTAGATTTTTTTTTGGCATGTAGTCTATTTGGTGTTCTCCGAGCTTCTTAGATCTGTGGTTGATCTGTGGTTTATAACTTTTATCATTAATTTTGGAAGATTTTCAGCCATCATTACTTTGAATGTTTCTTCTCCTTTCTCTCTTTGTTCTCCTTCTGGTGTTTCCATTATGTATTTGTTATACCTTTTGTGTTGTCCACAGCTCTTGGGTATTTCGTTCCTTTTTGCATTTTAGTTTTGGGAATTTCCATTAACATATTGTCAATCTTACTGATTTTTTCCTTGGCCATGTCCAATCCACTGATGAACACATCAAAGGCATTCTTCATTTCTGGTGCAGTGTTCTTGATTTCTAGCATCCCACTTTAATTTTCTCTGAGAATTTCCATCCCTCTGCTTACATTATACATTGATTTTGCATGCTGTCCACTTTTTCCATTAGAGCCATTAACATGTTAATCAGACTTATTTTAATCTCCCTATTTATTAGTTCCATGAATCTGTGTCCTGTCTGAGTCTGGTTCTGATGGTTGCTTTATCTCTTCAGACTGTGTTTGTCTTTTATCATGTCTTAAAATTTTTTTTTGTTCAAAGCTGGACATAACGTATTGGGTAATAGAAGCTGACGGAGTTAGGCTTTTAGTGTGAGTTTTATGTTGATCTGGTTAGGAGCTGGATGGACTGTGTTTAAAGTTTGCTCTAGCTGTCAGTGTCAGAGACTTCAGAAACCTGTGTGTCTCTTCCCTCCCCTGCTCCCTTCTCTGGCTTTCCTTAGGAGCTCTCCGGGAGTCTGTGCTGTGCAGCTCTCAGTTACAATCTATTGTTGTTTCACTGGAGCCCTGTTGGTGGTGAGTTGTTCTGTGATCTCATGATTAAATGTCAGTTATTTAGTGGACCTGAGTCCCTGGGCTCTGGTGACCTTCAGGAGCATTTCCTAGCCTCTTGTTTTCTTCTTTCTTTCTTTCCTTAGTTGGGACAAGAAGGCTAGTAGGGGCTGGGGTTGACCTCATTGTTTTTTTCCCCAGGTCAGATAGGGCTCTAGTAAAGCAACCGGTCTTAATTGGCAGGCCTCTGCTATGGAGAAGGCTCTTGGCCTATGCATTTCAAAATGGTTATTTCTTGGGGCGCCTGGGTGGCTCAGTTGGTTAAGCGTCACGATCTCCCTGTTTGTGGGTTTGAGCCCTGCATCGGACTCTGTGCTGACAGCTTGAAGCCTGGCTCCTGCTATGTATGGATTCTGTATCTCCCCCCTCTCTCTCTGCCCCTCCCCAATTATTCTCCTTCTCTTTCTCAAAAATAAATAAACTAAAAAGAAACGGTTATTTCTCCATTCTCCTATTTGAAATACTAGACAGGATTTTTCTCCTGTCTTCACCATGAGAACGTGGTGGGAGGAAAGTGCAGAGGCCTCCTTGACAGCTGGGTCTCAGGAGTTTTTAACTCTCAAACTAGTCCACATTCGGCCACCATCAATGCACATGAACTACCATTTAAGTTTTCCTACAAGTTTCTGGCTCCAGCAGCTTTTGCCTCTGCTAAGCTGATCTTGGCCACGCATCTCTCAATTCCCCTGTTCTTGCTGATTTCCCAGTGGCAGTTTGCTGTGTGACTTTCATTCGGCTCAATTAGCTGAACTGAAACCAAAAGTCTTTCTTTGTCCACCTTTTAATTTGGTTGTTATTTTATTACCGATTTGCAACGAGTTCTCTGTGTATTTGGAACACCAGCTCCCTACCAAATTACACTTGAATTGGAAATAGCTTCTCTCCTTAAAGAGATGTCCTGCAATTTTGTTTTTAATGAAACATATGATAAATCTTGGGCAGAGTATTGACCAGTGGACGCAAGAGATGGTGGATAAATTAGTGGGCGTTTATTTTAAATCTCCATATCAGTGTGAATCTGTAAATTTTTTAATATTTGTGAGTTTAGGTAGAGTTTTAAAAGTAAAAGTCTTCTTAGTCTGGGTCTAAAAATAAGTCTTGAATAGATGCTCGGAAGGCAACCTCTGAACAAGAATATACTTAGAAAATTTTATATCTCCAACCTGGAAACTTTAGAAAATGAAAAGCCAATTTGAAGGTGATGTGTGACCTTAATCTTTCAATAATTCCAATTTTCTTAATAACTAGCACCATGAGACTTGCTTGGAAAGGAGTTATTTCCCAGATAATTGATCCAGTCAAGCTACCAAAAAAAAAAAAAAAAAAAAAAAAAAAAAAAAAAAGAGGGATCACGTTTTGAGCAGTGGTTTTATAAACTGATTTTCTGTGCAGGCACTTTGGATTCCTCTTTTCTTTTAATCTAGAAGCAATGAACAGCATCGTACTGGGCAGGGGAAAGGTGATATTTTCATAGTAGTAAATCACATTCAAGGCTGAAAACCTATTTTATAAGATACTTGTGGGTACAGGGCTCGTTAGAAACAAATTGTGCTGTTTGAGAGGGGAGAGGTGGTGTTAGGTTCAGAGAGTAAACCCGTTGGGGAGGTTATGTTACTTGACTCTGCAATACTGTTTGCCTTGGGTGGGAGGAAAAGGAAAAGACAGCCAGACATTGCGAATGATCCATGGCCACCTGGTCTGACAAAGTAGAGAACTGGGTATCAGCAGCTGGTAAAGCTCCTTGGCCAATCAAAGGTAATTGTTCAGCCAGCTCTGTTGGAGGAGCCAGACAAAGTTATTTCTTACGTTATAGTTTACATTTTTTCAGGCACAGAAACATGTAAAGTCTGCCGAAGATAGGAATTCCTGAGACCCTGGGTAAATTGTTGCCTTTGTAATTCATACTCTCAAAACAGAGGCCATATGTAACCCTTCTTTGCGATTTGCGTGGGACTGGGGATGAGTGAATAGAAGCCAGGTTTGTGAATGCTCCACGGGGCTGTGTCCTACTGTGTCCCGTGTTCTGTGTCCTACTATAGTCTGTGTTCGGTGTAATGGATCGGTGTCTTCTGAGAGTTAAATCGTGAGATTTAAACGATTGTTCAAATATACTGAATTTCAGAACAGACCTCTTCAATTTGCATTTATTCATCGTTTAATTACAAGGAGTCTGTTCACTTTGTAAAAATGCATGTGGGGTGTTTCCTACCTCGAAACACTTGAGAACCGTTCATGCACTAGAATTGGGTGGAATCAGGAAGGCGGTAACTTTCTCCCTTTCCTTGCGAAAAAGGTGATTCCTGTGATTCTCCAGTTCCAGAGACTAGGAATTCTAGTGGGGAAATATCCAGCTTCTTTAGCTAGTATACCTAACAGTGGGTTTGCTGGGCCACAGAGACATGCATCTCCCACTTTATCAGTTTTTTTTTTTTTAAGTTTATTTATTTATTTTGAGAGAGCGCAAGCAGGGGAGGGGCAGAGAAGAGAGAGAAAGAGAGAATCTTAAGCAGGCTCCGCGCTCTCAGCGTAGAGCCCCACGAACCATGATCTTAATGGTCAGTGGAACCATGATTGATCTCATGAACCATGAGATTGTGACCTGAGCTGAAATCAAGGGTCGGATGCCTAACCGACTGAGACACCCAGGCGCCCCGCTTTATTAGGTTTCACCACATCATCTTACAGGAGATCGTATGTGTCTGGAAGTGACTGGCTTGGGCAGCTCTGCGTTTGCACTTCCGGTACCCTGGTTCACCTCCCTTTATCACACCAATCTGTGGACTGTGCAGTTTCTCGGGAAGCCTTGCTTTAATGCCAGGGCAAGCAGTAGTTCACGTCTTGTACCGGGATGGTGTTTGGGCCACAAGCGTGGTCCCTACGTTCTGAATTGGTTCTCAAAGTACATATGCCACAGTTGTGGACACAGATGGAAAAAGGGAGTAGGGATAGGATGGAATGGGATGTGGCAGGTCGTGCAGAGGCTAGGTCCATGCTTCTCTCGGTTGTGTGAAACGGTGTATGGGGGACACAAATTCTGTTTAAAGAAAACTCCAGGCTGAGGTGGAGTTTCATACGATCCATTTAAACGTGCTTTGATGGCCTGCCTTGGAGACCCAGGCACCATTTTAACAGTATTTCAGGAATATGTGTCCCCAAATCTAGAATAGATTGCAATTAACTTTTGGTGTCAACTCCATGGGATTTGGGGACAGAGGCTGGGTAACATTCCTTGAAGTTTAGCTTGGTACTTTAGGCTAATAATCACGATCATATGAATGAAAGAGGGAGTCTAATATGTGGCTGAAGAAAATAAAGGTAATTTCCAGAGGGAGGAATCCCATGACCTGCAGGACAACTTTCACTATCCATCCAGATCAAGTTCGGACCTTTGCTGCCTCTCTTTCTTTTTTCCCCTTTTCTCTCGTTCTTGTGGTCATTTTGTTCTCATTGTGTTTGGTCACCTCTCTTGCGGTGCCTTAATTATGGGCCGTTGGGTGTACTGAGGAGTGTTCCGTGTGTCCAGACACCCGGGCTTCCCCTTCTCGTGAACACACGTCTATGGTAGCAGCTCCGAGCTGGGACTCTGAAGCCGCATTGCCTGGACTCGGGTTCTGGCTGTGCCAAGAATATCGTGCCGACAGTAAGAACATAGCACCTCGTTATTTTACCTCGCTGCGCCTCCTGTTCCTTGTACCTAAAATGGAGATGATAGTCGTACCTACCTTGCATGCTTGTTGTTAGGAGTAAATGAATGAATATGAGAAACGTGGTTTAAACAGTCTGGCACACAGTTGCCGTTAGCAGCAGCAGCACCCTTAATTTCTTTATCTCTTTCTTCTAGCTGCGTGCAAGGTTCTTGTCTCTGGGTTCGCGCTATTCTTTTCAGTATCCCTTTGGCTACATTTCTGGTTGTTTTGTTTTTTCTTCTTTTTTTTTTTTCACGATGATACTTGCTGGCCTTAATAAACTTCCGTGTTTGGTTTTTTTATTTCCTTGCTCTCACTCTGTAAGATTGTAATGAACATTAACAGCCTGCGATTTGAAATTCGTGAAAACCTCCTTGAGTTGGCTGAAAGTGCTTTCTAATGTTTCCTTCACTTAGAAGATGTTACGGAATGGTTTGGGCAGTACAACGGCAGATAACAAATGTTGAACACCTAGACAGTCACCACACAACCGGAGAAAGAATATTAGATTCATTTGAAGCCTGAGTGTCCCGTCTCATTCACATTCCTTTCCCCTCACTGGCCAGAGGTCACTTCCGTCTTGAGTCTGAATCCCTGAAAAAAAGGTGGTATTATTTTGTATGTTTTATGACTTTTTTATCATTTGATTCATCCTTAACACATTTGTCTGTCTGCAGCTCACTTTTTACTAAAGATTTGGTTATATGTGTTGAGATATATTTAGGGTGATGCACAGAGTTTTGATCCATTCATTTCCATTGTTGGTGTGGTGTTATAAGACTAGATCACAAATTACTTATTCACTTGTTGATGGATATTTACATTGAAAGGTGTCCTATGGGTACGAGATTCCTTCATCTGGAAACCACCTTTACCTCCATGTCAGTGTTACAAATGAAGCAGGAAACAGCCTTTGTGTAGACCCCCCCTTGTGCATATATGGGGCCGTTTCTATAGATATTACACCAGAGAATGGGGTTGCTGGGCCTCAGAGATGCACACGTCTGCTCTTCTAAGACTGTACCATATCACACTCCCACCAGTAGGAGGAGAGTTCCAGTCGCTTCACGCCCATGTCAGTACTTAGAATTGTTAGATTTTGATTTTTGCCAACAGGATCAATTTGAAATGCTCTCTCCTTGGGACGCCTGGGTGGCTTAGTTGGTTAAACACACGACTCTTGATTTTGGCTTGGGTCATGATCTCGCAGTTCATGGGTTCGAGCCCCACGTTGGGCTGTGCGCTGATGGTACAGAGCCTGCTTGGGGTTCTCTCTCTCCCTCTCGCTGCCCCTTCCGTATTTGTGTGTTCTTTCTCTCTCAAAATAAATAAACTTAATACAAAATTTGAAATGCTCTCTCCTTTTAGTTTATATTTATTTGAATATTAGAGGGTCAGCATATGTTTATGGGCTGCCCCATTCTCCTTTTTATGCTTCTTATATCCTCTGCCTGTTAGTTTTCTTTGGTTATTTGTCTTTTTCTGGTTGATTTGTTCAGATTACTTTATGTATTCTGATACTGGATCTTTGTTTATATGCATTGTAAATATCTTCTGGTCTCTGCTCAGGCTACTCTCTTAATTTATTGTTTTAAAGCATGCATATACACAGTCTCTTTGTCTTAAATGCAGAAGACAGAAGCATCTTGACAGACCCACTGTCCAATACAAAACCTTAGCTCAGCAGGTCTTATGGAGGGCATGTATTAGGGTCTGAGGTGTATATAGTCCCCAACCAAGTCTGAGGTCTGGTTTATTTTTTTATACGCTGGCTCTAGAGAGGTCCTCCAGGACTGTTTGCACTGATCTAATACTCCCGTTTATTTGTAAGCATGTACACATAATGTAATTTTGGCACCTACTGTAATGATGGATATAGTTGTCCATTTAGTCCAGTTGTTTTGGGCGGGAGATCTGTGTGCAGTTTATCCCCGTATGTTCCACATTGCCTAGAATCGTAGCAAGTGTTCGAGAAAAACTGCTATTAAAGGAGATGGCAGCACTTTGCCTCCAGGCTCTGTCCTGCCCAGTTTGTTTTCCATTCATTTCGCGGTTGCTTGAGTGCCTGCTGTGGGCATAGGAATAGGCGCTCACATCTCATTGGGTTTATTTATTGCAGTGTTACGGTTTTTCGTGAATAATTGATAATGCTGTTTTTAAAAAAATCATGTTCGGCCAACTCCATTTTTGCATAAGTCACGTTTTGTTACAGATAGACGACAATAAAGTAAAATCTTTTTATCCACCTGTTTAAAAAAGAAAGTCATTGTTAATATTGCTACGTGTCAGTAAGAGGAGAAGGAGCTAGTGGTATTCTCTGGTGGTCATGATTTGTAAATAATGTACCATCAAAGGAAAAAAATTGAATTAGATTGATTTTACAATTCTATTTCACATAAAATATTTGGAAAATCTTTAACGTTTTTAAATAACCACTTTTAGGAGTCTCAAAATATTTAAAAATGCATTAGTATAGTGCTATGAATCAAGACATTAATGGAAATGTATTATAAAATACCTAGAAGTGACGACATAGGCTTTTGTGTATGTAATACAAAATTAATTACTGTCAAATGATTCCCTTTGCATCAAAAAAGTATTTTGTGTATTGTTGTTACCGTCCATCCTGCCATCTATTCTGTGATAATGCTGTTCACAGACACGTGTATGGTTATGTTACTTATGGCCACGTGACTTGTGTAGTCAATAAAATGTGTGGAGAAGTGAAGCATGTCTGCAGAGCAGAAGCCTTTAAGATCTAGTGCACGGTTTCCTTCATCTCTCTACCCATCCACTCTCCCTCGGTGACTGGTGATGTTCCAAACAGTAGAAGCTCTCTCTCCAGGGTCCGGAAATGCAGGAAGGTGGAGAGAGTTCCCAGAGGACACGCGGTGGCCACAGAGTAGAGTGAGGAAATAAAGCTGCATTCTCACATGCCACTAACCTTTGGGAGTTGTTGATGACCACTGTTTATGTTCTATTTTAATTCTGTTTTTTCTGACCGCAGAGCTTAGCTGTGGAGAAGTTAAAATAAATGCCATTATTAAACATTCCACGTAAAGTGGTTGCTATTGATCTGAGAGTTGCACTGTAAACAGCTAATCCTTATTTTCTAGTCCGAACTGTAGCTTTTATTCGTTCTTTCCTGATAGACATGTACTTCCCTCCTCACTGCTGTGCCGGGCCTGAGAAGGGCTGGTAGCGAAAGGTCTCACTATTTGATGTGATTTTTCTGACACAGTATAATGGCAGTGGAGTGTGCCATCTTGGGTCGTACCTTGTCTAATTTCATGTTCTCTCTCGGCACCAATAAAATGGAAGACCAGAATGTCTATATTACTTTCATATTCCCTTGTTTTCTTATTAAATTGCATGAAGTCATTTTGACTTACCAATCAAAGGCTTTCAATATCAAAGTATAACATACTTTCCTAATTAAAAAAAAAAAGTGGGGGGTGCCTGGGTGGCTCAGTCAGTTGGGTGGCTGACTTCGGCTCAGGTCATGATCTCGCGCTCTGTGAGTTCGAGCCCCACGTCGGGCTCTGTGCTGACAGCTCGGAGCCTGGAGCCTGTTTCAGATTCTGTGTTTCCCTCTCACTGACCCTCCCCTGTTCATGCTCTGTCTCTCTCTGTCTCAAAAATAAATAAAACGTTAAAAAAAAAAAAAAGTGGCCTTTACTATATTGAACAGCGTATTTCAGATGCAATTAGTGTAACTTCAGTGTCTTTTACACTTTTGGCATATTGCAGCCCTGATTGCTTTTTTCTCATTGTCATTTCTGTGTTTACGTCAGTTAAAAGTTCAGTTAGATGGTCTTAACTGACCACTCGACAATACATTTTATTTATAAATTTTATTTAAATTGGTGTGTTATAAATTATAGAGAAGATGATTGTCATTACTTAAAATTTGAAACACATCTTCGGTTTCTAGTTTGAGTAAATATTTTATAGGTCACTGTTGTGTGCTTAGTCATTTTAGAGAATTGCCTCAAGCTTTTTTTTTTTTTTTTAATCTTCTATCCTTCCACTAGATGGTGCTCCTTCCTTTAGGAAACCTGAGACTTCCTTCAAGCAACTTGTCAGTTATGGCACTGATGGATTAAAAATAAAAAGAAGCAAACGCAGGCCAAAGCTCTATGAAAAACTTGTGAGATTTCCTTATGTCGTGTAAAGAGCCTTAGAACTTTGTGGTAGGGGTATTTACGATTGATCGTGTATTATATTTCCAAGGAACCAGTGATTTCATGAAAGTACTTAAATGCTTATTGTATTAGCTGATGGGGATACAATAGCAAAAAATAGGCATGGTGGTCCTCAGCCACATGACTCTTGAAATCAAAACTCAAATAATACTTAAATATGTGTAAACTGAGATACAGTCAGGTTTTTGGTACTTAGAGCATGTAATGGGAGTGGGTGGGGTACTTAGAGTATATAATGGGAGTGGGTGTGTTTGCTCACATTCTGGGGATGGTTCATTTAAGAAGTGTCTACTCAGCTAGTTCAATGACATATAAAGGTTGTTTAAGAAAAGTAATCTGGTAAGCCTGGGCTGAAGCAGAAATTTCACAAGAAGTGTCCGTGCTCGAGTAGTCTCTAAGCCATTGTGGTGGTTGGATCCACTGGGCATTTTTAGTTTGGAGACTTGTGTTCTTCTGTTCTTATTTCTTCAGTAATTTTCTTCCCTGGCCTCTTTCTAGAAATTTTTTTTTTTTTTTTAAATTTTTTTTTTTCAACGTTTTTTATTTTATTTATTTTTGAGACAGAGAGAGACATAGCATGAACGGGGGAGGGGCAGAGAGAGAGGGAGACACAGAATCGGAAACAGGCTCCAGGCTCCGAGCCATCAGCCCAGAGCCTGACGCGGGGCTCGAACTCATAGAAATTCTTTAAGTGCATATTGATCTTTCTGGTTTTAGTAGTCCTTTTGTTTTTCTTTTGACTGCTTTCTGAGAGGTATTCTCAACTTTTACTTTTCAGCTTTATTTAATTTTTAAATCACTTGATATAATTTTAAGTCAATAATTTTTGGTGGGGGAAGGGAGGCTGGAGTGTATCTGTTCCTTTTTCATAGCATCCTAGTCTTATTCCATGGATACAATATCAAATGTTTTTAAGAATAATTGAAACAAACCAAATGAGAAGATCCCTTATTTATTGATTCCTTACTATGTGCCATGTGCTTTTAAAAGTTCTAAATACCTTGTTCTTCCAGCAACCCTAAGAGATGTGTACTAATCTTTATCCCCATTGTAAAGATTAGAGGAACAAGGTATGCCTTTGGGTCAAGTTATACAAATAGTTATGTGGTGGAGCTGGCCTTGAACCCACATGGTCTGACTCAGGTTTGTTCTGTGCTTTTAACATGAAGCCGTTCTCCTGGCTGATGGATTCTCAGCGTGTGGTTTTGCTTTTATTTTAAATTTTCTTTTGTTTTGTTCACAGTCTTTATTTACTCTGGATTTTTTTTTCCTGTTTGGTGTTTATCCTGCTGAAGGCTTTGTCAAATGTCTGTTAACTCTTGGTCATCTGCCTGGTGTTAATAGTGAGTTTTAAAAGGTTGATTGGAAGCTCTGAAGCTCTTTGTGCCTGGGCAGGGCTTGGTGCCTGGTGGGCTTCTTCTTAGAACTGTGGCGGGTTGTTAGAGGGGCTAAAGGGGAAAAGGGGTGATTTTGCAATGCTTGGAGACTTCAGGCACTGTTATACATCCTGTAAGGCACAGGCAGCCCCTGTGCATAACAAAGAATTTTTCAGCTTAAAATATCAGTAGTGCCAAGATTGAGAAAGCCAACTTTTGCGTGAAGGGATTAACGTGCGCGCGCGCCCACACACACACACACACACACACACACACACACACACACACACACAGAGCTGGTCATGGGAGGAGAGGTTGCAAACTGCAGAATTCAGAGGACTTCTTTCCTGTGACTTCTTGGGATCTGCGGCCTGGGGGCGAAAGGAAAAGAGCCCCTCTCTGTGTTTAGGTGTTTGGCACCCTCCTGCCTGGCATCTCTGAACCCTGAGTGTCACTGTGTTCTCCCTGGCCCAAACTGGCCCTTTCCTACACAGTCTCCCAGTTTGTTCTAATTCCTTTTTCTAGAAATTCATTCTAGAGATTACTCTTCTGTTTCATTTCCACAGTTTTAATTAAAACAAAATATATTAAGGCATCTGAGGATGAAGAAGAGATTCATATCTGTTAATCACTAAACTTTTTAAATATATTTTTTAGTGGCATTATTGTAATTCATCAGCTGCTTTTATACTATCATTTCTTTACTCATTTCTTATAGTTAGAATTTTTCCTTCTTAATTCTGTGAGGTTACTGTGAGATAGAGTTCTCTTTTTGAGGTTACTTTGAGACAGTTGATACAGCGCAGTAGGATAAATGCTTGAGTCCTTCTTTTTTTAATTTGCAGAATACTCTTTTGGTATTCACACATTCTCCAAAGTTAGTCACTAATCTTTCTTTTCTTTAAGTACTATCATAAACTCAGGGCGGGCATTCTTTTTGATGCTCAAATTACCTGGGCCTGGGGAGCCCCATCAGGTTGGTTCTGGTGTTTGCCACAGCTCTGTTAGGCTGTGATCCCTACTTTGCTTTTTGTACTGACAGTCCTTTCCATCGATTCCTAACAGTGAGCAATAGAAACTCCTTTCTCCTGCTTTTCTCAACTTCGAGTTTGATGTACTGTCTTTTTACTTCTGGTTAGTACCAGGAAGGTAACCAACAAGCTTATTTTATTTTCCATATATTCTCTCCTCCTTCTCTTCCTAATTTTGGTACTTGTATTCAAGCTACATTTCCAGATCTATATTTTACCCTTAGCCTCACCATGTAACCTCAGTTAAGTATATAGCTTGGTAATCATTAGTCCTTGTATATAACAGTCCTTATCCAGAAGCTTCTGTGATTGTTTCAGAAATTCATTCTCTGGTAGCTTGCTCGTGGGTAGGGCTCATGAGAACAATCTTCCCTGAGTTCCTGCATGAGTGTGTGTGTGTGTGTGTGTGTGTGTGTGTGTGTGTGTGAGAGAGAGAGAGAGAGAGAGAGAGAGAGAGAGTGTTGTGTATGTGTATGGTCTTCTTATTAATATCTGAGGGTCAGTTTGTCAGAAATTAAAATCCTGGGTTTCCACTTTGTTTTTGAATGTCTCAAGTATGTTACTCCTTCAACTTCTGGCATAAAGTGTTCGTGTCGAAGTCCAGTGTCAATAAAACTTTTTTCCTTTATATGTGTTTTTGTCTTGATATTCGAAGGATATTTTTCTTTTTATTTTCAAATCTGTAAAGAATATTTTTCAGTTTGGACTCTTCTGTCAGCTTTCCCAGACATTTGGTGTACCCTTTTAATCATATATGTTCACATACTTCTATACTATGGTAGCTTTTAAATCCCCCCCCCCCCAAATACCCTTTGATGCCCAGCATGGCTGTTCTCTCACCAACAACTCTCCTTCCTTTTTTGCCTTTAAACTTTTGCTGTTGAAATAGAACCACACAGTATGTGTCTGGGTCTGCCTTCTTTTACTCAGATTGTGTTTACATGATTCTCTTATGTTGTGATTAGTTCATTCAGTTTTGTTGCTGCAGGGTGCTTCATCCTGTATATCACAGTTGATCTATTCATTTTGCTGTTTCTGGTTTTTGACTGTTGTGGATAATGCTGCTGTCGTACATATTGTTTTACAAAGGTCTTTGGTTTATATGTGGATGTGTTTCTTTTGGGTGTAAACTAAGGAATAGAATTGTTGGGACATAGGGTTTTCATGAACTATTTGTATTTGTATACGTATTTATGTGCAGTCTATATTTAAGAATGCTGGTGCTACATAATAGGGTGTTGTTCCAAGCATTTATTCAGTATATACTTAAGAATGCTGGTGCTACATGATGGGATGTTGTTCCAAGTATTTGTATTTGTTCAGTTTCTATTCCCACCAGCAGCCTTGACAATTGCTGCTCTTCCACATTCCTAACTAGCCTTCCGATATAGTAGGAATTTTTGTTTTGTTTTATTTTTCAACTCACTTTGGATTATAGGGCTATTTCCTTGTGTTTTAAATTTGAATTCCGGATGAGCATTAAGATTGAGCACTTTTTCATATGTTTGTTGGCTAATAGGATATCCTTTTAACAAAGTGCTCATTTAGGCATTTGGTTATCCCCTTCTTACTGATTTATAGAAATTCCTTGTAGATATTTCATAATGCTTGATTATGGATCGAGTGCTTTGTTGGTTATATGGATTATATACATCAATTTGGGTAGAATGGATATTGTCTGTCTTTACTATTACCAACTCCAAAAAATCACAAGTATCTTTTCATTTTTTCATTTTTGATTTTTAGTTTTTAAATTTCTCTCATTGATATGTTATAATTATCTTTAATATATGCTATGTATCTTTTATTAGAGTTTTTCCTAAATTAAAAATTCTGTTTTTTGTTTGCTCCTGCTACCTAGAACTGCATTATGTTGATGCAGTCTAGTGTTCTTGAGCTTTGCAATTTGCTAAATTCTCTCATAACTTTAATTAGTTTCTCTGTAAGTTTTTCTTGTTTGTAAATAAGGGCAGTTTTATTTTTTCCATTATAATCCTTATACTATCATCTACATATCTATATATTCATTTGTGCCTTTTGCTCGGTTTCGGGCCTCTAGTATATTATTGAATGGGCATTATAATTAACAATGGGTCTCTTTCCCCATGAATTTGTTTTCATTGCTACTTAATTTAAATTTTATTTCTTCATTTTATCATTTATTTCCCTTAGTGTAACTTTTCGTGTCTTTGCTTCTTAGTGTTGCTTCTAGTATAGTCTTCATTACTAAAATAATTTTCTAACATGTTCCAACTCTCTCTCTATCATCCTGTCTTCTAATCATCTCATTTCTGATCCTTTTCCGATTCGAGTTGTGCTGTATTTTTATAGCTTCCAAATGTTTTCTTTGTTCCCATTAGCTCATTTAAAAATGTTAGGTTATGGTTTTCATCTGCTTTCTGGTCATGTTTTTCTGGTTTGTCTTTGTTGTGTTTCTATATGTTCTTCATTCTTTTTGTTTTTCGACGGTCTCTCCATGTTTGAGTGAAACAAATCTTCGTTTACCTTGAAGGAGGATAAGAGGAGATGGCAGCTGTCCAAAGGTTGGTGATGTGAGGGTAACTTCTAGATTTGCGCCTCCTGGTGCTTCCGTATCTGTTACTGTGAATTTTTTTTTTTTTTTAAGTGGCTGTCTTGGTATAGGTATAATTTTACTATTTTATAAGATTTGTTCTTTAAGGTTCCCTCCCATAGTGAATCTGAACCTTCTTTTTTCTACCTCCAGGGTTGCTGCCCTGCTCACATTGGTTCTATCTCCACCAAATTTCTCCCCTCGTCTAGTGTTATTCTTTGGAGAGGAGCTTTGGCCACCGTCTTGCCTCCCCTTGGCTTCTATTTATTTTAAAAATGCAAAAAGGTTATTTCCTCTCAACTACGCCTAATGATATTCAGACAATTCATAGTGTGGAAGATCATAATGCTTATAGGACTGTTGAAAACATTTAAAGTGGCTAGTCCACCTAAAGTACCTACAAAGCTGTTTGGCTACAATAGGCACTCAGTGTGTGTTGGGGTTATATTAGTAGTAATAATTAGAAAACGCCATATTCATTCATTCATTCAACAAGATAGATGACTATTTGAATAAAGTATTAAATTTTATAGTGATTAAAAGAAAGAGGTAGAGAATGAGACTAATTTATTGCTGGTTTGACTCTGTTTTTGGGCAAACATGTGTAATTAGATATATGAGGAGCAAATCAGGAGTATAATTGGTGTAGTTTCTATAACTCCGAAAGCCCTTTTTTGGAATGTTGTTAATGTTTTATTAGATTTATTTTCCTTCGTTGGAACTTGATGAAAAGCACTATTTTGTCTTAGCTGGAAAAGCAGCCTTCTGCTATGTCTAATTGGTAAATATTTGTTATACCCACATAATCTGAGTTGGTAGAATAGAATCTTGATAGCTCAACAGTAGCTACTTTGGCAGAAGTAGAAATATAATATGTGTGACGTCTAGGGCAGAGTAAGGGTCTAGAATGAAGTAAGATTTGTGCATATGTTGTACAGAGCTTTTTAAACCTTCCTATATAAATCAGAGTAGGAGAGCATTGAATAATGTCTAGTTTTTGTTTGTTTTTTTTTTTTTGAGGTTTTCCATACAGTTCCAACAATTTCTATTTCTGAATCACAGATTTTACCTAGTGATATATTTATTTCTACTATATTAGAAAAATGTCCGTGGTATGTTGAAGTTCTGACTTACGTTTCGGTAAAATATATTCTTGAAATACACAGGACAGGTTGATTTGGTATCTTGCAACTCCACGAAGCTGTGCTGCCAAACTCTGTGACGTCATCCTCTCCACAGGCCAGTGAAAGGACATTGCGTCATCTTAGTTCTGGCAGTTTGTGAAATTTGCAGAGACATTAGCACACGCTCGCTTGTGCTGCTCGGATGGCGATGACTGCTGCAATCAAAATTATTGATTGCAACCAGGGATCGCGGGGGTAGTGGAGCCACCTAGGTGGGAAGATGTTTAGTTCTGGAATAACCACATGAGATGGAGAGGCCCGCCATCCTCCCGTTAATCTCTTTCCCCCAAACGTCTTTTTGGAACATGACGTGAACAAGAAATGAGACAAGCCAGAAAGGAAAGACAATACAAAACCATAGAAAGTCTGCTGTATGGAAGGACTGTAGAGAGAGGGAACTATAGACACACAGTGCAAGAGTACAGTATCTTAATCCAGATTTACACAGATTATGTGCGCTCTTTGCCAGTGGTTCCTTTTGTCTAAAGGATTCTGTAAAATACTTAACCTGCCAAATTTAAAATGTGGTGTGCTTAAAAAGTTTGGTTCCAAGCATAATCTTTTGGCAATATACCTGTTAAAAAGTTTCAGTGTATGTGTAGAGAAGACCCGGGAAATGATAGTTTGTTTCCAGTGAGATGATATACCTTTACTTTTTTTTTTTTTTAATTTACATCCACATTAGTTAGCATATAGTGCAATAATGATTTCAGGAGCGGAATCCAGTGATTCATCCCTATGTGACATACCTTTACTTTTTAAAATCTCTGGTCTGTCTTGAAATGCCTTTGATGTTACAATTCGGCCTCTTCCACCTATCGCCACTAAGTCTAACTGACCATTTTTTTCTTCAGCTATTAAAATATAAAACCATAAGGAAAATAAATTTTCCCACAGCCTAGGATGCTGAGGTTAAAAATAAAAAAGGAAGAGAAGTTTGAAATAGCTATATAAAACTTTTCCTTACATTACTGTTTTTGGATTTCATGAACTTCATTAATTTCCAGTTTCTTTTGTTTGTATCTGTTTCTTTTCGGAGAAAATTGGTTAAAAAGCAAGTTAAAACAACTGTAATTAATTAATTATAGTTAGTTGCTTAATGTCGTGTGTTATACGCTTCAAGGAGGTATGGTATTTGTCTTCTATCCCTTCTGTAGCCTTGTTGATGGGGCACATTACTCACCACTAAGTAAACACTCATTAACTTAAATTTTTATATATAATATGACATTCTCAGAATTTTTATAACTTAATTTATCTTTTGGAATCATGGTGGAATGCTAAAGTTGTTTAAATCAACCCGGAGTGATCAAGTTTTTAATTATATGATTACTCTATATAATAATGTCAGAGAACACCTTTCTAAGCCTATGATCTGAGTCAGAAACTAAATGGGAAGAAAAGAATAAAGATCTAAAGGCCACGGTAGCAAAGATGAGCTGTATTTAGAGATTACTGGAAATGAACAGGCAGATTTAGGTGGAAAATGGAACTTCTGAAAAATGTAATTGTTGAAATAAATACCTCAGTAGATTTAATGGCTTAAATTGCAAATTAAATACAGCTGAAAAGAATTAGTGAACTTTAAAATGTATCTGAAGTATCAAATCAGAGGTATATATCTAAAATGATATTTTGCTATATATTCCTATATTAGGAAAGAGTGATAGAGAATATGAAAGAATTACTAAGAGGGCTGCAGGTTAGATTGAGAAGGTCTCACATGTGCTCAACTGGAGAACCAGAAGGCGATGATGGAGAGGTGACATTTGAGAGCCAATAGCTGCAGCTTTTCTAGAACTGAAGGAAAACCCTGACTTCACAAATTCAGGAAGTACAGCGTATCCAAAGATACATTTTTGTAAATGTTTATTTTTGAGAGGGAGAGAGAGAGCGTGAGCCAGGGGAGAGGTAGAGAGAGGGAGACACAGAATATGAAGCAGGCTCCAGGCTCTGAGCTGTCAGCATGGAGCCCAACATGGGGCTCGAACTCACGAACCGTGAGAACATGACCTGAGCCGAAGTCAGACACTTAACCGACTGAGCCACCCAGGCGCCCCTATATAAGATATGGTTTAAATGTTTAAAAATATGTTTATATATATTAAATGAAAAAAATCTGTATCGCTGTGTAGATGCAATATTATGGAACCACAGAGTCCTAAAGGGAAAGAGAGGATCTCAAACATATCCAGAGAGAAATGACAAAGAACAACCATTCAAATGTGAGCAGACTTCTCCAGAACAAAAATCGAATCCAAAAGATAGTAAAATAAAGTCTTCAAAGAAGTGCTGCAGGAAAAGTACTGTCAATCTAGGCATATCCAGACAAAACTATTTTTAGGAATCAAGGTGAAATAAAAAATAAATATAACTGACACCAAGGAGTTTATTGGCATGAGGCTTTTGCACTCAAGGAACTTCTAAAGGATGAACTGAAGGGGAAACAAAAATCCCAAATGGATGTCCTGAGGCCAAAAAGGCACGATGATCAGATAAGAATAATATCATGTATTAAACTAACATGTTTATGTAAAATCATTTTGAAAAAGTCAAATTTGGTTATCTGAAATAAAGGCAGAGCTAGAATATTGTGAGTACTGTATTTGGATGCAATGTCCTTTGACCTGGAGGTAAGTGATAGGATTTAAAGTTCTAAAGTCCATGTAGTGTTTGTGAGGGGGTCCAAGATACTGATTAGCTTTTTTAAGTTAAATATCCTTGGAAAAATTCAAGGTGACCTTTTATATAATAGAGTTGCTAAGTTTCAAACCATTGGTAAAGGGGAGGTAACAAAGACAAAAACATTAAAAATGAGACAGTCAATAATACAGTGAAGGCAAAAGCAAAATCATAAAACTAGAAACAAAGTTAGACATAAAAATAAAATCCAAATGTAGCAATAGATACAAAAGTTACCAAACTTATGAGTAAAAAAAAAAAAAAAAAAGACAAAAAAATAAAACAAAATTGTGTTAAAAACTACTAAAAGGAATCATACCTAACACATGGAAAGGATGAAAGTAAAAAATAGAAAATGATCACAAGGGCAAAGACCAAACCAAAGAAAAGTGAAGAGGGGCTATTATAATGTCACACAAAGTAGCTTTGGAGATAAAAAGTGTTACTAGAGATAGAATGAAGGTCAGTTTATTAAATATAAATAATTCAACAAATTCATCACAGTAGGATTTTAATACATGGAACTATATAAATCCATAAAGTGGGTCTTGACAAATGTCAAATACTAGGTATCCCACAGACTCCATTCAGTCAGGGTCATTTTAGGAGAATAGAAACCATGGTGAGTAATTCAGAGGCAATCTGACAGGAGAGTTTCCTTGCATGCATGCCGGAAGGCTGAAAGAAACCAAAGAGGTGAACTCAGATTTGTTACTGTGGAAATTGGCCCCCACTGGCCAACTTTAACAGGAAGACTGCAGACAAGGGAGTCTGGGAAATGTAGTGTCCCGGCTCCAGGACCCCCACCAAAGAGCTGAGAGAAAATAAGTAAAATAATCGACCCAGACCCCAGTGCATTTGAAGCAGAAGTTAGTAGTAAGCGGGAATAACCATATATTTTAAATTTAAAAATGCATACGTGGTTCTAGAACTCATGGACCAAACAAGACATCTTTAAAAAAATTTTTTTTAAATGTTTATTTATTTTAGAGACAGCACAAGTAGGGTCGGAACAGAGAGAGAGGGAGACAGAATCTGAAACCGGCTCTAGGCTCTGAGCTGCCAGCACAGAGCCTGATGTGGGGCTTGAACCCACGAACCATGAGATCATGACTTGAGTCGAGGTCGCACACTCAGCCCACTGAGTCACCCAGGTGTCCCCAAACAAGAAATCTTTTTTTTTTTTTTTAATTTTTTTTTCAACGTTTTTAATTTATTTTTGGGACAGAGAGAGACAGAGCATGAACGGGGGAGGGGCAGAGAGAGAGGGAGACACAGAATCGGAAACAGGCTCCAGGCTCCGAGCCATCAGCCCAGAGCCTGACGCGGGGCTCGAACTCACGGACCGCGAGATTGTGACCTGGCTGAAGTCGGACGCTTAACTGACTGCGCCACCCAGGCGCCCCCCCAAACAAGAAATCTTAATGAGAGTTAAGAAATACTGAAAACTGAATGCTGATGTTTCTATCAAAACTCACAGAATGAAATAAAACATGAACTATTTTTAAGGAGATACTCATAAAATGCCTTAAATGCTTATTTTAGGGAAGAAGAAAGGACAAAAATAATGAGCTTAGCAGTCAGCCTACATTTTTTTTTTTTTTAAATTTTTTTTTTTTCCAACGTTTTTTATTTATTTTTGGGACAGAGAGAGACAGAGCATGAACGGGGGAGGGGCAGAGAGAGAGGGAGACACAGAATCGGAAACAGGCTCCAGGCTCCGAGCCATCGGCCCAGAGCCCGATGCGGGGCTCGAACTCACGGACCGCGAGATCGTGACCTGGCTGAAGTCGGACGCTTAACCGACTGCGCCACCCAGGCGCCCCGTCAGCCTACATTTTAAAAGAACAGCAGAACAGTCATTCCCCTAACGCAGAAGGAAGGAAATTGTGAAGATAAGAGCAAGTATCTATGGAATAGAAAAATAAAGAGAACAAATGAGGCCAAAAGTTGTTGTTTTTGAGACTAATGAAATAGTCTGATGGCTCAGTAGATTGACAGGGTAAAGAAAAAAAAAAGTGGAAGTAAACTTTATTAGCAGTGCAAAGGGGGAGTATAACTACAGATTTAGCAAAGATGAAAAAAATGCTATTAATAACTGTAGGGCACTTAATTTGAAGACAGGTGAAATGTAAGAGTTTCTAGAGCACCACAATTTACAGAATTATCAGGAAGAAATAGGTAGGCAAAGTTTATCTAGATAAAGAAACCAGGCTCAGAAAGCTTTGAATGTTGCCCTCTACCAAACTCTCGAGGAACAGGTCATTCCAATCTTGTGCAGATTCTTCCAGAAAATAGAGTAAAGAGACTATGCCTTGGAGAGGAGAGAGCAAGAACAGCGCTAGCAAATAGTGAATCCACGTACAAAAGTGTGGATTTGGGTTGCCACTTCCCTTCATAATGAAAACCAGTTGTCAGTGGGTGACAAATCTAAATGTGAAAAGCAAATCTTCAGCATTTTTGGAGGATGCGATGGGAGAATTTTCAAATTAAAAATTTGATTGTAATCACATTTGATGTATCAGAACTAAGAACTTGAGTTCACCAAAGTATCCCTTAAATAAGTGAAAAGACAAGCAATGCATTGGAAGAAGGTATCATAATACTTATAACTGAAAAAGATTTAGTTTTCTGGAAATATAGAGAATATCTATGAACGTAAGAAAAACAGTTCAACAGAAGATGGGTGAAAACAGCAAACTCATAGGGCCGGTGGACGTGTCATCCAATATAATCCAATAAGCAGGAGACGCAAATTCATACCACACTGAGCTACTTAATGTTTCCAATCCTCTAGATTGGCGAAAATTAATCTGTTAATACCATGTATTGGTGTGTATGTGGATCAACTTTTACGTTTTGCTAGTGGAGATGTAATAGATAACCACCATCGTAGAAAGCAATTTGACGTGAACTAAACAAGTTAAAAATAATTCGACTCAATGGACCAGTATTTCTTCTCATAAGGATATGCTATAAGGAGCCTCATGGACATATGTACCCAGGACTGTTTACAAGAATGTTGATAGCAGCGGAGTTCTTAATAGCAGAAAAACTGGAACTAATTCAGATTCCCATTGACATATAATTTGTGTTTTTCTTTTGCACAATGAAGTATTTATGCAGCAGTGGAAAAAAAAAAAAAAAGGGACATACCACAAAATGGGTAAGCTTTAAAACATAATGTCGAGGGGAGATAGAAAGCAAGTCCCAGAAAACTACTTATACTTATTATCATTTTTGTGAAGCTCAGAAACCAGCAAAACTGAATGTGAACATTATGTTAGTGAAAGTCAAATTTTTAATGAAAAGGTTTTGTTGGTTTGCCTGGCAGGTAAGCACTTCAGGGCCATGTGGGAAATGAAATTCCAGGTGTACTTTTATTTTGATCAGTCTGACCAGTCCGTGCTTATCGGAATGATTTTTGCAAGATGTCATGCGCGTGTTCCTTTGTGTTTGCTGTGATGAACTGATAATGGCTGCCTTTAAAAGTGGAGGCCAAAGTCATCTGGTCCGTTTCATGGAGAGCGGGGTTTATTTTTAACGTAATCCCCTGGGGACCATTTCTTCCAAATTCTTTTTCTTTCCTTTCCTTTTCTTCCTTTTTTTTTTTTTTCCTCTTTTTCTCCCCCAAATACTTTTCTTTCTTTGCCCTTCTTTGATTTGCCTCATTTATTCAGGGATCCTTCAATCTTAAATATGGGGGTCTGGTTGGACAAGTGTAAATATGGTGGTAGGTGGTAGCTTCCTAGGGTGAATGGGCCGAAGGGGGTCCTCAAACCTCTGGGTCCCTTCAGTTAAGATGTGTGGTGGGAGCAGGAAGTTTTCCAGAACGCAGGATACTTTGTTATCTTTGCCAAGAGGATATTTGGGGCAAATGCCGCAGTCTGCTATACTGATACAGTTCCAAAATTTCTTCAGTCTGTGTTCTGTATTACCTTCCTGCTGCTGCTGTGACAAATTATACCAATCTTGTTGGCTTAAAAGAAGGCACATTTATTCATTGTTTTTTTTTTTTTTTTAATTTAAATTCAAGTTAGTTAGCATACAGTATAGTCTTGGTTTCAGGAGTAGAACCCAGTGATTCACGTCTTACATACACCCAGCGCTCCTCCCTCAATGCCGGTGACCCATTTAACCCATCCCCCCCCCCCCACCTCCCCTTCAGCAACCTTCAGTTCTGTGTATTTAAGAGTCTCTTATGGTTTGCTTCTCTCTCTGTTCTTATCTTATTTTTCCTTCTCTTCCCTTATGTTCATCTGTTGCATTTCTTAAATTCCATATACGATATTTGTTTTTCTCTGACTGACTCATTTCACTTAGCCTAACACACTCTAGTTCCATCCACGTTGTTGCAAATGGCAAGATTTCATTCCTTTTGATCACTGAGTAGTATTCCATTGTGTGTATACATCGCCTCTTCTTTGTCCATTTGTCTGTCGATGGACATTTAGGGTCTTTCCATAATTTGGCTGTTGTTGATAGTGCTGCTATAAACATTGGAGTGCATGTGCCCCTTTGAATCAGCATTCTTTTACAGTCTGGAGGTCAGAAGTCTCACAGAGCAAATAATTAAGGTGTCCACAGGGCTGGTTCCTTCTGGACTCTCTAGAGGAGAATCCATCCCCTTTTCCTCCTTCTAGAGGCTGTCCTCATTCCTTGCTTTGTGGCCCTCATCACATCATTTTTTTTCTCCCCTGTGCGTCTGTCCCCTCACAGAGCAGTCCTCTAATTTTCCCGAATCCCTCTTACATGAATCCCTTTGATTACATCGGAACCACCTGAATAATCCAGGATAATATTCCCATCTCACCATCCTTAACTTAGTCACATCTGTAAAGTCCCCTGGACCACGTAAGCGGCAACAGAGTCACAGGCTCCTGGATTCAGATGCAGATATCTTTGGGGGCAAGGGTGGGGGGGGCGTTATTCCGCGATCACAAGCATCTTTCCCTGGCACATCTTCTGTAGCCTCTGCAGCTGGGAGCTATGATGTGTGTGCGTTTGCAGCCAAAGATACTAGTGGGAAGTGGAAGAATCAAAAGGTCAGGCTTTTGTGTTGTGCTGTTCCTCCCTCCGCCCTCCCTTACCCGGCTGGTTACCTGGCTGGTTTTGTGATGGAAGCCTGTAAGTGCCAGGTGACTGCTTTTTGCCTTCTCTGCCCTCCTGTGTTAGGAGCCCCTTGTTGGAATGCTTCCTTTCTACCAGGCAGTTCCACCAAGTGAGGTCCAAGGGCGAATGGTTATCTACACAGTGTGACGAGGTACTAGGAACTTCTTCATTTTGTCTCTTGATAAATTTCCTTCAACACTCTTCCCTAGGACTCAGAGACACCAGAGGATTCCAGGTCTCCCCTACCTCTCCACCTATTCTCTTATAGTCTCCTCTCTACCCATCCCCGCCCCCACCCCCACCTTTTTAAAGTCCATTTAATTTTTTTTTTTTTTTTTTTTTTTAGTAATCTCTACACCCATCGTGAAGTTTGAACTCACAGCCCCGAAGTCACGAGTCACATGCTCCTCTGACTGGGCCAGCCAGGAGCTCTACCCATTCTTTAATGTTGGAGTCCCCTGACCTTATCCCCAACCATTTCTCTTCTCAAACTGAGTACAGTACTTTCTCCTGGGGCGGCCATGTATATTCCCTGACGCTTCAAATCTTTGTTCAGTTTTGGTCTTTCTTTAAAAAGCCAGGCCTATGTATATATAGTCAACTACCTATTCTCCTCCTCCTAGGTATCTCTCAGGACTTCACAATTCTGTATTTCAGTAAATGACATAATTTCCACCATTCTTCCTTGTGGAAACACAGGACTTGTGCTAGACCTTTCCTTCTCCCACTATTAACCAATCAAACTGCAACTGGTTTTTATTCACCTCATTTATTTATTTGACAAATATTTGAGTGTGTGCTAACTCTCTTGTACTATCCTAGGCCCTAGGCGAATAGGAGATAAACTGGGGCCCTCTTTTCTCATGGGACTTATATTAAAGGCCTAACAAACGAGCAAGATAACATCTAATATTGACAAGGTGATCGGAGAAATGTTAATTCAGGATTATGGAAGACCTCTCTGAAGAGGGAGCATTTCATTTGTTGTAAAATGTGATATGTGTACAGACTGCAAAATGATTACCACAATAAAGTTAGTTAACACTTCTGTCACCTCGCATAATTACAGTGTTTTGGTGGTGAGAGCATGTGAGATCTGTCTGAGCAATGTTCAAGTATATATAATAGTGTTGTTAACTGTAGTCACCATGCTGTGCATTAGATCCCCGAATTTAAGAGGTAACAGTTTGAGACCTGAAATATAAGGAGTCCTCTTTAGAGATCCGGAGGGCCAGAGTGTTCTCCAAACAAAAGGGAGGCAGGTACCACATCCCTATGTTGGGAAAGACTTTGGTGTATCGAAAACGCAGGAAAAGCCTGATAAGGCCAGAGTGTGGTGGGTGAGTGGCAGTGGTAGGGCATGTGTTCAGACGGGAAATAAGGACCAAATCATATGAAGCATTGGCAGGCCAGTATGGTGGACGGAATGATGTCTCCCCGCCTCAAAATGTCTACGTCCTAATCCCAGAACCTGTGAGCATGCCACTTTATGTGCCGAAAGGGGCTCAGGTGTGACTGAATTAAAAATCTTGAGGGTCGCCTGGGTGGCTCAGTCGGTTAAGCGTCCGACTTCGGCTCAGGTCATGATGTCATGTTTCGTGGGTTCGAGCCCCGCATCGGGCTCTGTGCTGACATGACAGCTCAGAGCCTGGAGCCCGTTTTGGATTCTGTGCCTCTTCTGTCTCTGCCCCTTGCCGGCATTCTCTCTTTCTCTCTCTCTCAAAAATAAATAAACATTAAAAAAAAAAAAAATCTTGAGTTAGGAAGATAATCCTAGATTATCCAAGTGGGTCCAGTGTCATTCCAAGATGCTTCTAATAGGAAGCAGAAGGGTCGGAGTCCAGAAAGAGATGTGTGGGTGGAAGCAAGTCAGAGTGTGTGTACATGAGGACGGAAGTCATGATCTCTTATAACCCAATCTCAGAAGATACTGCATCCCTTTTTCCTATTTCTGTTCATTGGGGTTAAGTCCCTAGCTCCAGCCCACACTCAAGGGGAAATTATTACATGACTGAGTCAATGAGGGGAAGACCTTTGGGAGCCATTTTAGAAGCAGCCTAGCATAGCATTTGATAAATTATTGTTGAATAATGAAGATTAACATTTTACTTCTCTTTTTCTGAACCTCTGCTTTTCTTAGCTTGGAGTTCTGTGGACCTCTCATACCAATAGGCCTACTTTTTTAAGCAGGACTCTCCCTCGTTGTGAGTATAGACTATGATACAGATAAGCTTTCCCTAGTACTTTATCTTCATATTTTCTAGAAATGTTCATGTTTCCTGATCTTTGGATGGAATTTTTCTCTGCTATTACCATGCATTTTAAAAAGTTTATGTATTATTCGGTCACGTCAGTGGGATCCTGAGAAGGAATGGATAAATTTGCAGATGCAGTTCACCATCTTGAGTATGGAAGGCCTTGCTCTGCATTCAGGGTTCCTCTTCTCTCTTTTAGTGGAATTGTTGATATTTCCAAATGTAAAATATTAAGTTGATGGAAAAACTACCCTTTTGTTCCTTCAGAGAGTTATGTTTGCACCTCTGAGGTCCGAAGCTGCTTTCATTCAGGTTTTAGTGTTCAAAAATACTTTGTTTTAATTGATCGGGGGGGGAGGGGCATTTCAGCTTGATTTCTGAGTGGTAGATTTTGACAGATTCAACCCAGAATATTGAATTCAGTTGCTTTGTGAATTGTGACTTGGAATTTTGGATGCCTGAACTATGTCAGTAATAATGTATTAACCTTCTGTCATTTAAAAGTAATCGGATTTTATATACCTTTGGTATGAACTATCAGAGATAGTTTTAAAGATTGTAGAAACATAAAAATTTTACAATTGTATTTCTGTAAAGATGTTTAACATATACTCCTATGACTGTAAAGACTTACTAGCATGAAAAGTTGGGAAAATAATCTTAGGAAATTGAGGTTTCACTTTTTTAAAATTAGAAATAAATTGCAAATATTTTAGCTCATACTTTAGAAGCCTAGGATATGTAACTTTGAGATGGTAGGAAAATTTGTTTTGGAACAAGATTAAAATAGTTAATTTTGGTCTGAGTTCCTCTGCCCGCCCAGGACCATCTTCCTCTAAGCAAAGTCATTACAAGTGTTTGTTTCTTACTGACCAAGAGATTGTTTATTATTATCTTATCGTTCATGTTGGTGGAACCTCATGTATAACCACAGCTCTGTTGTTCTATTAAAAAAAGGAATTCACAGTGAAAAATGTTTTTTCATAGAAAGACAAACATTTTAGGTAGGAGGGGAAAGGTTAGTTGTGTTTTATATGAAACTTAGGGAAGAAAAGAATGCCAGTTTTTAGATATGCTCCAATTACAATTAGATTTACACCAATTGCAAATGTGACTATAGTACATTAAAATGTCCCAGTTGTGAGGGTGGGAATAGAAGCAGATAACTTTTTATGTAATTATGCAAAGCAGGAAAATAGAACAGTATTTTGAAACATAAAAAAATATAAAAGCGAAAAATATATCATTGAAAGGAGCACCTGGCTGGCTCCGTCAGTTAAGCATCTGACTCTTGGTTTCGGCTCAGGTCATGATCTCACGCACGGATCTGTGAGTTTGAGCCCTGCATCCAGCTCCACACTGATCATGCAGAACCTGCTTGGGATTCTTTCTCTCCCTCTCTCACTGTCTGTCTCTCTCTCTCTGTCTCTCTCTCAAAATAAATAAATATATAACAGTAACACAAACCTATACCTGTGGTTTCAGGTAAAACGGCAGACTCTAAAGGAATGTCTATAAGATCAAAAGTATTAATATTCTTATGCTAGAGTCATGGAATTCGCTGTGAGAGGTGCGGCCACAAGGAAATGTTAGATTTCTTTTCATTTATTATGGGCACTCAGAGTCTGTATATAGCGGTGGTTTTCAAAGTGTGTCCGTGGACCCCTGAGGTCCCTGAGACTACTTCAGGTGTCTGCAAGGCCAGAACTCCTTTCAGAATAATATTATGATATTTGCTTTTCTCATTGCTCTGGCATTTGCACTGATGAAGAAAAGCAAAGGCAGGTGGAACCGCTGGCGTGCTCCCCCCAGGCACTGGCGCCAAATGGTGGTAGTGCGGTAGCCATCCTGTTCTTCCCCAGCATGCGCTCCAGTAGTAAACAAACAGATGCCAGTTTTAATTAGAAATGTGCTTGGTCGGGGGCACCTGGGTGCTTCAGTCGCTTAAGCATCCAGCTCTTGATTTCGGCTCAGGTCACGATCTCACGGTTTTGTGAGTTTGAGCCCTGCATCGGGCTTTGTGCTGACGGTACGGAGCCTGCTTCTGATTCTCTGCCTCCCTCCCTCTCTGCCCTTTCCCTGCTCACACTGTCTCTGTCTCTCTTAAAAAAAAAAAAAAAAAAAAAGTGCTTGATGAAGCAGTGAAAATAATTAATTGCATTAAAACTCTCACATTGTCTTTTTACTCTCAAATCTTTTAAATGTAGAAGAAATGAGACGTGTTCAGAAAGTACTTTGCTGAGTATCACAGTTCCTGCCCCAGGGAAAACAATTACAGGATTGCATGATTGGAAAGCTAAGCCAGCTACCTCTTTTGATAGGTTACCTTTTTTTTTTTTTTTTAAACTTTAAAGGATGCCTGACATAGAAACTTTGTTTATCCGGGTTGGGTGATGTTGGGAAGACATTTCCTCAAAAGGTCAAAGTGAGCCTGTCGCTTCAAAGATAGCAACCAACCGTACCGTTGCCAGTGATAAAATTCCAGCTTTCAAGCAGTCACTAAAATTCTGAAAAACTCCTATCTGCCGCTGTGAGGTTGCCAGCTTCCCAATATTTAAAGTCTTGTTTGGAAGAGCTCAGTGGTGATATTAACAAATGTGACTTTGTTGTTGTAATTGTCGTACCAAAGGGTGTAAAGTCAGAAGAGACCAGTCATCGTAATGTATCAGAGGATAAAAGGCTCATTGATAAGGCTTCAGAGTTCACAGTGCAACTTGCCTCTGAAAAAACTACCGCTGCTTGAGTTTTGGCGTAGTGTGGACAAATACTCACGATTAGCTAAAAAGACAACTACAGTGTTACTCCTGCTTCCAACCACAAGTCTGTGAGAGGCTTGGTTTTCTCCAGTTGCTTCAAGCACAGCAACATATCCTGACAGATTGAACGCAGAAGCACATAGGAGAATTGAGCTATTTTCTTTTCAGCCAGAATTGAAAGATATTTACCGACGTGTAAAACAAGACAACTCTCCTTTCTAAATTCTTCTTTTGGAAAATATGTTTCATAAGACATGTCATTTTGACACACTGTTTTTGGGAGGCCTGAACATTTTTCTTTTATTTTTTCTTTTAGTTAACATATAGTGCAATATTGGTTTCAGGAATAGAGTTCAGTGATTCACCACTTACAAACAACACCCAGTGCTCATCACAGCAAGTACCCTCCTTAGTACCCATCCCCCATCGAGCCCATCCCCCACCCACGTCCCTCCATCAGTCCTCAGTTTGTTCTAGATGCATACATTTCCAGTTGTTGGAAGTTTTCTTCAGAATGTGGGACTTACCACTTCTTTCCAGCTTTGGCCATGGTCATCAGTAGGAGGGCAGGAAGAAGAAAACAGACACATTCACCATCCTCTTAAACATGACTCTAGAATGTTCCTGGCTGGCTAGAATTGCAAAGATTCATGTATCCATTTATCATTAACTAATTATAACTTTCGAGGTACTATTTTATGTGCGGTATTGGGTCGTCAGCAAGGGATATAGTGGTCAACTCTAGGGACACTGTCCCTAGTCTGTGAATTTCATTTTCTAGTGAGGACAGGTAAAAGCCGGTAAATATGATAAATATAAAAATATAAAATCTGATAAGAGTGATAAAAAGAATAAGGATCTCTCAGGACTAATAAAGGAGTGTGAGCTGGATTGGATAGCCCTGTTAGGGAATCCTTCTTTGTATAAGGGGCATTTGAGTTGAGACCCAAAAATGAATACACATACCCCCAAGACTCAGGTACATTGCAGACAGGATGCCTTAATGTGAGCGGGACCCTGTGGGCTTGAGGTGCCAACATTAGGTCCCTATGGTTGGAACTTAGGGGGAGAGTAGCTCGAGATGGAAGCCAGCAGGAGCTAGGTCATGAAGGACAGTGCATTGGCAAGCATATCCTGAGTCTTGAGTGCAACGGCAGGCCACTGAAGGTTTTGAATAAAGCATTGACAGCCAATTTATGATTGCTGGGTGTTTCCACCGTGACTGAAATCCGGCTCCTGGCCAACACCCATTTTCCATACAGTCACATTGAAATGCACTCCACATTCCCTAACCAAAACAAAATTCTGTGTGTCTTCACTTCAACACTTCAACACAATTTGGGGTTGGGGACAAAAGGTCTTTAAATTCCCATAGGGAGATGAAAGCTGACAACAATAATAGCTAGCTTTTGATGGTCTTTAAGGTAATTCGAATGGCTACTCTTTCTAAGAACCCTTCTATCTAGCTGTTATATACTTTTTCCTTTGTGAGGATTTCATTCTTCTCTCTCCTAAAGAGAGAACTTTCTCCTTTGAGAAGAGGGAAACCAAGACTTGGATTACTTTAAGATGCGATTTTTTGCGTGTATTCATAAATGCGTAGATCTAGCATTTTCAACACAAACCATATTCTGCCTCGAAATTTCATTGTGATGTTCCTAGCTTGATCTTGCACTCTCTGCCTCATTTGACTTTTGCTGTGGAAAAAAAATGAGTTTCTGCCTTTTCTGTGTCCATCCAGACTTTAACCCTGCAGCCACTCACTACCTTCGTTCATGATTCTTTTCAGGTCTTTTACTTTGACTGTTTTTGAAGAAATGTCACGGGGGATGTCGTTTGGTTCAGGGTCCCTCAGAAATGCACATTCTTCTGTGAGCATAGAGTTCTGCTTTGATTTTATCGCTAGTCATTGATTGTGTCCTATGTGCGTGATATGCTATAGTTAAGGGGGAACTAAAATCTCCTCTTCCTAGGAATATCAGTGGAAGGCCTTAGGGAGAGTCAAGACCTACACTACCGTTCACTGGGTATTTTCTAGTTTCTAGAGATGGCGTGAAACTCTTTTTAATGTGATCTTATTTGTTCTCACAATAATGCTATGTAGTAGGTACTATTATTATCCTATTCTAAATAGGAGGAAACTAAAGTTTTCAAAATTAACTTAATCCTTTTGGGTTGCTATAACAAAACCCTATTGACTGGGTAGCTTATAAACCATAAAAATGTGTTTCTCACAGTTCTGCAGGCTGGGAAGTCCAAGATCAGGGTGCCAGCAGATTTAGTGTTAGTGACAGCCTGCCTCCTTGTTCATAGATGGCCGTCTTTTTGCTGTATCTTTATGTCTTTACATGGTGGAGGGGAGGAAGGAGCCCCCTTGGGGTCTCTTTTATAAGGGTACTAATCTCATTCATGAGTGTTCTGTTCTCATGACCTAATCACCTCCCAGAGGACCAACCTCCTAAACCTATCACGTTGGGGTAATAGGTTGCAACATATGAATTTTGAGGGGAGGGTGCGGGGGAGGGATATGAATACTTAGTCCATTTCGAACGTTAGGTAAGTTGTCTAGTGGCAGAACCGGGATTTAAACTCAGACATGTTTAAGTTAAAGGCTCTTAATCAATTACACTGATGCTTCAGTTTCAAAAACTGTGAGAATGTTATAAATTCCTCATGTTTATTTTTCTTTGCCCTTGTCCTTGTCCCCATGTGGGTAGCAGTAAAATCCCTAAAACGTAATGGACCCATATGCTTTTCTTTGGGGACCGCAAGGAAAACAACAGTTGGGCAGAGTGTATCCGATTTCACAGTAGCTTGGGGCTGGAGGCCGTAGTGGCAGCTACTGAGAGGTGGAGTCCATTGGACTCTGCTACAAAAATGAGGGGAAAGCCTGAGGAATGTGGCAAGTAACTTGCACTGAGCAATGAAAAGTCCTTTGGAATTTCTTACCACTCGAGCAGTATCCTCTTCACTGGTTTCCTCTTTCTCGGCTCCTACCCCACACCCCTCCCCCAATCTCTGCAAGGAAAATGGACTGAAGCACAAGTTCAGCCTTGTGTTTCATCCTCAGACTTTTCTTTAGAGGGGAGGAGGAGGAGGGGTAAAGTCTAAGCTTCTTGGCACGAATCACCCCTCTGTATTTGGAAACCTAAAACAATAGTTTTAATCTTTCTTTGGATCATAGACCCATTTGAGTTTGTTGGTAAAAGTTCTGGATTATTTTCCCAGAAAAATACATGCCAGCAGTTTATATACAGTTTTCCAGGAGGCCGTGATCTGCTGAGAACCATCCATGACTCTTAGGCATAGACCCCAAGATATGCATCTTGCCACTATTTAAGACCGCTCATTCCATCTTTTGTTACAAAAAAAAAAAAAATAATAAATAAACCTTTGCTTTTACAGCTCTAATTACAGTGCTTGTTTCTTAAAATGTAAACTACAAATGATTGACTGCTACTTGTATATTGAAACCTGTCCAAGTTACATGATATCAAAGCAACCTATTTGCCATTTGTGGTAACACCCACCATCATCCTGAAAAAAACATTAACAGCTCCTGGTTCTTCAGTGATTATTGAATATAGGTTTCTTTCAAGAAGAATCTGATCATTATACAATGAGGGATGTGAAAGATGTACGTACAGATGCTGGGTTATTTCAGAGTGGGGCAGTTTAGGGACTTCTGGATTGGATAACTCAAGTTTAGTTTTTGTTGAATTACAAAATGTTTACGAAGAAACGTTTAATGCCCCGGCTACTTTCAGAATCTTGTTCGGGGAACTGAAGTAATGTGATCTGCAGAAGAGGTTCTGGGACTTGATTTCAAATACAATCAGTGCATATTCAATCAGAATCAAAAGTTTGATGGTTTGTTCGTTTTGATAATTTAACCTAAGCCTAAAAAGTGTTACTGGTGCTTATAACCACTTCATAGCCATATATATCCCTTATAAGAATTCATCTCTATAGAGATGTTGTGAACACCCTGGCCTGAATTGCAGGCACAGTACCAGTTTCCTATTTGAAGGCTCCCCCAGCCCCAGTCCCCACCCTTTTGGTTGAGGCAAAGTTACAGCCTCAAAGTTTTGTTTATTAACTGTGCTTGTGAGTACAGGTACGCTCATAAATTCTACATCCTACGGAAGCAAGTCTAAAAACCAAAGCATCATAAGGATCTCTGCTTTAACCCTGCAAAAGTTATTCAAAGCTAGAAGAACTATTATTTTCAACTTTATAAAGATACATTGAGATCAGGTAGAAACACGGACCAAAATGTATCTCACAAGCCAAATGAATATAAATCATGAAAGCTCAAGTATAAAAGTACCTAGAATCTCCTCCTGCTAGTAAGAAGTGACCCCCCCCCCTTTTATAATAATACTGTGCAAGGAAACTGGATGCTGCCTTTTTAGAAGCCAGAATTAATTTACATTAAATAATCAACCCAGCCTTCTACTTCCTACGGTAAGTACCTAGACATTCTAGGTACATAATTGCAAACATTCTTTTAAATGCATAACTAAGCTTGTTAAGAGAGTAAGGGAAATCCACTTAAGAAATGAAGAGGAAAGTAAATACGGGGAACTGTTTAAGCTCATGATACAGCTATGTTGGAGAGGTTGTCCAGAGATTGGGGATGGGGGAGTGGTGGGGGGCACTCTCCTGACATTAGGCTCAATATAGGCGGGGCATTGCTACTGAGTCACACATGTAAAATGGTTCCTTTTCTAGGGTTACTCTGTTAGCGAATGGGAAAATGAGAAAAATTCCAACTGCCTTTCTAGAGAGAAGGCCAAGAATTTGGGCTGTCTTGTTTTGGGATTAGGTATAAACTAAAAAAAGTCTAGTTTCAGGCTTTGTAACCATGAACTGGTTGGTCCATGGTGTGGAGTTTTAAAGCCATTTTTAATTTTTAGTTGAAATGTGGTTGACCTATAATATTAGCTTCAGGCATACATACAACAGTGATTCAACTATTACATACATTATGAAATGCTCACCACGATAGGTGTCGTTACCATCTGTTTCATACAATGTTATCACAGTATTATTGACTATATTCCCTATACTGTACTTTTCATCTCCGAACTTACTTATTTCATAACTGGAAGTTCAGATCTCTCAATCCCCTTCACCTATTTTGCCCACCCCCCTACTCCCTCGACTCTGGCAACCACCCGTTTCTTTGTATTTTTGAGGCTGTTTGTTTTGTTTTTTAGATTCCAGATATAAGTGAAATCATACAGTGTTTGTCTTTCTCGGACTGACTTATTTCACTTAGCATAATAACCCTCTAGGTCCGTCCATGTTGTCATGAAGGGCATGACTTCACTCTTCTTTATGGCTGAGTAATATTATATTGTGTGTGTATGTATGTGTGTGTGTGTATATACACACATGTGTATATACACACACACATATATATACATATCACATTTTCTTTATCTGTGCATCAGTCGATGGACCCTTAGGTTGCTTTTGTATTTTGGCTATTAGAAATAATGCTGCCATAAAATAAGGGGTGTGTATGTCTTTTCAAATTAGTGTTTTTATTTTCTTCAGGTAAATACCCAGAAGTAGAATTACTGGATCATGTGGTAGTTCCATTTAAAAATTTTTAAGAAACTTCTACACTTTTCCACAGTGGCTGCATCAATTTACATTCCCATCAACAGTGCACAAGTGTTCCCTTTTCTGCACGTCCTGGCCAACACTTGTTTTTTGTCTTTTTGATGATAGTCATTCTGACAGGTGTTACATGATATCTCATTGTGGTTTTGAATTTCATTCCCCTGATGATTAGTCATGTTGAGCATCTTTTCATGTGTCCGTTGGCCATCTGTATATCTTCTTGGATAAAATGCCTGCATAAGTCGTCTGTCCATTTTTTTAATTAGATTGTTTTTGGTGGTATTAATTTGTATGAGCTCTTTAAATATTTTGGATATTGACCCCTTATCAGATGTATCATTTTCTCCCCTTCAGTAGGTTCCCTTTTCATTTAGTTCATTGCTGTGCAGAAAGTTTTTAGTGTGATACAGTTTTACTTGTTTATTTTTGTTTTTGTTTCCCTTGCTTAAGGAAACACATCCAGAAAAATAGTACTAAGATCTGGGTTTTCTTTTAGGAGTTTATGGTTTCAGTTGTTACACTTAGGTCTATAATCCACTTTGAGTTAATTTTTGTGTATGGTGTAAGAAAGTGGTCCAGTTTCATTCTTTTCCATGTGGCTGTCTTGTTTTCCCAACACTATTTATTTATTTGAAAAAGTAATTATTATCCTTTCCCCATAGGATAGTATATTCTTGCCTCCTTTGTCATAGATTAGTTGACCATGTACACTTGGTTTATTTCTGGGCTCCCTACTTTGTTCCATTGATCTCTGTGTCCATTTTTGTGCCAGTATCATACTGTTTTGATGACGATAGCTTTGTAGTATAGTCTGAAACCTGGGATTGTGATGCCTCCAGCTTAGTTCTTCTTTTCCAAGCAAGATTGCTTTGGCTATTCTGGATCTTTTGTGATTCCATACAAACTTTAGGATTATTTGTTCGAGTTCTTTGAAAAATACTATTGGTATTTTGATAGGGATTGCACTGAATCTGTAGATTGCTTTGGGTCATATGGATATTTTAACAATATTAATTCTTCCAATCCATGAGCATGGGATATCTTTCCATTCATTTGTATCTTCTTCAGTTTCTTTCATCAGTGTCTTATCGTTTTCAGAGTACAGGTCTTTTACCTCCTTGGTTAAATTTATTTCTAGGTGTCTTACTCTTTTTGTTGTGATTGTAAATGAGATTGTTTTCTCCATTTTTTTCTGACAGTTTATTATTACTGTGTAAAAACAACAGATTTCAGAGTATATAATTTTGTGCCTTGCAACTTTACTGAATTCATTTAATAGTTTTTTGTTTTTGTTTTTGTTTTTTGTTTTTTTGGTGGAGCCTTTAAGATTTTCTATATATCATATCATGTTTTACCTCTTTCTTACCAACTTGGGTGGCTTAAAATTTTTTTTTTCAATGTTTATTTATTTTTGAGGGAGAGAGTGCACAAGCAGGGTTGGGGCAGAGAGAGAGGGAGACAGAGGATCCCGCATGGGCTCTGCACTGACAGCAGAGAACCCGAGGTGGGGCTAAAACTCCCAAACCACAAGATCATGACCTGAGCTGAAATTGGATGCCTGACCAACTGAGCCACCCAGATGCCGCCCCGCCCCCCCCCCCCCCCCCCCCGCCCCCGCTTCTTTTGTCTGATTGCTGTGGCTAGGACCTCCAGTACTATGTTGAATAAACGTGGCAAGCGTGGGCATCCTTGTCTTATTCCTGATCTTAGAGGGAAAGCTTTTAGCTTTTACTCTTGAGTATGATGTTAGCTGTGGGTTTTGTCATATATGGCCTTTTTTTATTTTGAGTTAAGTTCTCTCTCTATCCACTTTATTGAGAGTTTTTATGATGAATGCATGTTGAATTTTGTCAAATGCTTTTTCTGCGTCCTGTTGAGATGATCATATGATTTTTACCCTTCATTTTGTTAAAGTGGTGTATCGTGTTGATTTGAGGATATTGAACCACCCTTTGATCCCTAAAACAAGTACATTTGATTATGGTGAATAATCTCATTAATATATTGTTGCATTTGGTTTGCTGATATTTTGTTTGAAGATTTTTGCATCTATAGTCATTAAGAATATTGGTCTTTAATTTTTTTTTTGTAGTGTCTTTATTTTGGTATCCGAATAATGTCCTTGTAGAATGAATTTGGAAGTGTTCCTCTGTCTTCAATTTTGTGGAACATTTTGAGAAGGCTAGGTTAACTAGCCTAGTTAACTAACTACGTTAACTCTTGTTTAAATGTTTGCTGGAATTCACCATGAAGCTATTATTGTTGTTACTGATTCAGTTTTGTTACTAGTAATTTATCTCTACAGATTTTCTATTTCTTCCTAATTCAGTGTTGGAAGATTGTATGTTTCTAGGGGTTTACCCATTTTTTCAAGGTTGTCCAATTTGTTGGTGCATAATTTTTTGTAGTAGTCTCTTATAATTGTTAATATTATATTACTTATGTTTATATTATTTATATATAATTAATATTCTGAATAATAAATAATTTTGTGTTTCTGTGATATTGGTTGTAACTTCTTTCATTCTGACTTTAAGTCCTTTCTCCCTTTTTTTTTGATGAGTCTGACTAAAGTTTTGTCAATTTTGTTTATCTTTTCAAAGAACCAGCTAATTTCTATTTCATTTATTTACACTCTGATTTTTATTATTTCCTTCTTTCTGCTGGCTTTGGGCTTTGTTCTTTTTACCTAGTTCTTTTAAGTATAAGGTTAAAGTGTTCATTTGGACTTTTTCTTGGTTCTTAAGGTAGTTCTGGATCATTATAAACATCCTTATTAGAAGTGCTTTTGCTGTGTGGCAAAGATTTTGAACCATTGTATTTCCATTTTCATTTGTTTCCAGGTGTGTGTGTGTGTGTGTGTGTGTGTGTATACACACATTATTTTTTACTCTTTGGTGTCTTCGTTGACTGGTTGTTTAGCCTCCACTTTGTAGTTTTTTCAGTGTTTTCTTGTAATGGATTTCTAATTTCATAGCATTATGGTCAAAAAGATGCTTGTTATGATAGTCCATGTGGTTGAATGTGTCATTCAGAGCCGTTATGGATTTTCTGTCTCAGAGATCTATCCACTGATATAATTGGGGTATTAAAGTCCCACAGTATTTTATTATTGTCAGTTTCTCCCTTTATATCTCAGTATTTCCTTTATAAATTTAGGTGCTCCTGTCTTAGGTACATAGATATTTACAGTTGTTATATCCTCTTGTTGGATTGATCCCTTTATTGTTATGTGATGTTTTTGTCTGATTACACTCTTTAAAAACAAATTTTTTTTTAACATTTATTGACTTTTGAGAGACAGATTGTGACTGGGGGAGGGGCAGAGAGAGAGGGAGACACAGAATCTGAAGCAGGCTCCAGGCTCTGAGCTGTCTGCACAGAGCCCGATGTGGGTTCAAACCCACAAACTGTGAAATCATAATCTGAGCCAAAGTCAGATGCTTGACTGAGCCACCCAGGCGCCCCTGTCTTATTGTTTTAAAGTCTATTCTGTCTGATATGGGAATTGCTGCCCCAGCTTTTTTTTTTTTTAAAGGAGGCTTGACACACAGTGTGGGGCTTAATGCAGGGCTTGAACTCATCACCCTGAGATCAATACATCAGCTGAGGTTAAGAGTCATGCTCTTAACCAACTGAGCCACCCAGGGACCCCTTAATGACCATTACTTTGAACTGTTTGTTAGGTAGATTCCTTTTCTCTGTTTCTTTTAGTTCTTTCCCTCAAGTTTTATCTTGTTCCTTTGTTTGGAGCATGTTCCTTCGTCTCCTTATTTTGTCTCTCTTGTTTGTTTCTATGTATTCGGTAGGTCAGCTACGTCTCCTGGTGTTGAAGGCAGTGGCCTTATATAGAAGGCATCCTGTGGGTCCAGGAGCACAATACCCTTTGGTCACCAGTAGCAGGCACTTGTGGGATGTCCCCATGTGGGCAGAATGTGCCCCCTTTGTGACTGGGCTGTGGCTGCCATAGGCACACTGGTGGGCAGGGTTAGCTCCCAGTGCAGCTGGCTGAGAGTCCTGGCTGCAACTGCTTTGGGCACGCTGGTACGCATGACTGGCCCCCCTTTCTCCAGGACAGGAATTGTTTTGGAGGGTGCTGGTCCACTGAGGCTGCCCACCTGGTTTGTCGGAGCAGGAGCTGCTTTGGAGGGGCACCTGCTAGGGTGGGCAGATCCGGTGGGCTGGGTTCACAGGGAGCACCAATGCAGGGCAAGCAGCGCGAGCAAGGTAGATGGAGACTGGCAGAACTGACTCACTCCGGTGTCTGGCCAGCTGGCTGGTGGAAGGCAAGAGAAAGGGCTCCCGCCAACACTGCTGTTCTGCAGAAGGTTCGTAGAGATTCCTGCTTCTCCAGCACATGCTATAAAATAAGTCAATTAATTTCCTTCATGTATAACCCAGGTGATTTTCAAACCACTGCCTCTGGGCTGGGTCTCAGACTAAGCAATATGGTGCATTGGCCCTTGAAAGAGCGCACTCTTGGTTTTCCGTAGCCCTCTGGCTCCCCTGTGGTTGAGTTCTGATTTTCAGAGCTCCCACAGTTAATTAAGCACTGCTGACTTTCAAACCAGGCTTTATGGAGGCTTGTCTTTATGGGGCTGATTTCCCTCTCTTCTGAGAGAGTGTTTTCGTGCTTGTAATATCCCTCCTGGTGGGTCATGGGTCTGGGGATTTCGTTTCCAATTGTATCTCTTTCCCCTATCCTTCTTCATGTGGCTTCCCCTTTAACTGTTGATCTGTGGAAGATGTGTTTTGCCAGTCTTTAGATGATGTTCACAGTGAATTGCGTCTTCTGTAGTTCTAGCGTTGATGTATCTGTGAGAGGTGAGCTCAGGATCTCTTCCTCCACCATTTTCCCAAGATCTTTCCTGTGGTTGGAGTTTTTGTCCACAAAGCCCAGGAATCCCAAATTGTAAAAGTAGCAAAGTGGCTGGCGATTTTGCAAACTCACCCATCAGAAGCAAATAAAAAGGCTTTCTTTTTTTTTTTTTTTTTTTAATTTTTTTTTTTCAACGTTTTTTATTTATTTTTGGGACAGAGAGAGACAGAGCATGAACGGGGGAGGGGCAGAGAGAGAGGGAGACACAGAATCGGAAACAGGCTCCAGGCTCCGAGCCATCAGCCCAGAGCCCGACGCAGGGCTCGAACTCACAGACCGCAAGATCGTGACCTGGCTGAAGTCGGACGCTTAACCGACTGCGCCACCCAGGCGCCCCTAAAAAGGCTTTCTGAAAAGATATACCATCAACCTAGGACTTAATATGACACCGCTTGGAAGATTTACTAACAACCCCAGATTACAAAACATTTGAGAATACAGTCTACCCTCAGCTACAGTCTGCAGGCATCGCAAATAGCAAGATTAAAAGTTAAGCACTCTATGTAATACAACAATTTTATAAAATAAGTATGCTTAAATGATATCAGCTATAAAGAAGGCTTTAAGCATAAGAAGAACATGAGGTGCTAGGAAAAAAAGAACAGAGATTTGTAAAAAGAGTCCTATTTGAAGTATACAAATAAGATGCAGAGTTATTTAAAAAAAAAACACTCAAAACACTCTGTGAGGGGTACCTGGGTGGCTGTCAGTTAAGCATCTGACTTCGGTTCAGGTCATGTTCTCATGGTTTGTGAGTTCGAGCCCTGCGTTGGACTCTGCACGAACAGCTCAGAGCCTGGAGCCTGCTTCAGATTCTGCGTCACCCTTTCTCTGCCATTTCCCCCACTTGTGTGTCTCCTCTCTCTCTCAAAAATAAATACTTGAAAAAAACACTGTGTAAATAAGTTCTTTAGAGATTAGACAGTTTAAGAGAGCAAAGTGTGGAAGATAGATTTCAAGAAAATTCCCAGAATGCTGGGAGACGGTTAAGATATCCCAACTTCGTTTTTCACGGAATATGGGTAGCTGGCAAGCTTAACCCAAAACCCTTGTGGCAGAAAAAAGGGCTAAGAAGTTTTTCCTTACTCTAAATGTCAAGAGTATAGATAAAAGTATAATAACAATATTGGCTCAAAGAAACAAATTAAGAATACAGAATAGAGAGCCCAGCTACAGATAACTTGTGTATGGGAGTTTGGTAAGTAATATTACATATCAGTGGGAAGAGATTAAATGGTGCTATCCTTTTGGACATAGATTAAGTTAGAGCTCTTTCACTATACGAAGTCAAACGGTAAAGCTTTAAAGAAGTCACAGCAGAATCTCTTTATTAGGACAGGGAATATTTTCTTTAAGAAACAAAATGCGCAACCATATAGAAAAATCTATGGCTATGTTAAAGTAACTTATGTGTGCCCAGGGCCACCGTATTTTTTAAGGTAGGATGGACAATTGGCAAGTAGTCCAAAAAAATGTAATAGTTTAGGTACAACAGAAGTTGATTTCCTGCTCAGCGATCATTTAGAGGGATACGTCAGATTGAGGTGTCGCTGTCCTCTGTAAGGTCTTTTGGGGACCCAGATGCTTCCATCTGGTGGCTTTGCTGTCATTTAAGGCCTTGTCATAGTCTGCAGGCAGCTGGGGGAGGGGGAGAGTATGGAGGAAGCATCCCAATTTCTTAAAAGCCTCAGCCTGGAAGTGGCACTTAGAACTTCCCTGTCGCGCTTGATGGCTGAGCTGTAGGGGGAGGGGTGGAGGGTGGACATGACAGGAAATGTGGCTTCACTAGGCAGTGGCTGTCTAGCTACAGTTCTTCAACGGCTGTGGAAGAGGACGGTTTATGTTGGGAGCAGCTGTCTCTGACTCTGAAACTATTGTGAAAACAGAACTCGGAAATTGGAGAAGATAGACATTAAAGCCATAGGGAGATTCCATTTCCTATCCATTTGATTAGCAAGATGTCTGATAACACCAAGTGTTGACAAGGGTCTGGGCACTCAGGAAACACTTGACGACTGTTAGGCATCTCCCACAGTGCAGGGAGGAGTGGTGTGAAAAGGCATTCAATAACAAAGAGCAGAAACAACCACCGTGTTCTCAGTTTAAAAAAAAAAAAAAGATAGGGAAACTACTGTTTTTTTTGTTTTTGTTTTTAATGTTTAGTTTTGAGAGAGAGAAAGAGCACAAGCAGGGGAGGGGCAGAGAGAGAGGGAGACAGAGAATACAAAGCAGGTTCCAGACTTTGAGCTGTCAGCACAGAGCCCATTGTGGGGCTCGAACTGATGAACTGTGAGATCATGACCTGAGCCGAAGTCGGATGCTTAACCAACTACGCCACCTGGATGTCCCATGTAAACTACTGTTAATTAGTATGACAGAATATTATCGAGCTGTTAAAATGGATGAATGACATATACATGTATCAAGCTAGATATCTCAATGTAGTATCGAATGAAAAACCCAGTTGTTGAGGAAACAGTGCCATTTATGTACAAAAATAGCTTTGATGAGCGCTGGCTGTATACGGAAGTGATGAATCACTAAATTCTACTCCTGAAACCAGTGTTACACTATATGTTAACTAGAACTTAAGTAAAAATTAAAAAAAAAAAGCTTATGTTCATCAATGTGTATATGTTGAAAAAGATGAAAATGCATATGGAAATATATCTGTCAGTGTCAACATAATGTTTCGTTTCCTTGGCAGAGAGGAAAGAGGAAGGGACAGAAAGACGGGTCCGTAGCCTTATCTCTTATGAATTACTTTAAGAGATATTTGAAGCAAATATGCCAGGCTAATAACGCTTTAATTTTGATGCTGGGTATGCAGTGAAATATATTTGCTTTATTTTCAAAAAACGTTTAACGTGTTTAAAATGGAACATTAATAATTAAAACATTTCAAACATTTTAGAAGTGAAAGACTGGGAAGATGTGGTGTATATATACAATGGCATATTAGCCAGTCCTAAAAATAATGAAATCTTGCCACTTGCAATGACTTGGATGGAGCTAGAGAGTTATTAGGCTAAGTGAAAGAAGTCAGTCAGAGAAAGACAAAAACCTCATGATTTCACTCATATGTGGAATTTAAGAAACAAAACAAATGATCTCAGCTGCCCAGCTAATGGGCAGTGAATGAAACAGGGACAAATACTATTCTCACTTGCTTGAATAGGTCAACTGAAGTTTTCCCTTTCTGTGGTCTGTGTTCTCATCTTTCCCAGGCTGTTACGCTTCTAAATAGACAAGCTTAAGTGACGTGCACTCTTGCCATATATTTTTTTTTCCATACTGAGTATCTTTCTCCTAGAATGGGTGCTTGCTTTAGTCAGTGTTTTGTGAATGAATGAAACTCCAGTTAGGGTAGTTTGCCTTTTCTTTCATTTTCTTATAATTTGTGCGATGAAGTGTTATGACTGAAGGGTTACGAAGGGCTGGATTACAGAAAGAAGGAATGAACTAAGATGAAAACAGAAAAATACTAGAAAACAAAAACAGTAAAGCTAATCTAAAAGGTAGTTCTTTGAAAATACAGTGAAATCAATGTTTGTTAACTAACGGAGGGATAAAGGGTAGAAATAGAGAAAGCATGGATACAGCAACTAAGAAATGGTGCTAAAGAAAATGTGTAATAGAGGAAATTCAAAGACTCGCAAGAGGCTATTTTGCTTCAGTGGATTCAAAGAGAAAATGATAATTTTCTGGAAGATGGTATTTCTTTTTTTTTTTTTTTTTTTTTTTAATTTTTTTTTTCAATGTTTTTTATTTATTTTATTTTTGGGACAGAGAGACACAGAGCATGAACGGGGGAGGGGCAGAGAGAGAGGGAGACACAGAATTGGAAACAGGCTCCAGGCTCCGAGCTGTCAGCACAGAGCCCGAAGCGGGGCTCGAACTCACAGACGCGAGATCGTGACCTGGCTGAAGTCGGCCGCTTAACCGACTGCGCCACCCAGGCGCCCCTGGAAGATGGTATTTCTTAAGACCAGGAAAAAAACGAATAATTTTTCTAGGAGATCGTATTTGCCACAACTGACAATAGAAAAGATAGAAAACCCTACATGGAGAAATTGCCTGAAGCCACCCAGAAGAAATAAAGTTGAGGGATAAAGCTACCCTCCAAAATATGTCAGATCCAGCTAGTTTCTCAGGGGAATGCAGTAAAATATTTCAAGAAGAGATCACTCCAGTAGTATTGAGATGTTTTCAGCCCATATAAAAAGATAGAAGCTTCCATAGTTTTAAAAAAATGAAGGTAGTAGAATATTGATATCAAGACCTAAGAAAGACAGGACCAATGGGGAAAAAAATAACACAGCCTCAGTCAAGAATATTGATGGAGAAAGTCTAAATAAAATATTAGCCAGTGGATTCCACAGCACATTAAAAGATCAATATATCCTAATCGAGCAAGGTTCACCGTGGGAATGCCAGGATGAGTAGTAGTTTGAAATCTATGAATAGAATTCCCATATTACCTTGCCAAACAGGAAAAACAGTATGGTTGTATCTAATGGAAAACATTTTGTGAGATTGAACATTAAATTTTTCATATATATATATATATCTTAAAGTTTATTTATTTTCAGAGGGGGGATAGGCGGGGCTGCAAGAGAGAAAGGAAGAGAGAGGATCCCACCCAGGCTCTGCACCCAGCACCGAGCCCAACGAGGGGCTCCATCTCACAACCCTGAGATCATGACCCAATCCTATGCTTAACTGACTGAGCTACCCATGTGCCATGAACATTCATTGAAAAAAAAAAATAATAATAATAATATAACTCGTGCATGGGTATTAATTTCACATGATACTATGGATCTATGGCAGTGGAAAGCCAGAATTCATCGCATATTAAAGACAGGGAACAAAGCATTACCCCTCATCAGTTTTAATAATTTTATTTTTTTGGAGCTATTGGCCAAGAAAATTCGCCAAAAGAGAGAGTAGTGCTATAAAATTGGAAAGAAGGACATACAGTTGAGCACTGTTGCCTCTGTTCTGTTGATGTTTTTCCAGCTTTAAATTTCCTCTTTCCTAATAAAATGGTTTTTTTTTTGGAGAAAGATTATTATTTTTTAAAAGAGGATCCTCACCATTAGTAGAATATTTTTATTTATTTATTTTAAACCCTACACAACATAGTTCTGTCATTCCCAGCTCCTCCTGGCTGGCATTGTGTCCCGTGGATCTTCTAATACTCGGAACTCTCTCTTCTCCGTGTTCCAAATACATGAGGTAGCTGGGTGGGGGGTGGGGTGCGTGCAGTGCTAATTCTGGTTTGGCCGCTTGCTGTTAACATAGAGAATCCAACTACTGAGCGGTTGTTTTCACTGCTTTTTAATATTCATAATAGAAGGCAGGAAAAGGATTTTTACAGCTGTGGTTTATTTAATACCATTTGGGTAACCATGATTGGGTTCTTCCGTTTACCTCTACACGTCTCTGAGACGTTTCAAACAAATAATTGTGTTGAAATTAGTCAAGATTTATTTTATACATTCGCTGTTGAAGCTTCATTTAAAACCATCTCTGTGATACGTGTACAAAAATTATATTATTGGCACCAGATTCTCTTACAAAAATTAAACATTTATTTTCAAGATGTGTGTAAATGAAGGTAATTACAGCTTTCCTCTAAGAATTGGTTACATGTAGAAATGGTTTTATTTTAACTGACTTTTTCTGATGTAAGTATAATTACAGAAGACGAACCCTTGCGGCCACGTGCATAATCACTATTTAGTGGAGCATAAATGTCTCCGTTTTAAAACGTCCTTTTTTCTTAATAGTGTATTTTAAATATTTTAGCATGCCATTTTTTAGGACCTTACTGTTGAATAATTTCCTGTTTTGCTATTGTATGAAACTAACCAGTCTCCCCTTTTCGCCAGTCTTTTTTACTCCTCTTTTCTTTCTGCAACTCCTTCCACTTTTGCTCTCTTCTTGTTGTTCAGAGGACGAAAACGAAGTATGCTTTTATTGCATGGCTGAGTCTGCAAAGGGAAGTGTTTAAGTTAAAATAAATGAGATTTTGTAGGTTTGGCAATACATGATATTTAGTAATTAGATGCTGTGTCTGCGGTTCTGTTTGTCTGTTGGATTCCAGAATGTTAGCACTCAGGGAAATTGACTAAACTATATCAGAGTGAATTTTTCTGGTGTGTAAAGGTGAATTACAGAGCACTTAACACAAAGCTGTGCCATATCATTCAATATGAAAGCCACTAGCCTTATGTGGGCGTTTAAATTTAAATTAATAAAAATTACATAAGATAAAAAAAATTCAGTTCCTTAAGTAAACTAGCCACAGGACAAGTGCTCACTAGCCACATGTGGCCGGTGACCAACCATGTTAGGCAAGCAGGTACAGAACGTTTTTTTTTTTTTAATTTTAAGTAGACCCCATGCCCATAATGGAGGCCAACTCAGGACTTGAACTCACAACCTTGAGCCTCATGAGATCAAGAATCGGATGCTTAACCGACTGAGCCATCTAGGTGCCCCCAGAATGTTTTCAATATCACAGAGAGTTCTGTTGAATAACCTTGGGGTGAAGTTTATACGTCTTACCTGTTTATTATATCAGTATTTAAAACTCATTTTTGTTTTTCATTTTCTTCCTGGATATTATAAATACCAATAAAAGTCAATTATTTGGGAAACAACGGACAACTTAGAACTACTTAGAATAATTTTTACTTTCTTACCAACTTAATTTTTAAAATTCTGTCCTGAAGTGAAACATGTATCAACATAGGGTTACCGGCAGTTAGAAATTCTAGGAGAAAAAAAAAAAAACACAAAAAAGAAACTGTAGGAGAACATTTGAAAATTCTTGATAGAATACAAAGTCCCAGGGTGGGCAGGGTGGGGGCAGGTTTTCATATCACTTGGCTGAAGATCTACAGAAGATGATGTGGAAAGAGGGTCTCACAGGTTTTAAAAGACACTCAGAAGCAGCAAAGTAAGTGGAGAAACAATACATTTATTTGGGGCATGTAATTTTAGGCTGTGATTACAGTAGTGTATCAATATAAATTAATCTGGAAAACCAAAGAAATGTTGGAAAGAAAAAATAAGGGGAGGGGTGCCAAGGGACCATCCTGTGGTCATTGGAAACAGCCATTATTATTTGTCACGTATCTGCCCAGCCTCCTCTCTGTCCTGTTCAGCCAGCAGTGAACGAGGTCCGTGAGAAAGGCAGAGGAATGTTAGTCTGAGAGGCAGGCTTCTGGAGCAGTGAAGAGCTCGGACACTAAGCCAGGTGGCCTGACCTTTAAGTCCCAGCTCAGCTGCTTCTCTGTGGAACCACAGCACATTGCTTAACTCCTGTGTATCTGCTCATCCGTAAAATGGGATGCTGTTGCATTCTGCCTCTTACTATTCTTGTGAGGGTTAAGGAATTAAAATACTGAACTCCCTGAAGACTGTATTACTGATAGTACTGATCACTGTTATATAGGGAATACAGACACACGGTAAGTCCCTAGTAACTATGAGCCTCTGTATTTATTATTACAGGGAAACAAACAGACATTTAAACGAGTAGTTGCAATAAAGCTAGGCGAGTCTTCTGAGAAGGGTAGGTTCAGCATTCTACGATAGTGTTTGTTGAGGTGACTGAATTTTTGATACTGACTTAAGCAAAATTAATTCAGCTCTTAGGTGGGACGGTTTTGTTTTCGATCATACTGTAATAGTTTCTCACATCAAATCTTGCTCCTTCTATAGCTTGTAGTCTTAACACAATAATTTGTTTATTACCCTACCGTGATTAATATTTAAATATTCCAGTATTTCAAGCAAAACTGTGGCCTTGATCACTGGTAATATCATAAGTGTCAAAATTCTTTCCCTGATACTTTGCATCGTGGACCAGCTTGCCAGAAAGGTAATAGAATCCTCTCTTAGCAGTAGCATCTGGCTAATCAAAATAAAATCTATCTTCCAGACATTTTACAAGAGAGTTTGGTTAGCTTTCAGTATAATTAAAGAGTATATTACTGGATACCTAAGAGTGTATTACTTGATACCTATTAAAAATGGGAAATTCTGAAGTGCAACTGTTTTTTATATATAGTGAGGGGCAATTTCTTCAAGTGTCAATGAATAAGTAGAGGCTCAAGTAAGTTTTCAAGTATAACATTTTAAGGGCACCTCTGTATGAGCTGAAATCGATCAAACTGAAATCAATCAAATGCTTTGCGTTTGTCAAAGCATCTTTCATCTCTTGATAATACTCGTTTTTTTGTTTGTTTGTTTTTACAGAACGCTGTCTTATAATGCACTAAACTATCTTCTGGCCTTTGTGTATCTTGGGTAATGATGGGAAATGAAGGACCAAAGTATCTATTATTTAACAATATAATTTTACTGGTTTTACAGTACAGAAAATTATTTAAGCTCAATAGTTATGAGACGTGTCTCTCTAGCTATGAGAACTCTCTTTGTTTCTTAGAAGTTTGACCCTGGGCGGGGGAGACGTTGACAATTTGGGGGGAAAAAAGACTCAAAGGAACAGCATGCTCAGAAAGGCGTTCCCAGAGTGCTGACCACTGGCCCCCACAGTGCCAGCCCCCTCGCTCTTCGTGGTTATCACAAACCAGCCTGGCAGGATGTAGCTGCCAGCTTATCACTTTGCTTTAATCATAATTTATGTTTTTAGCAGGAATATAAATTACAACCAATACTTAAGGTATTGAAGCAATATGTTTTAGAAATTACAGATTTTATAAAACTAACAATTATGCGGGGGAAAAACTAAGGTTTAGCTTCTCTGTGAGTCCTATTTGATAACGATTTTTTCCCCCATTTGACCTCATGTTAGAAACACTGGACCAGAGATGAATGATGCCCACATACCTGTCATCTCTAGGTTTATCGAAACATACAGTTTTTGTTTAGAGAGTCGAGCGGATCAGTTTTCCTGGCGGTGATAAAAATCTTACAGTATCTTCCTGTTTGCCAGCAGGTGAACTTATACTCGCTTGTTTTTCTTCCAGATTCATGAAAAACTCCACTACTATGAGAAGCAGAACCCCGTGCCCATCCTCCACGGTGCAGCGGTCTTGGCCGATGATGTAAGTGTGCCTTCCTGAGCTCCCTGGGACATGGCTCCCTCCGGCCTGGCCGGGACGGAGCTCATCCCGGTGCAGACAGACGCGTGTGATCCAATGAGCGAAAACCAGAAGAAGCTGCAAACGTTTCCAAAAGTCCTGTCATCACAGAGCTTATGCTGATATTATGCTGATTTTCATTCACTCTCCTGCTCTAAAAATTTTGCATTGGAGATACCATCTTGTTCTGCCTTGGTAACTACGTAACAGAAATTTTAGGCTCTAACTCTCCCGGGAGAGAGAAGCTGTCAGCTATTAGCGTTCTGAGAAAAGTCACAGGCAGGAGGAATGCTTTGGAGAAATAAAGACAAATGAGATATGTCTATTGCTGACAGTGCTAAAAAAAATGACAGATACTCGTATAGGAATGAGGCATATGAAATACATAAAAAGACAGGATTGTTTTTAAAATGGATTATAAAGCATAGTAATGATTTATGGATATTAGACCTTTCCAAATTACCTTCATAACCAAAAAATAAATTTTAGAAGCAGTTGGCATTGATGGAGTAGTTAATTTCCTGTGGCTATAATTTTATTTTCGATCTGGGGGAGGGAGCTAACTTGCTGTTTCTTACTGTTAACTTTCAAACTCGGATGAATTGAGAGCGCACCTGGATAAACTATAAGACACCAAAGCTGCACAAGAAATCGGTTGCGGGTGAAGGCTCGTCTTAGTGATGTCCTGTTAACTTACCTGTTGCTTTTTAAACTTTTTACTTTGTCGTGATAAAACAAGCAGTAGTTCACTTGAGTAAAATATCAGGGCCATAAGTATAATTTAAGAAAACCAACCACCTTCTGAGGTTGATTTTCTTATATATATTGTATCTCCTAATTTAGATAATAAAACATATGTAATAAATCTCTCAGATGTTTGCTGCCTGGTGAGTCCCCAGCCTCCCTTCCAGGTTTATCCAGAGATTACAAATTATCGGGATGTTTCAGTGTATGTGTTTTATGAGGCGACTTACTCCTGTGCATCGTAGAACCAAAATTTTTGAAGTGAAGGTGTAGATAGAATTCTACAGCTGTAAGCTATAGTTGCCACTTGAGAAAGTCTTAAAAATCACCTTAAAGACATTGACTCTTGAGGGTTTGGGGAAATATTTGTTGATATCCAATGTGATTGAGACCCAATCATTTTACAGTATTGCTTTTAAAAAAAAATTAGAGACTTATACAGTAAAATGTAGCATTTTCTAATTCATCCCAGCAATATATTTAAATTTTTAAAAAGTGACTAAGACATGCAAAGAGCCTTTTATGCCTTTTTGTAAGTTAGCGATTATTTCTAAGAATTATTTTAACTTGACAAAAATTTTACTTGGAAAAGTAAAATCACTTTTTGAAATGTAACCAGTGAATTTATCAATTTTATCAGATTTTATTTTTTGTGTATAATTTATATTATGCCCTTCTTTTAGAGAAAAGTCCTTTTCCAGAGATAAGAACAGCTCTTTTTAAAAACCTTGGTGGAAACAAAAAGAAATTTCATGCAATTATCTTAAGAACGGTTTTTAAATGAAAATATATGTACATATTTTGAATTCTTTACTGAGTATTTCACAATTTTTTTTCTTTTTTTTAATTTCTTTCTTTTAATGTTTATTTAAGAGAGAGAGGGAGGGGCAGAGGGAGAGAGAGAGAGAGAGAGAGAATCTCAAGCAGGCTCTGCTCTGTCCGTGCAGAGCCCGATGCAGGGCTCCAACCTCACAAACCATGAGATCGTGACTTGAGCCGAAATCAGAAGTCAGATACTTAACCAACTGAGCCACCCCAGCACCCCTGTAATTTTTTTTTCTATTTGTTCTTGGTTTTCTTCTTTCGAAAATATATGATCCTTACCATACCTGAAATGGAACAGAATGCTGATAGGAACATCTCTAAGTGAAGAACATGAGACAGGTTCAAGGTTCTAACCCTTTCTTTAGCTAGAATCATCTACAGGCATTCTCGATCATTATAGTAGAATACAGTCAGCATTTTTGGTACCAGAGTACTTGTCAACCTATTGTAAGTCATTTTACGATTAGCCTGGTTCCCATTTAACGGACTTCTTAGTCTGTGTAGGTAAACATAGTAAAAGTTTCAGACCATTTGCTCTATTAGAGACATTCTAGTTCTTTTTCACTTCAGCTCTAAACAGCAAGCTACTGTGGATTTTTGGAAACCCTATGGGTTTCACCACCTCATTCAGAAACTTTTTTTACATTTTTTTTCTTTTTCTTCCTTTCTCTCTCTTTTAAAAAATAGTGTCAAAGCCTGATCCAGTCCTTTTTACAAGTGGTCCTTTGTTTGCATGCAAAAGACCATTCCTTAAGATGAAGTGCTGGGATTTGCCCTCATTGCAATAAATCAGAAGGTGATCTGGCTGATAGGATTTTTTTTAGTTATACTCTCAGCCAAGATCCCGGGCTGGGACCTGGGCTACCAAGGGCCTAAAAAGAGGAGCAGTGATTGATCGTCTGTTTTCTTTCATGCTGACTTTTCCTTAATCACTGGAAAGTGGCAAGATAGATTCTCATTTGTCACACATGGAGCTACACAGTGCTCTTACTAAATGCTCTCTCTGTCCATGTGATCTCCCTTGCAGCTGGCCGAAGAGCTTCAGAACAAGCCATTAAACAGTGAGATCAGAGAGCTGTTGAAACTGCTGTCAAAACCCAATGTGAAGGTGAGGACATGTAATAAATTATCTTCCAGAAGAGCCACTTTCTGAGACTTCAGATGAATTTTGTTTCGAGCATCAATTTTCAGTAAATATCTTTTCAAATGGTGCCCAGCATTTTAATAACCTAAATTCCATTAAGGACAAAGAGTTGAGCGTTTGATGATAATGTGACCAACTACAAAATACTTTAATTGGGAAGCTCAGGGTTTAAGTTGGTGAACGTAATGTCACTTCAAGATCAATTTCTCATTAAATGAAGGTAAGAGTACCGAATACAGAGCCTATTAGTGGTTTTGTTCAGGTTCATTTTACTTGGCTACTTGATGGTATTCCAGTATATTTGACAACAATGTCTATTTTCCTATAGGATCATTTTCGCTTTCCTCTTCCCTCCCTTCCCTGTCTTCCCCATCTCCTCTCTCTCTCCTGATTCATGTTTTAATATATGCTACCATCTTACAGAGCAGAGCAGTTTTCCAATATAAAATATTAGGAAAATATTGGTAGGCAGATTTCAGTTCTCCCTACCATTTTTTAATTGAAGAATAACTGACATAACAATATTGTATTCGTTTTAGGTGTACAACATCATGTTCTGATATTTATATATATTATAAAATGGTCACTGTAATTAGTCTGGTTACCATCTGTCATGATACAAAATTGCTACATTATTATTGACTGTATTCCCCCTGTGGTCTACGACATTCCTGCATCTTATTAGTTTATAACTGGAAGATCGTACCTCTGAATCTCCTTTATGTATTTCACCCCTTCCCTGCCATTTTCTTTCCAGCTGTATCAGTTATCTTTCCTTCAAGGGTGGTTGGTCAACAGAAGTCATTTAAAAATCTTCCTGTTAATTCGAAGGTCATTAATGCACTAAATCCTATAACGTGTACATTTTGGACTTGATACTCCTGCAATTACATGTGAAGTATTTTTCCATGAGTGAAAATTACGTATGGACAATGTGATTAGAATGACAATTTCTATTATCTATCTATTGTTTATCTTACGACAGTTTCTATTAAGCATACGTAGGCTGTCAAATGAATATTTCTGCATAGATACCAAAAGTGGTTTTTGCCTTCCTTGAAAAATCTCCTGTGGAACTGTGCTATAATGGTCTTAAATTGGTAGTCAAAAAAGATATAGTATTAAATAAAAGATGAAGCGAAAATATGCACAAGCCATAATTCCTAATCCCTGTAAGTAAAATAAGTACATGAACATATTGTTAAAAATTAATGGACCCTGATTAGTAATTTGGAGTCATTGACTTGTACTGGTACAGAGGAGATTGAATTTTAGTTCTGAAAGAATAAGGAAATTAAAGACACAGTGTTCAGAAAGGTGAAGGGCTCAGAGTAAGAGATTCATAGGTAGGGAATTTTCTGAAAATGTCTTCATTTGGTCTCAGAGTACACATGAGAATTTAATATTGAACCAGAAAATGGTGAGGTTAGCAATGGAAGGCTTGTTAAACTCCTACTTGAGAGTGTTGTCTTGGTTTGAGTATTAGAAATCAAAGAAGAATGTTTCTGACAAAAACCAACAACATGATTTGATATTCAAGAGTGTATGCAATGGAATAGTTAATAAAATATTATACTGGATGGAAACTGGTAGTTGCCTTGAGAGGGAGGTATGATTTTAGATGGTATTCAGCACCATTGGCTACAGCCTTATAATTGGATATTGAAACTTTGTCATGGTGAAAATATTTTAGATGAAGACTTTTAAAACTTTTTGTAATTATATAGCCATGTGGTAAAAGAATGGGTGGGAAGTCAGATTGAAAGGTGTATTTTCAAGAAGTTATGTGTAGGAAGTGGGTAAGATTGCAGACACATGACGTCACGATTGACAATGACAATTTCTAGTTAGCCAGTCTTGGGAAAAAATCTTCCGTCCCATTTTGACCTAACATTTAACATTGATTTCTTTGAAATCATTTATATTAACTACCATCAATTTGAATTTCACTTTTTATAGGTAATTACTGTAAGAAGTCGTTTAGTAAACTAAAATATTTGCTTGTCTTTTTTTCAAAGCAGAAGCAAGGTACAGTAGAATATGACAGGTGTCCATGAATTATAAGTTGAACCAACAGTTTTAAATATGAAAAATGTAACTCCCAGATGTTAATTTGAATACTGTTTTTAATTTTTTAGTGGTTAAGAGAAATAATTATTTGCTAGTTAAAGATGGCTGTTCCACTTAAAATACTTAGTGCACAGTAGTGAAAAGAAGCCTGAGGTGTACCTCCAAAGCAATAATGATGTTTATAAACAGACGTGGATATATACAACCAAATATATAGCCCCTATGAGAAGGATACTGCGTGTGTCCTACAGATCTGCCAGCTCTTTTTTGAAAAGTTTTAAAACTTTCTCTGATTATTTATAATGTTGCCAGAGTCAGATCTTCATTCATTCATTCTCAAATGTCCCATGCCTACTCTGTGCCAAGCCCTGTAGATAGAACTTGCAGAAGGTACACGAAGGCTAATGCAGCTGACAGAAGAAATGTTGGGTAAAAGGATGCGTAGAAATACTGTGGAACACAGAGGAGAGGGGTGGTAAATCTAAATTTGGGAAGTGGGGAGGGGGCTCAAGAGAACTTTGCAGAGGAAGTGACATAGAAGTTGAGCCCTGAAGATTGGCTTTGAGGTCACCAAAAAAAGGAAAAGGAGTGAGAGATGAGTCGGGGGGGATGTGAAAACCGATGTTTTAAATAAGGTGAATAGCGTATGAAATCCCATCAAGTAACTTGTCAAGTTTGAAGACACAAAATAAGTTCAGTGTGGTTGAGCAGTAGCTTGTGGCAGAGGGGAGGGGGCGGGAGTTCAGAGCTAGACAGGGGATCCTTTGAGTGGCAGGGGGCGGTGGGGGGGGGCATATATGTCCTGGTTTGCCCAGGAAGTCTGGTTTGTGCCTGTGGTCCCAGCATGATTATTAATAGCCTCCTTCCCATTCTTTTGTTTCCTTCTTTAGATGACAAATTAACATGGCCACCCTTACTGTGAGCATCTTAAAAAGTTTGGGTGTCATCCTAAGAGCAGTTGGAAAGCCACTGAAAGGATTTAAACAGGCAGGCGACACAGTCGCTTTCGTGTACAGGTTCTCAGAGTGGAAGGGGGTGGTAGGGTGGGAGAAGTGGAATGCTGAATGGAGGAAGGCCAGCCGCGAGCCTGAGGAAGTAATCCAGGTGAAGCACGATTATGGCCTTAGTGAAGGATGTGAGGGGATGGCAGTGGGGGATGGGCGGAACTGGATGTAGCTTCACTACGTGGTATTGGCACAACTGGTTGATTATTGGGGGGAAAAATATATATATATATATATATCTAATGTGTATTATATATAATGTAATACATAGTGAATTCCAACTAGATTAAAGATTTGAGTATAAAAATTTGGACCATAATCATGGGATCAAGAAGAAACCTTAATAACCTCAGGAAGAGAGGGACAGATAGACACCCACACACAGGAAACGTACAAAAAAAAAAAAAATCCATGAATGAGGTTAGAAGAAATTGTTTATTTATGTAAATAATTCACATTGGTCTTTAATAAGGTGTGATAATTTATTACTTTGACTCTAATTTTACTTTTTACAAGGGACTTGATGAAGACTTAAAAATAGGACATTTTTTGAGACTATGTACTTGCATTTCTAATTCAAACCATGAAGAAAGTAGAAGTTCCTATTTCCATTGCTCCGTTAGTGAAGATGAGCATCATGCCGTATGTTTAGTGACTTTTTATTTTGTCCGTGAACTGTGTGACCTTTCAGGAATAGCTCCTGTCCACTGGCTGCATTAATTTTCCTTTTTTGCATGCAGAAATATTACATATATATTTTCCCATTATAAATAGAGTGCATTACTTTTTGTTTTGTGCACTTTTAACATTTTGATGTTTTGTGGACTTCTGTTTGGAGTAACAGTTATCTAACTTCTCTCTTAGAGGTGGATATTTCTGTGGTTTTTTTTTTTTTGTTTTTTTGGGGTTTTTTTTGCTATTTAAACAGCACTATAATGCACATCTCTTGTATACTTCAGAATTTTATTGGGGATATAAATTGTTGGGCTAAAACGTGTGTATATTTGAAATTTCAGTAGTGATTGCCAGTTGTCCTTAGCAATGACCTGGACAGGTCCTCTCAGCATACATTGCCGGCCTCACACGTGAGAAGGTCCTTTGCTCCATGCCCTTGCAAGCCCTGTGCAATTAATGTTCTTTTTCATTTTTGCTAATTGACCACCACTGGAATATGTCAGTACTTTTCCTGTACAGCTTGTTGCCCTGGAGTCTCCAATAGTTAGGAAATGACTTGTCATTTTGTAACAGTTGTCTCACATGAAGGCTGTCAAAGATGTAAAGATTATACCCAGTCTTGAAATCTCTGAATCAGTCAGTTGCCACATACGAACAATAAATAATAATTACTCTTATTACTCAGTAGTGGTTACAAAATACAGTCTTACTGTCCAAATCTTAAAGTAACGAAGCATCAAAGAAACAACAGATGGTGAGAACAGGGAAGTGGTGTAGTGAATAGCACAAGGCCTCAGTAGAAGCGATAGGATGTGGGAGCTTCCTGTGGTGATGGGGTGGGCAAGAGCAATAGTGGTGGCCTTTGGGGGCACTCCTCTGAAGGGATATGGATCTCTACGGCGACCTTTTTTCCCGGGAGGCAAAGAGTCATTAATAAATAAGAACCACTCCTAGGCATTGCATGGCCACATTATAGGCAAATCCACCTCTCCAAGTCCTCATTCAGAGGCTCGTTTTTTGATAAAACAGTGAAGTGACATCATCGCTAGAGCATGGTATTATAATTTAGGGAAGTTGGGGGAAATTTGGTGGGTTTTAAAAAGGCAATAAAATAAGAAGATTTGTTGAAATTTTTAGCTTTCCAAAACATGTCCTTACCAGAAATTACTCATTGCCTGAGCATGTAGAATGGATGAGACTTCATTAAAGCATGCAAAAGGGACAAGTTAAGCTTCCTTCTGGAGGAATAAATCAGTGTTACTCATTCTTATGAGTTAGACACTTAATTCTGTGGACCTGACAGGTACTTTGAACATACAATTGACTCCAGGGGGTCCAAAGCAGTGAGAGCCTGTGTGCCTGATGGGTTAGAAGGCCTAGTGTTCAATTTCCTGCATATTCTTCTGAACAACAGGTAAACCCATCAGTTGTGATTGGGTGATTATGGCATATGGAAATACAATTTTCTTATTTAGGTGTGTTGCCTTTCAAAAGGACAATCTGTATATTGAAGAATAAAGTCACCACAGTTAACAGGAAAATAGAATACAAAGTTACTTTTAGTTCAGAATAAAAATGTTGGCTAACCAAAAATACTTGTAAAGCAAAGCTATTAAAAATTAGGAACTTAGTATTTGTAAATCTTGGAATCCAGACATGGAGATGAAAAGCTAAAGAGGGAAAAATACATAGCTGGTGTTACTAATATTGCCTATCAACCATCATAATCATTTTATTTTAGAAGATGTTTATTAGTGATCTCTATTAGTCTTAATTATGTGCAGGATAGTTACCATAGATACCCAGATAGTGGACATTTCTGATGTTCTTCATTCAACTCTTTATAAACCCATATTCCCATCTACTGTCACTCCTATCTTCCTGTCTGAAAGACTTCCTGTACCATTTCTTGTAATGCAAGTCTTCTGGTGATACATTCCTTCAGCCTCTGTATGTGTTTAAAAACTCTTCAATATCTCTTCTTTTCTCAAAGATATTTTTGCTAGGTATAGAATTTTCGGTTGGCAGTTTCTGAGTATTTTAAAGATGTTGCTCTTGGGGCACCTGGGTGGCTTGGTCGGTTGAGCGTCCGACTTCGGCTCAGGTCATGATCTCACGGACCATGAGTTCAAGCCCCGTGTCGGGCTCTGTGCTGACAGCTCAGAGCCTGGAGCCTGTTTCAGATTCTGTGTCTCCCTCTCTCTCTGCTCCTCCCCTGTTCATGCTCTGTCTCTCTCTGTCTCAAAAATAAATAAACGTTAAAAAAAAAAAAAAGCTGTTGCTCTTTTATCTTGTGGCTCACGTTTCTGAAGTGTGTTGTCATTATTATCTTTTTTCTCTTGGCTGATTTTAAGATTTTTTTTCTTTCTCACTGGTTTTAAGCAATACAGTGTTATTTTTTTTATGCTTTTTGTGCTTAGATACAGATAGAGGCTTTTTTTTACCCCATCACATTTGGAATATTTTCTACCATATTTCTTTAGATATTTTTTTAGCACTTCTCCTTTCTTTGGAGATGCCAGTTAGGTGTATATAAGTTGTCCCATGGCTCCATAATGTTCCGTTCATAATTTTTCACTATGTCTTCTCTTTGTGTTGTTTCATTTTTGATAGTTGATAAATTGCTTTAACTACAAGTGTTAATCTCATTCGCTGTACTTTTTTAAAGTACATACATTGTATCTTTTATCTCTAGAAGTTTGATTTTAATCTTTCTTGTATATTGCAAGTCTCAGTTTTCAGTCTTCCATCTAACTTTTAAAGCATTTGGGATACAGCGATAGTAATTGTTTTCCTTTCCTTGTCTGAAGTCTGTGTAATTTCAGGATTTGGTTCCATATAACTCTATCATCTGTGTAATTTTCAGGGTTTAGTTCTATAGCATTGTTTTTCTTCATTATAAGTAGTGTTTCCTTCTGTCTTCATATGCCTGATAACTTTTGTTAGTAATTGATTGACTCCCAGTCAGTATGAGTTTTACTTTGTTTGATGCTGAATGTTTTTATACTTTTATAGATAATATTCTTGAGGTTTTTTTTTTCTGTTATATAATTAAGTTACTTGGGAACATGTTGATTCTTCAGAGTCTTGCTTTTTACGCTTTGTTGGGTGAGATCTTAGCTGTGTTTAATTTTGGGCTATTTACCACTATTAAGACACTATTCCTCTCTTCACTATCCTCAGTGCCCTGCATATGCCAAGCCTTTTTCCCCTGATGGAAACAGGAGTTCTTCCTGCCCTGTGTGAGCTTTGCCAGTTGTTCTCTGCAAGGCAGAGTTTTTTAAACTTGGAACTATTGACATTTGGGGGTGGAAAATTATTGGGGGAAGGGATGGCAGGAGAGGGCAGGGGACCATCCTGTGTGCTGTCAGATGTTTAGGTGCATCCCTGACCTCTGTGCACTAGATGGCAGTAGCATCCCCCACACTGAGACAACCCAAAATGTCTCCAGACATTACTAAGTGGCTACTGGGGAGTAAAATTGTTCTCTACTGATAACCACTGCTCTAATCCTTTCTGGTAATTTTTTGGGTTTTTTGTTGTTGTTGTTGTTGTCGTTTTGTTTTTGTTTGTTTGTTTTTTTTGTATGTATGCCTTGGCTAAGGATTCAGGGGGGACCTACTGAAGATCTCCGGAGCCCTGTGTCCATCCCGCTGTCTTCTCTTTCATGCTCTTGAGACCCTGAGAGCTTTAGTCTCTCGTCCTCCCAGTGTTCTCAGCTTTGTTGTCTCAACTTAGGAAGACCAGTGGGTTCTACCCAGGGCCTTCTCCCCCAACACAGCCAGCAAACTCTGGGCTTAAGAGGCTCACATTTGTTTTCTGTCTTCCGGTGATCACTATCCTTCATTGTTTGGGTCCAGTGTTTTCCAAAACCATTGTTTCATCTTTTTTTTTTTTTTTTGAGTTTTCTGTTTTTTAGTTATTTTCCAGTGGAGTTCTTAATAACTTCAACTTGGCTCTCATCCTCATTCTTGAACGATGCTTTTCCTAAATACACAATTTTGGGTTGGCTGTTATTTTTTCTAAGCATTTTCCAGATATTTTAACTGGCTTCTAGTTTCCACTGTTGCCAATCAGTCATCTCTCAGTCATTTTGTTTGTGTTTCCTTTTTGATGTTCTTCAGATCTTCTCTCTTCAGTCTTTGGTGTGCTGTAGTTTCACTATGATGTATCGAATCTTGCATTTCTTTCTATTGTTCCTGCTTCCTGATGGATACATTGGGTCTCCTGACTCTTCAGACTCCATCTCTCATTACTTGTCAAAAATTTCAGCCATTGTCTCTTCAGATATTTCTTCATCTTGATGCTGTTTATACTTTTACTTTGAAACTCAGGTCAGATGCAAAAAGCACCAGCCCCCAAGGAAAAAACATTAATTAGGCTCGTTAAAATTTGGATTCCTTGTTAGTCAAAAAACCCTAACAAGAAAGGGAAAGGGAAGCTACCAAACATGAGAATACATTTGCCGCATATGTAACCAACAAAGGCTTGGGTCCAGTATGTTATAAAGAATTCTTACAGAACAATAAGAAAAAGACAGATGGAATAGAAAAATGTGTGAAGATCTTGAACAGGCATCTTACAAAAACAGATTTCATTAGTTATAAGAAAAATGGAATTCCAACCATAAGAAGATACCATTATGCATCCAGAATGGTGAGATTGAAATTACTAATGTAAAATGTTGGGGATCATTTGATACAACTAGAACTCACTTAAGCTGTTGGTAAGAGTACAGTTGGGACAAGCACTTTGAAAAACTGTCTCTTAGCTGGTAATGTTGAATATACTTAGAACCCATGACCCAGACTTTTCTTTCTCAAATATACTTGACCTTTGAACAATGCAGGGACTAGGGTCACTGACTCCCTACATGTTAGAAATTTGTGAACTTGTGTATAACTTTTGACTCCCCAGAATTTAACTACTGATAGCCAACTGTTGCTTAGAAGCCTTACCAACAGCAAAATATTTTGTGTGTTATATGTATTATATACTGTATTCTTCCAATAAACTAGAGGAAAGAAAATGTTAAGAAAATTATGAGGAAAATAAAATACATTTATAATACTGTATTTATCAAAAAATATCCACATATAAATGGACCCATGCGATTCAAACTGATGTTGTTCAAGGGCAAGCTATGCTTAACCCATATTGTGTGTGTGTGTGTGTGCGCGCGTGTGTGCACACACGTGCATGCATCAAAAGATAGGAAATATTAATAGTAGCACTATTTATAATAGCCAAGAACTGAAATCATTCTAAATGTCCCCCGAAGGCATAGAAAATGTGAAATATACATACTTGGAAAAATGGACCATGGGTGAATGCACCTGGACCATTGAGAGGCTATTGCAATTCTCCAGGTAAAACACAATGACATCAATGAGCTAGATCAGGTATCCCCCAACTTTTCCTATAAAAATGGTCTCTTGCTTCCACTCAGTTTTTGTTCTTGTAACATGACGGCAGCTATAAACAATACATAAATGAATGAAGAACATGTCACAGTAACATTTCATTTACAAAAACAGATGGCATAGTTTGCCAGTGTCTGCTCTAAGAGCTGAGAGAATAGAACACGTTTTAGGATATATTTTGCAAGTAGATTTAACAGAATATAGATTGGGTGTTGAGGAGTGTAGGGTGGAGGAGAGATTTGTTTCAAGGATGATTTCTAGGCTTCTGGCTAGAGTAATTTATGGATTGTGGTGGTGGTGATAGAGAACAAGTTCGTTAAAAGTCTAAAACCCACTCTCCTAAAATAGTAGTGACATGTCAAGATTTGAGTGTTTTTCTGGTCTTTGGTCCAGAATGACAATGTGACTGTATTTTGTGGAGTTTAGCTACCATGACAGTAATGCCTAGGAAAACTTTTATTTTATTCTTAAAAAAAAATTTTTTTTTAACATTTATTCATTTTTGAGAGTGAGAGAGACAGACCATGAGCAGGGGAGGGTCAGAGAGAGAGGGAAACACAGAATCCGAAGGAGGCTCCAGGCTCTGAGCTGCCAGCACAGGGCCCGACGCGGGGCTTGAACTCACGGACCGCGAGATCATGACCTGAGCCGAAGTCGGACACTTAACCAACTGAGCCACCCAGGCACCCCTATTTTATTCTTTTATACACATATTAGTTAACCTGTTACACAACAAATGAAAAGGTGAGAAAACAGGAGAAGAATGAAAGTAAATTGCATTGGTCAGTTCCTTTTGTGTTTGCTGCTAACAGTAGGAAGGGAAAAATACAGTTTTCTCAGACTCCTACTGGCTCATTGACAATGTACCTGTGGCCTCATTTTCTCCCTCCTAGCCAAAGTACTAAGCCCCCACCCCTGTCCCCAGCTGCCACCCTTATAAGGATGAACCAGAGAATATACAGGTGAGAGTACTTTTTAAAAAAAATTTTTTTTAACGTTTACTCATATTTGAGAGACAGAGACAGAGCATGGCGGGGAAGGGGCAGAGAGGGGGAGACACAGAATCTGAAACAGGCTCTAGGCTCTGAGCTGTCAGCACAGAGCCCGACACGGGGCTCGAACTCACAGACTGTGAGATCATGACCTGAGCTGAAGTCGGATGCTCAACCGACTGAGCCACCCAGGCGCCCCAGGTGAGAGTACTTTGATGCTGATCTTGTCCTCCATGAGGGTTGGCAGCTAAGCAGAGCTGCTGTTGGCTGCTGTATGTACTCCCGTTCCTAAGATGCTCTTTTTTCAAGTAGTTGCCTATGACCATTGTTATGTCAACACTGTAACCCCAGTTTGATTTTCTTTATAGCTTGATGTGTTTGGGATTTTATATTTGATTGATTTTTTTCCCCCCAAATTCTGACTTTGATAGGCTTTGCTCTCTGTACACGATACTGTGGCTCAGAAGAATTACGATCCGGTATTACCTCCTATGCCTGATGATATCGATGATGAGGAAGATTCTGTAAAAATCATTCGTCTGGTCAAAAATAGAGAACCGCTGGTGAGTTTTGGTATATTGGTTTATGCTCAGACATGAGTAGGTACCCTGATAAAACCAAATCTGATGGGGCCACACCATTTATTCCTCTCTTTAAAACATAATTTTTCTGCGTTTTTAAGCTTTAAAATAAATAGAGCATACATGTCTAAAAAACAGTATTTAGAAAAAAGAAAAAAAAGCCAAATAAAACGGCAGCATTTTATTGGTTAGAGCAATAATTTGTAAAATGTGATATTGACCTTTATAAAAGAAAGCATACCATGAGCCAGTCACAGCTGATTTAAGACTAAACGGTGCAACTAAAAATAATTGCTCTGGCTTTTCTAGAAAGCTGATTTATTTTAAAGTAAAGGAGAAATTAATCAAATGTCTTTTATTTCAAAATGTTAATGTAGGGGCGCCTGGGTGGCTCAGTCGGTTAAGTGTCTGACTTCGGCTCAGGTCCTCATCTCACAGTTTGTGAGTTTGAGCCCCGCGTTGGGCTCTCTGCTGTCAGCGCAAATCCCACTTTGGATCCTCTGTCCCTCTCTCTCTCTGGCCCTCCCTCACTCTCTCTCAAAAATAAATAAACATAGAAAACTGTAAATGTACCTATTTATTTTAGCTCCGGAATTTATACAATGTCAAATTGCATCAAGGGGTCTGTGGTGAGCAGAATGATGTTCCCCACCATGCCCAATGATGTCATGTACTAATCTTCAGAACCCGTGAAATACTACTTTAAATAGCAGAGGGACTTGTCAAGATTTGGTAAGGATCGTGAGATGGGAAGATTATCCTGGGTTATCTGGTGGGCCCCTTGTCATCACAAAGGTTTTTACTGAAGTGGGAAGGGCAGCACATCAGAGTTACAAAAAGGAGACGTGATGATAAAAGCAAAGGTTGGTGTGATGTTGCCATGAGCCGCGGAATGCCAGAAGTTTCTGGAAACTGGAAAAGGGGAGGATCAGATTCTCTCCTAGATCCTCCAGGGGGAACACAGCCTTGCTGACACCTTGACTTTAGCTCCAGGACCCTCATTTTGGCCCTCCTGTCTCCAGAACTGTAAGGTAACAAATCTGTGTCACAAAATTTGTGTGGCACATTTGTCATGGCAGCAGTAGGATAGTAGTACAGAGTGTCTCCATATTTTGCTGAAACTGCATTCAGAAGAAAAATAAATTCCACTGTCTAGCAGTTGATTTTAAATGTGTTGGGGCCCATTTTTTTTCCTAATTGAGACATTTTGGTATTCTTAAAGCAAATAGCAGGGGATGATGCAATCCTTGCTGGGCACTGTGTGAAGTGCTTTACATATGTTACATTTATCTTCATAGTTGGTATCTCTTTTTCCATTTTTATAGACTAGGAAACGGATACGCAAAGAAGTGAAGGAACTTACTTATTACAGCTAATGAGTGGTAGAATGGAGGTCCGGGCCCTTTACCTGCAAATACTAGTTTTTTTCTTCTACACCATATTGTGTCTGTCTGCTTTTCCCTTATAGGTTTTTTTCATGTTCTTGTTTTGTTTAAGGGCAACTTTGGTACATTGATAAATGCCCTGGATACTCCTACCCAGAAAAAACACACAGATAGATTTGATGTAATACAAAGGAATTTATTGAGACCCTGATGCCCACCCATGGATGTCCTCGGGCTCCCTGTATTCCTGGTTAAGATTATTTAATGTAGATTATAAGTTTGTGCCTTTAATATGTGGTTTATAACTCTGTAATGTCTCTTGGTGTTTATTAAATAGAAGGTGATATACTTAGCAAGGATAGATGGCATGCATTTTGGATGTAGAAAGATCTTCCTCAGGGTCTATCACCATACAGTGACTAATTCTTGGTGGCTTCTGTGCATCCCTCGATAAATACGTTTTTTTGTTTTGTTTTGACAACTTCAGGCACTTGGATAACCGAAAGGCTGACCATCTTGAGGAGTTCAGGAATTCATTAGGAATAATTTCTTTGATCAGTTGTAGTTTTCCCAGGGGCAGTGGCTTTTGGTGTGTTGGCTTCGTGGGCTAACATTTAAAACACCACCAGCAATGTTTATGTCCTGAGCCTCTCTTGATCAAAGAACATCTTCAAAATGTTTGTCAAAGCAATTAGGCATGCACTGCATTGAGATTTTTTAAGTTTTAACTGGACCTGCTGCAAATTAGTTTCAATTTAAAAAGCAGTCGCGAATGAAGTATAGAAAATAACCTCCAGTTGTGTTATCATCCTTTGTTACTGAGCATATCACATGCTTTATAGCTAGTAAGCATGTCACAGCTTAAATAATTAGATCTAACTTTGACATCATCATCCTTTGTTAGCTCTCTTTTGTCCAAGTTTATATAATATAGAATATTTAAAAGGAGAATCTGAACTGGGGTAAATGGCAAGTTAGAGTGGATCAGACCAGGCAAATTTTTACATACACAGTGCAAGAGAAGAGAGGGAGTACAAAATACCCACAACGTTGTTACTTAGGTGAGGAGAAGTACCATGCGTTCAGGTAGCAAGAATAGAAGGAGATGCATGGGAGTGAAAATTTCAAGTTTCCTTATGATTATTTGGAGCTTGTGGGGCTCGGCAGGTGCTAGGAAGAGGCTAGAGATTTAGGAAAGGGAACCAGGTAAATTTAAAAATTGGTTGAATTGTTAATTTGTTTAAAAATTACTTCTCTGAAGCATGAGGATGTTTTCCAGATTTGTAACGTTTGTATATGCAGGGGCTATCTTCAGCATTTCTTGGGATTGTTCAGTTCCTTATTCATGTACCATGGTTTAATTTGACAACTTTATAATATACTTGAAAGCAACTTTCCTTTCTGCTTCCTCTCAAATGTGGGGTGTTTAAAATTTTTAACGCTGTTTCATTTGGATCCACAATTTTTATTCTGCTCTTTGCCTATTCTACATGAATTAAAAGTTGCCATATTCATTTCTCCATTATTTAAAAGTAAGTTAATAAAAGTTTTTTTTCCCCAAACATATGCAGTTAACTTCTCTAAACTAGGTTTATGTTTTATATTATTTTTATGTTCAAGGCAATCTAAAGCAATTTCAAGTACTCTGAAGTTATTTTACTTTAAAAAATTACTGTAGTCACTTGTCCTTTGTCTTCCTTCTGAGCCACAATTGTGTGTTTCTTGTTCAAGGAACTGTATTTAAAAAAAATAAAAATAAAAAACTTCATATAGACAACAACATCTACATGGGACGAAGAAATTCCCAAATTATTTGTTAGGATTTCTGAGATGAGTATTAAGATTTCAGATGTCATTTCAACCTTGGAATATGAAATCAAGTGAGGAGAATTACTTATCTTGAACTTTATTTCATCCAAATGATAATTAGTGTATTACTTTTAGTTTGACAGTTATAAAGGTAAAGTAGGATGCTTGGGTGAATACATTTAAGGTTTAAAAAATGTACTACTCAGAAAAGTAGGAAATGGTTATTTTCAACAAACTTGTCATTTTACATTTGTTGAATGTCACTTGTCATTTTGGAGAGGTTCTTGGAAAAGCCACAACTACCAAAGGGGTAGAAAGTGGGGGAGAAGCGGAAGCCGAGAGAAGATTGAATCTAAGGCATCCTTAGGAGAATGAATCCAAGTGGTAAGAGTCAGAAATAGTTAAGACGCGAGAAGCAATGCTGAAGTAAAATTCTAGTGATTGGATCGTCAGGAAATTTTTGGCAAATGATTCAAGAGTAAAGGCTATAAGATTTAACAATGAAGGGGTTAGTTTATCCATATGATTTAAGAGTTTACTTTTGTCTGTTAGATTGAGGTATAATGTGGTGAAATAAACACCAGGCTTGGATTAGAGGACCTAAGTGGGAGGTAGTCTGGTGTCCCTTCTTTGCTCTATATCCTTGCAGGACCAAGTCAGTTAATCTCGCAGGCTGAGGCTTCTTGTTTGAAAATCAGGAGATCTGCCTCTTCTAGAGTGTTTTGAATGCCAAATAGCATGTCATGTACTTCAAATGCTTTGTATGCTTTATGCATTATGCAAGCACTATATAAATGTTGTATAGAATGATACGTAGATGATGGTTGTTGGAGAGGACCATTTCCGGGGAAAAGAGGCAGTGAGCACAGATCATGTAGGTGTTTGCAATGGAAAGGTGAGATGGTGATAGTTTAAGGGGAGGGATGGATAAATGAATTGAGAGAAGGAGAGAAAAACAATGGTCAGGATGCAGGGAGCAGAGCTATCCTCCCTCCCCATGAATTTGGAACAATTTGTATCTGTTTTATGCAGAAATAATTAATAATAAATATTATTTTTTAGGCACCCTTTAAGAAAGTGACCTTCACTTAGTGAGTGAGTGGATTATGATCTTAATTTTCAGTTTCTTGTATGGGTTCTCCTTCTTGCTTCTTTTAGAACAGTGCTGCTCCAACTTTGGTATCCTAAGAATTACCTGAGGTGCTTACTTAAAACGCAAACTTCACCACCTCTACCCCCAGAGAGTCTGCATCAGTAGGTTTCAGGTGGGACCTGGGAATCTAGATTTTTTAACTGTCTCAGATGTTCTTGATGCAAATGTTTGGTAGATGATGCTTGAAACCACTTTGATTTCAAAGGTTCAACCTGGCATCAACAGCACTGCCTGCTTAAGGAGGTCTTAGAATATTGGCAGTGTTGTAGGACATGCATTTTTTATGGAGACATCATGATAGCATGGGCTCATCAGGTCCTCTTTTATCAACCATTTTACAGCAGTAGCAAGACAAACGTAACCAGAATTTTAACTTCTCAATCTAACCCGAAGTCTATACTCTATTTTTTGGGTCAAAATCACATAGAATAAATTCAAAATAATTACATAAGGAAATATGTAAGTACTCAAACATTAGATACAACTTTATTTTCCTTGTGCTATCTGTGCCACAGGACCGTAGACTTTTGTACAAAATGGCATGTAACGTGTTCTATTTTATTGAGTTTTGATCTTCTTTTCACGCAAGTACGTTCCATTAAGAATACCTCAAAGAATTGTGGTAATAGGAGTTTGGAAAGAAAGATGGAAGCAGAAGTCTTCAAGAATGAAGGGATCAAAACGAAGGTTGAGTCAAGGGCTAGCATCATGTAGAAAGTGGGAGATCATTTCTCAGGGTCCATGGTTCACCCTCCGGGGATAGGTAGAATCAGCAGGTAGCAGGCACCCCTGTTTCAAGGTTTGTATCTGTAACACAGTAACCCTTCAGTGTCGCAGTGCTATTCTTTACACATTCTAGAAGTGATTTCATCCAGCCCCTGGCTTTAAAAATCATCTGTGTGTCAGTGACTCCCAAGTCGATTTTTCTTCCAGATCTTTTTTTCTGAGCTTTAAATTTGTATGTCCATCTGTGTACTTGATATCTCCACTGGAATGTCGAATAGACATCTCTGTCTTCACGTGTCCAGAAGTAAACTGATCTTTGTCCCCAAGTTCATTCCCCTCATAGGATTCCTCCTCTCAGTTGATTACAATCCCATCTTCCTAATTGCTCCGCCAAAAACCAGAGTCAGTCTTTGATACCTTTCTTCTTTCATGTACCCTTTCCAGTCCATTGGGAATCCTTTTGGCTGTACCAATAATATATCCAGACTATTCATCACTTCACCTCCTGCCAGTCAGATCCAAGCCTCCTTCATCTTTCCCCCGGATTAGTTTAACAACCCCCAGTTTGTTTCCTTGCTTTAGCCCTTGCATTCCTGCACTCTTTTCTTAACACAGTAGGTGGAGTGAACCTTTTAGATTATGACACTCACTCACGCTGTTCAGCTTCTCCTTGTTTCTTTCAGAATAAAATCCACAGCCCCCACGATATAATCTACAAAGTTCTACATGATCTGGCTCCCTGATGCCATCTACTCTCACTTCCTACTGCTTCTCCCCTTTTACCTTACTCCAGCCACATTGGCTTTTTTGCTCTTCCTGGATCACTCCATTCCATTTACAGCCTCATCCTAGCACTGCTGTACTGTTTTCATCTATTCTTTCTCTTTGGCTAACTCCTTCGTTCCTTTTTATCTTTCTTTACTCAGATTTCATCTTCTTACTGAAGCCTGTGTCTTTACATTGTCTTCCCTGCCGCTCTCATACCCACAGTAGTAGCCACTTTCTAACATACTATATGTCTAATTATTTCATCGTTCGTTTATTGTCTTGTTAGATGTAAGTTCCATGAGGGGGCAGAAATGCTTAGTTTTTTTCACCAATACATTACATGCCCTTAGAACCTGGCACAGAGTAGGCTCTCAGTAAACATTTGTCAGCTTCATTGAATCACGGAATAAGTCAAAAGGACTAGCATTAAGCACAACAAACTGGATGATCCTATATTGAAAAATAGTGTAAATCATAGTGAAGCAAGAGGCTTACTCCAATTACCTAATTCTGTGTTACAAACCACCCCCAAATTTTGTGGCTATACAACATTATATATCATAGTTTTAGAGGTTGATAGGCTCAGTTGGGTGGTTATTAAGTAGAGTCCCTCATATGTTCATTTAGGTGGTGGCTAAGGCTGGGGTCATCTGTGAACTTCATTCCTATGACTGATGCCTGGATTGGGATGGCCAGAAAAATGGGGGCTGATCAGACATCTCTTTCCAGATGACCTCTTCACTTGGCTGGGTGGGCCTCCTCACAGCATGGCAGTAGTCATTTCTTACATGGTGTCTGACTTCCCATAGAGCAAGTATTTCAAGAGGCCCAGCTGGCAGCTGCAAGCCTTCCTATAGGCTTACATGCCTTAGGACCATTTTCACCACTTGGTATGGGAATAGGGCATATGCGCATACAGAGAAGGAGGGAATTGGTGATGTCCATCGTAGATAAGCTAATGCAAGGGCAGTGAACTTATAATTTGTGAATAAAAGGTTAAAGATATAGGGTAAGCAATATCGAATAGTTAAGACTAAAAATAGCATTCTGATCAGTTTGCCTTAGATAGGTCCTGACTTCACTGTACGCTAATTTTCTGATCTTAGATCATAGCCGTTTGTGATTATTTTCTCATCTATAAAATATGGATGAGCAGAGACTTGGATTCAAGGTGGTGGTGTAGGAAGATTCTGAACTCCTTCCTTCCCATGAATACAACAAATACACAACTCCATATAGAATAATTTGAAAAAGACTAGAAAACTGGATGAACAGAGCCTCTATGATAAAGGACAAAAAGGACAGCATTGGATAGGAGAGGCAGAGACACCAACTTGCAAGAAAAACAAAAAACAACACACACACACATACACACACACGGTAGGTGCAGTGATCCACAGTCAAGGAGGATCTCAAAAATACAGAAGTTTTCCTGGAGTGAGGGGTTTGTGCTCCAGACCAGGCACCCAGCGCCTTAAATCCTGCATGAAAGAGATGAGCCCCCTAAATGCCAGGCTTTGAAAACCAGTAGGGATCATGTGCAGGAAAATCATAGAACTGTAGGGAAGGGAGAGCCTGCTCTTAAGGGCTCGTGTGCAGACTCACTCACCCCAGGACCCAACACAAAAACTCTGATTTGAAAAGCACCTAGACCATATGCGAAGGAGACCCACTTACTGATCTTAAAGTGCTTGCCAGCAAGGCGGGAAGCTTTTGGAACTTTCCCCAGGGACGGAGTCACAAATACGACAAATATGACGGTGCCATGTTTGTGACTGCATCTACTTTGTTAAAGGTGGTGACGGTGGGAGTCATTTTGGAACTTTTTCTCTAATCTGCTGGAGCTGAGGGGTGCGCCCAGCCAGGAACCCTGCCAGTCCCCACACTGTGATTGTGCGTAACAGCTGGGCCAGGCACTAGTCCCGCCCACCCCTTGGCCACAGTGCAGCCTGTGCCACTCAGTTCAGCCATGCATCACAGCCAGCTGGGCACCAGCCTGATACATTCTTGCATCGCAGACGTAGCCCTGCTGCAGCAAACAGGTTCATAACATACCACACAGGGGATGCTTCTTGAGCACCTAGCTCTGGCTAGAAGGGATTGAACTTCTGGGCTCCACATGACTCTCCTTTGAAAGGTCACTGCTTCAATACTAGGAGAGGTGATTGATAGAAATGAGCACACAGAGTCAGGCAAAATGAGGAGACAGAGGAAAATGTTCCAAACAAAAGAAGAAGACAAAATATGAGACAGGGGCATTAATGCCATAGAGATAAGCAATATGTCTGATAAAGAATTCAGCGTAATGGTCGTAAAGATGCTCACTGAACTCAAGAAGATTGGATGGGCACGGTGAGATCCTCAACAAAGAAAATCTAGCAAAATTCCAAACAGGAGTTACAGAGCTGAAGAATACAGAACTGGAAAATACCCTAGAACAGTTCAGCAGACTGGATGAAGCCAAAGATCAGATCAGCAAGCTGGAAGAAAAAGCAATAGGACTCACCCACACAGAGCAGCCAAAAGAAAAGAGAAAAAAAAATAAAGGTAACTTAAAGAATGTTTGAATCAATATCAAATAGAATAACATTCACATTATAGGGGTCCATGTAGAAAACAGGGCCAGAAAACTTAGGTCAAGAAATAATGGCTGAACACTTTTCTAATCTAGAGAAGAAAATGGACCTACAGGTCCATGAAGCCCAGATAGTTGCAAATAAGAAGAACCCAAAGAAATCCGTATCAGGACACATTATAAATAAAATGGTGAAAGAGAGAATCTTATAAGCTACAAGAGAAAAACAACTTCTTATATCAAGGGAAACCTCATAAGGATATCAGCAGATATTTCTGAAAAAACTTTGCAGACCAGAAGAGAGTGGCATGACATATCCAAAGTGCTGAATGGAAAAAACTTCCAACCTAGAAGTTTCTACTGGTAAGTTTAGTACTCACATTTGAAGGAGGGATTACGAGTTTACGTATAAGCAAAAGCAGAAGTTGTTCATCGTCACTAAACTGGCTTTATAATTAATGTTAAAGGGACTTCTCTAAACTGAAAAGAAATGGCATTAAGTAATAAAAAGAAAGCATAGGAAAGTAAAAATGTTGCTGGAAAAGTAAATATATAGTAAAGGTAGTGGATCAGTCATTAATAAGGCAAGTGTAAAGGTTAAGATACAACATGAATAGAATTAACTACAATAAAATAAATAATAAAAACTACAATAATTAAAGGAGGCACAAAATAAAAAGGTGTAAAGTGTGACATAAGTATAAAACATGGGAGGCAGGAAGAAAAAACGTAAAGTTTTAGAGTATGTTCAAGTTGCTGTCAGAACAGACCATTATATACACAGGAAGTTCTAGGTGAACTTCACGGTAACCACCAGGCAAAACTTACAGTAAATACACAAAGGGAAATGAGAAAGGAATCTAAATGCAATGTAAAAAGGAAGAGAGAGAAAAGAAGAAAGGAATAGAGAGGAACTCTGAAAACAGCCAGAAAGCAATTAACAAAATGGTAGCAAGTATGTACCTGTCACTAATTACTTTAAATGTACGTGGACTAAACCTTCCAGTCAAAAGACACAGAGTGGTTGTATGGATGAAAAAAACAAGACACATCTGTATGCTGCCTATGAGAGACTGACTTCAGAAGTAAGGGCACACATAAACCGAGAGTGAAAGAATGGAGAAAGATATTCCATGCAAATGGAAACAAAAAGCTGGTGTAGCTATACTTATAGCTGACAAAATAGACTTTAAAATAAAGACTTATAGTAATAGGAAAAAAGGGCATTACATAATGAAAAACAGTCAATCCAACAAGAAGGCATAACATTTATAAATATATATGTATCCAGCATAGAGGCACCAAGATCTATAAAGCAAAGATTAACAGGGAGAAATTGTCAGCAATACTAGTAGGGGACTTAAAACACCCCGCTTACATCAGTGGATGCATTATCCAAACAAAATCCATGAGGAAACAGTGGCTTTGAACAACACATTAGACCAGATGGACTTAATATGTACAGAACATTCATTCCAAAAAGAATAGAATACACGTTCTTCTCAAGTGCACATGGAACATTCTCCAGGATAGATTACATGTTCGGTCACAAAACTTAGTGAATTCAGGAAGATGAAATATCAAGCATCTTCTCCACCCACAATGGTGTTGTAAAATCAGAAATCAATTACGAGAAGAAAATTGAGAAAACCACAAAAATATGGGGATCAAACAACATGCTACTGAACAATCAGTGGGTCGTTGAAGAAATCAAAGAAGAAATTGAAAAGTACCAAGTGACAGAAATGAAAATAGGAACACCACAAACCAAAATTTTCGGATTTAGCAAAAGTGATTCTAAAAGGGAAATTCGGAGTAATACAGGCCTACCTCAGTAAACAAGAAAAATCTCAAATAATTGAATTTTACACTTGAAGCCCAAAGTTAGTAAAAGGAAAGAAGTAAAAAAAAAAGATCAGAGCAGAAATAAATGAAAGAGACAAAACAATAGAAAAGGTCAATGAAACTAAGAGTTGGTTATTTGAAAAAAAGTAAGTTGACAAACCTTTAGCTAGACTCATCAAGAAAAAGATTAAAGTAAAATCAGAAATGAAAGAGAGGTGTTACAACTAACACCACAGAAATATAAAGAATCATGAGACTATGAACAAATTATATACCAACAAATTGGACAACCTAGAAGAAATGGAGTCCCAGAAACATACAATTATCCAAGACCAGCCATAAAGAAATAGAAAATCTGAATAGACCAATTACTAGCAAGGATATTAAATTAGTAATCAGAATTTCTCAACAAACAAAACGCTAGGACCAGATGGCTTTACAGATGAATTTCATCAAACTTCCAATGATTTAATCTGTATATTTTTTAAACTCTTACAAAAAAACTGAAGAGGAGGGAGTACTTCCAGAGTAATATTATCAGGGAAGCCTTACCCTGATACCAAAACCAGACAAGAACACCACACACACATACACACACAATTACAGGCCAATATCATTGATGACACTGATGAAAAAATTCTCAACAAGATATTAGCAAACTCAGTTCAACGATACATTAAAAGGATCATAAGCCATGAGAAAGTGGGATTTAGTCCAGGCATCCAAGCATGGTTCAATGCCCACAGATCAATCAACATGACAAACCACATTAACACAATGAAGGATAAAAATCATATCTCAGTAGATGCAGAAAAATCATTTAACGGTATTCATTTATGATACAAACTCTCAACAGAGTAAGTAAAGATAGAAAATACCTCAACATAATAAAGGCCATATATGACCCACAACTAACAACATACTCAATGGTAAAAAGCTGAAAGTTTTTCCTGTAAGATCAGAAACAAGAAGAGGATTGCACATTCTTGCCACTTTTCTTCAACACAGTGCTGGAAGGCTAGCCACAGCAGTTAAGCAAGAAAAAGAAGACCTCCAATCAGAAAAGAAGAACTAAAGCTATCACTATTTGCAGATGATCTAATACTATATATAGAAAATCCAAAAGACTGCACCAAAAACTGTTAGAACTAATAAATGTACTCAGTAAAGTAGGAGGATACAAAATTAACAAAACAAATCTGTGGCATTTCTGTACACTAATAATGGATAATCAGAGGAATTAAGAAAGCAATCTCATTTAAAAGTGCATCAGAAAAAAAAATACCTAGGAATAAATTTAACCAAGGAAGTGAAAGATCTGTACACTGAAAACTATGACGTTGATGAAAGAAATTGAAGACACAAGTAAATGGAGAGAGTCCATGCTCATGGACTGGAAGAATTAATATTGTTAAAATGCCCAAACAACCCAAAGCAATCTACAGATCCAGGGCAGTCTCTCTCAAAATTCTAAGGTCATTTTTCATGGAACTATAACAAATAATTCTAAAATTTGGAACCACAAAGGATCCCAAACAGCCAAAGCAATCTTGAGAAGAAGAAAGCTTAGGGGATCATGCTCCTTGACTTGAAATTATACTACAAAGCTATAGTAATCAAAACAGTTTGGTATGGGCATTAAAAAAGACACACTGATCAATGGAATAGAATTGAGAACCCCAAATTAAACCCACACATGCATGGACAGTTAATTTAAACAAAAGAGCTAATAACATGCAGTGGAGAAAGGGGAGTCTTTTCAATAAATAGTATTGGAAAAACTGGACAGCCACATGTAAATGAAACTTGACTACTGTCTTGCTCTACACAAAAATTAACTCATAACGTATTAAAGACTTGAATCTAAGACCTGAAACTGTAAAATTACTAGAAGAAGAAAACATAGGTGGTAAGCTCCTCAACATGTGTCTTAGCAATGTTTTTGTAGATCTGACTCCAAAGTCAGGGGAAACAAAAACAGAATGAATAGGACTACATCAAACTCTGCACCTCAAAAGAAACCATTGTTGAAATGAAAAGACAACCTACTGAATGGGAGAAGGTTTTTGCAAGTCATTTATCCGATAAGGGATTAATATCCAAAGAACTCATACAATTAAAAAAAAAACAACCTAAACAACACAATTAAAAAATGGACAGAGGATCTGAATAGACAGTTTTCCAAAGAAGGCATACAGATGGCCAATAGGCACATGAAAAGATGTTCAACATCACTAATAATTAGGGAAATGCAAATCAAAACTGTAATTGACATCACCTCACATCAATTACAATGGGTATTATCAGAAAGACAAGACATAACAACTGTTGGTGGGGATGTAGAGAAAAGGGAATCCTTGTACACTGTTGACGGGAGTGTAAATTGGTGCAGGCACCATTGAAAAAACTCTGGAGATTTCTCCATACTCTTAAAAAATAAAGAATAGAACTATCATATGATCCATCTATTCCACTTCTGAGGATTTATCTGAAGAATATAAAAATGCTGATTTGAAAAAGTATATGCATTCCTATGTTCATTATAACATCGTATACAATGGTCAAGATATGGAAAGGACCTAAGTGTCCATTGGTGGATGAATAGGTGAAGAAGATATGGCATATACGTATGCATACGTACACACACACATACACACACATATCCACAGTGCAGTATTACTCAGCCATTAAAAAGGAATGACGTCTTGCCATTTGTGACAACATGGATAGACCTTGAAGGTGTTATACTAAGTAAAATAAGTTAGAGAGTGACAAATTATCATATCATTGTATTCATATGTGAAATTTAGAAAAAAGCAAATGAACAAACAAAACAAACTCATAGATACAACACATTGGTGGCTACCAGAAGGTTGGGGGTGGGCACAAAATTGGGTCAATTATATGGTGATGGGTGGTAACTAGACTTATAGTGGCGATCACTGTGTAGTGCATACAGATGGCCAAGGTGTATACTTGAAAGTCCTATAATGTTACTTGCCAGTTTTACCTCAGTAAAAAAAAAAAAAAAAAAAAGAAAGAAAAAATTGGTTAAAAAAAAACACTCCAAAAAAATGGGTAATTAATCTTAGGTTATCAGACCCTTTTGCTATTAGCCATACTTTGATGAGAAAGTTGGAGATATTGTTAAGGAAAATTAAAGTTTATTTAATCATACCAGTTTTATTAAAAATATTACATTTCTAGTCATCTTAGCTCTAAGTAAACTATTTAAATAAAGGCAAAAATTACCATTAATTGGTGGGTCTTTATGGGTTTGGTTTTTATGATTGTGGAGAGATGCTCATTCAAGTCTTTGGATTTGAATGGATGCTTGGTGATGAAAAATGCCACAAAATACTCAGATTACTTAATTATTTGATTTTTTTTTACTACTATTAGATATGCATGTGATAGCTGTCATATAAAATGTACTTATTACAAATGGATTCCTAATTTTGTTTACATAACTAATTTTTAACGATATAAACATGTTTACTGACCTGTGGGAAAATTCCACTTTCTTTTTCAGGGTGTGAATTCTGCCGTCACCCAATGTGCATCTTTTTAGCTATGTGATGCCATGTAGAACGCTTTCCCACACCAATGCCAATTTCTTAGAAGGAAAGTCATAAAAAGGTGTTCAAAGTAACCATTTGTGCTTGATGTTCTTATAAGTAGCATTCAATTAGCTTCTGAACATCCATAAATGAAGAATTTCTGGACTCTTTAAAATTGTTTCCTAATCTTATGCCAGAATGTTGGTTCTGCTTGTTCTTAGCACAGTCCTAGTACATAAAGACCTTGGAGTAACAGATCTTTCTTCCATTAGTCTATCTTAGCATTAGGTAAGAAATACGACTAATTTTGGAGTTTTCTCTCTCTCTCTCTCTCTTTATCATTATGTCTGAGTTCCTTTGCTATAATGCTATTATAGAAGTATCACTAAACTAAAAGCCAGATGGCCTGGGTCTTAGTTTTCTAATTTTGATGAGATTTTTGTATTCACTTAACCTTCTCAATATGGCCTCCCTTCTTCATGGGGTATTAGAAGGACAAAGTGAAATGAGCCAATGCTGTCGAGGGGAAAAAACAAATAGTGTTCAAATATAAAGTAGTATAATGGAAAGAGGAGATTTCTACTTTTCATAATGTTGAAGAGCTTACAGATTTGAAAAATCTTTAAATTGTGCTGAAAACCTTACATGATGTGTCTGATTGAAAATCTGTACCAAGTCACGAGTGCTTTGTAAGATAAAGGGGCATGATGTCTCTTTGTCCTGCCTCATACCTTTAATTTTTTGTAATTGCTTTCACTTTTTCCAGATGAATATTCTTATTTCTGTCTCCTTTCCTACCACCCACTACGCACCTTTACCCACAAGTACTTTTTGTTCTTTCTCTTAAAAGGGAGCCACCATTAAGAAAGATGAGCAGACGGGGGCCATTATTGTGGCCAGAATCATGAGAGGAGGAGCAGCAGACAGAAGTGGTAAGGGTTTCAACACTAGGCGCATGGACAGGCCATGGTGCATTTCATGGGCAACATCTCCAACATGTAATTAAGAGGCTAAATGATCTTTGGATGTAATCCATCAAAACAAGGAATAAGAAATTTTCTTCTGTTGAACCGTGGGAATCTGTTGAAATAAACGATAAATCTCATTCTGCTTTACAGTTACATGGACTTCTGAAGCTATAGTAAGATATGCTTCAGGTGTTTCTCACTTGAAAAGTACTACTGAAAGTGTGTAGCCTTTAAAACAAACTACAGATTCTTTTATTAAATGAAAATAATGTACATTTCTAGACAAAGACCAGGATGCTGATGTCTTTTCTTTCGCCAGCATTATAATGTGGTAGCCTTTGGTTCTGCTCTTTAGAGGCACGGAATCTGAAACCTGAGAAGCATAAAGGTCTCCTCAAATGTATTGAAGGAACCAAACAATGCTTTAAGTATAGATACAATTGCAAATTGCAGTTCTTTTGTAGGCAAGTCTGCTAATTTCCCGAATTTGCTACTTCTCAGGTCTTATTCATGTTGGTGATGAACTTAGGGAAGTGAATGGGATTCCAGTCGAAGATAAAAGGCCTGAAGAAATAATTCAGATTTTGGTAAGCTGAAATTTGTTTGTTTGTTTGTTTGTTTGTTTTCAATATATGAAGTTTATTGTCAAATTGGTTTCCATATAACACCCAGTGCTCATCCCAAAAGGTGCCCTCCTCAATACCCATCACCCACCCTCCCCTCCCTCCCACCCCCCCATCAACCCTCAGTTTGTTCTCAGTTTTTTAAGAGTCTCTTATGCTTTGGCTCTCTTCTACTCTAACCTCTTTTTTTTTTTCCTTCCCCTCCCCCATGGGTTTCTGTTAAGTTTCTCAGGATGCACATGAGAGTAAAAACATATGGTATCTGTCTTTCTCTGTATGGCTTATTTCACTTAGCATCACACTCTCCAGTTCCATCCATGTTGCTACAAAGGGCCATATTTTATTCTTTCTCATTGCCACATAGTACTCCATTGTGTATATAAACCACAATTTTTTTTTTCATGATTTAACTCATATGTGGAATTTTTTATTTTTTTATTTATTTTCAATTTTTTAATATATGAAATTTACTGTCAAATTGGTTTCCATACAACACCCAGTGCTCATCCCAAAAGGTGCCCTCCTCAATACCCATCACCCACCCTGCCCTCCCTCCCACCCCCCATCAACCCTCAGTTTGTTCTCAGTTTTTAACAGTCTCTTATGCTTTGGCTCTCTCCCACTCTAACCTCTTTTTTTTTTTTTTTCCTTCCCCTCCCCCATGGGTTTCTGTTAAGTTTCTCAGGATCCACATAAGAGTGAAACCATATGGTATCTGTCTTTCTCTGTATGGCTTATTTCACTTAGCATCACACTCTCCAGTTCCATCCACGTTGCTACAAAAGGCCATATTTCATTTTTTCTCATTGCCACGTAGTATTCCATTGTGTATATAAACCACAATTTCTTTATCCATTCATCAGTTGATGGACATTTCGGCTCTTTCCATCATTTGGCTATTGTTGAGAGTGCTGCTCTAAACATTGGGGTACAAGTGCCCCTATGCATCAGTACTCCTGTATCCCTTGGATAAATTCCTAGCAGTGCTATTGCTGGGTCATAGGGTAGGTCTATTTTTAATTTTCTGAGGAACCTCCACACTGCTTTCCAGAGCGGCTGCACCAATTTGCATTCCCACCAACAGTGCAAGAGGGTTCCCGTTTCTCCACATCCTCTCCAGCGTCTATAGTCTCCTGATTTGTTCATTTTGGCCACTCTGACTGGTGTGAGGTGATATCTGAGTGTGGTTTTGATTTGTATTTCCCTGATAAGGAGCGACGTTGAACATCTTTTCATGTGCCTGTTGGCCATCCGGATGTCTTCTTTAGAGAAGTGTCTATTCATGTTTTCTGCCCATTTCTTCACTGGGTTATTTGTTTTTCGGGTGTGGAGTTTGATGAGCTCTTTATAGATTTTGGATATTAGCCCTTTGTCCGATGTGTCATTTGCAAATATCTTTTTCCATTCCGTTGGTTGCCTTTTAGTTTTGTTGGTTGTTTCCTTTGCTGTGCAGAAGCTTTTTATCTTCATAAGGTCCCAGTAATTCACTTTTGCTTTTAATTCCCTTGCCTTTGGGGATGTGCCGAGTAAGAGATTGCTATGGCTGAGGTCAGAGAGGTCTTTTCCTGCTTTCTCCTCTAAGGTTTTGATGGTTTCCTGTCTCACATTCAGGTCCTTTATCCATTTTGAGTTTATTTTTGTGAATGGTGTGAGAAAGTGGTCTAGTTTCAACCTTCTGCATGTTGCTGTCCAGTTCTCCCAGCACCATTTGTTAAAGAGACTGTCTTTTTTCCATTGGATGTTCTTTCCTGCTTTGTCAAAGATTAGTTGGCCATACGTTTGTGGGTCTAGTTCTGGGGTTTCTATTCTATTCCATTGGTCTATGTGTCTGTTTTTATGCCAATACCATGCTGTCTTGATGATGACAGGTTTGTAGTAGAGGCTAAAGTCTGGGATTGTGATGCCTCCTGCTTTGGTCTTCTTCTTCAAAATTACTTTGGCTATTCGGGGCCTTTTGTGGTTCCATATGAATTTTAGGATTGCTTGTTCTAGTTTCGAGAAGAATGCTGGTGCAATTTTGATTGGGATTGCATTGAATGTGTAGATAGCTTTGAGCAGTATTGACATTTTGACAATATTTATTCTTCCAATCCATGAGCAGGGAATGTCTTTCCATTTCTTTATATCTTCTTCAATTACCTGCATAAGCTTTCTATAGTTTTCAGCATACAGATCTTTGACATCTTTGGTTAGATTTATCCCTAGGTATTTTATGCTTCTTGGTGCAATTGTGAATGGGATCAGTTTCTTTATTTGTCTTTCTGTTGCTTCATTGTTAGTGTATAAGAATGCATCTGATTTCTGTACATTGATTTTGTATCCTGCAACTTTGCTGAATTCATGTGTCAGTTCTAGCAGACTTTTGGTGGAGTCTATCGGATTTTCCATGTATAATATCATGTCATCTGCAAAAAGCGAAAGCTTGACTTCATCTTTGCCAATTTTGATGCCTTTGATTTCCTTTTGTTGTCTGATTGCTGATGTTAGAACTTCCAGCACTATGTTAAACAACAGCGGTGAGAGTGGGCATCCCTGTCATGTTCCTGATCTCAGGGAAAAAGCTCTCAGTTTTTCCCCGTTGAGGATGATGTTAGCTGTGGGCTTTTCATAAATGGCTTTTATGATCTTTAAGTATGTTCCTTCTATCCCGACTTTCTCAAGGGTTTTTATTAAGAAAGGGTGCTGGATTTTGTCAAAGGCCTTTTCTGCATCGATTGACAGGATCATATGGTTCTTCTCTTTTTTTTTGTTAATGTGATGTATCACGTTGATTTGCGAATGTTGAACCAGCCCTGCATTCCAGGAATGAATCCCACTTGATCATGGTGAATAATTCTTTTTATATGCCGTTGAATTCGATTTGCTAGTATCTTATTGAGAATTTTTGCATCCATATTCATCAGGGATATTGGCCTGTAGTTCTCTTTTTGAAATTTGTTTTAAAACTGCAATAAAAAATGAAATTGAATCAGTATGTTTCAGACTTGGTTATAAACACAGGATTTGGATTTGGCAGTCTAGAGTTCAAATCCCATCTTCATTACTTAATCCCTGTATGTCCTTGGAAAATACCTTAATCTTTGCATTGCCTCAGTGTTTTCATTTACAAATGAAAATAAAAGGTAAATATCTCACTGGAGTGTTTTGAGGATTAAATGAGCTAATGTATGTGAAGAGTTTATTACAGGGCCCATCCCAAATGAGGTACTTAATAGAGGGCATCTACTCTGTTGTTGGTGACGTATTTTTCTTTTCCCTTTTTCCATCGACATGGCCAGACGGTAGGCTATGCTTTCTAGGCATATAAAACAGTGAAACTAACTTAGATGTCCTGTGAAATCTAAAACAAACAAAATTATTTTAGGCCTTGACAGTGTAAATTCTCCAGTTCATTTGTAAGGATAAAATGAAGGGAGACTGTCTCTGTTAATGTATGAAAGTATAAACATACAGAAATAGAGTTTAGTATCTTCAAACAGACCTCCATATTTTTGAAAATTTTATATATGATTAAGATAGCATTTTAAATCCATGGGAAAGCTGTGAAATCCTTTTATAAATGTTATTGGATGAATTGATGATTCAGTTAGAAAAAATAATCAGTTCCTGTTTTACACTACACGCAAAAATAAACCCCAAAGAATTAAATATTTAAAGAAATCAGGGGTGCCTGGATGGCTCAGTCAGTTAAGCATCTGATTCTTGATCTGGACTTAGGTTATGATCCCATGCTGAGTGTGGAGCCTGCTTGGGATTCTCTCTCTCCCCCCACTCTCTCTACCCACCCCCCCCCCAAATAAATAAATTAACTTAAAAAAATAAAAAAGGAAAGAAAGACTTTTTAAACTTGATGTGAAATTCAAACAGAAAAATAATTGCTGTGATTACTAGAATTGAACCCTTCCTGTACAGAAAAAGATGCCATATATAGCTTGAAAGACACATGAGACTTGGGAAAAATATTGTCAGTGTATGTGACAGAAGGTATTTTAATGTGTAGAGAGTTCATAAAAATCAATAAGAAAACATAGAAAAATTTATAAAAGAAAACATGGTGTCTGAAAAATATGGGATTAGAGGGCTTTAACAACTTGATAATGGCTACAGTCAGTCAGATTCTGGGGACATAGATGCATACTTATATGCTTCTGGTAGTGGGATACATTTAGTAAATCCTTTTGAGACAGCTATCTGAAACTATCAACATTTTTAAATTTACATATCCTTAATCAAGAAATTCAGTTTTTGGAAATAACCCTGAGGACATAATTTGGCAAATGTATTATATAAGTAAGATTTAAAAAATATTTAGAAATAGCAGGAAGGCTGCATTGATTGACTAATCATTCACCTGTGTGGTGGATTACGATGAGACAATCACAATGGCCGATAGACGGGTGTGACTTAGTAATACTAGGAACTGCTTATGGTGGTTGAGCCCTTAAAGGTCACTGTTCTAAGGGCATTGTATACATTAACACACACACACACACACACACTAGTAGAATGGGAAGGGATCATAAAGAAGACTTGCTTTCTCTCTACCTATGCAGTTCAGTATTATATGGATTCCTAATAAGATTTGTGAATTCTTGGGGCACCCGGGTGGCTTAGTAAGTTAAGTAGTCCAACTCATCTCATGGTTCATGAGTTCGAGCCTCGCATCGGGCTCTGTGTTGACGGTGCACAGCCTGCTTGGGATTCCCTGTCTCCCTCTCTCTGCCCCTCCCCTGTTTGCTCTTTATCTCTCTCAAAATAAACATTTAAAAAATTTTTTAAAAAGATTTGTGAATTCTTTTATGGTAAGCAATAACAATGATAGTGCCATTTTGAAATCACTACTGTTATAAAATTCTGGTATTTGTACTGTTAAAACCTCACTTTACTTGAGTCTCTGTGCTGTACTGGAGCTGGCTCTTTACATTTGCACGACCTGAGTCTATGCGGCTTTTCCCAACTTGACTTAGGCAAGTCACGCTGGTAAACGGAAGCTGGCTGTGGTCCATGAAAATTGGCAAACAATACAAATCAGGGCCTTTTCTTTTCTTTTCTTTTACACAGCAGAGCCCTGGTTTATGAGCACACCATTGACAGTAAGCCTCAGAGATAATCCCCCCATTCTCCTGTCTCTCCCTCCTTCCTGCCTCCTTCCTTTCCTATCTGCCTCATGCTGTCTTCCTCTTTGCTTTCCTCCCTCATTCTTCTCATATATGTGCCAGATATTCAGTGCTGTCACAGAGCTGACAACTTAGCAGGGATAACAGATGTTAAGAAATAATTGCAATAGACCTACCCTATGATCCAGCAATAGCACTGCTAGGAATTTACCCAAGGGATACAGGAGTACTGATGCATAGGGGCACTTGTACCCCAATGTTTATAGCAGCACTCTCAACAATAGCCAAATTATGGAAAGAGCCTAAATGTCCATCAACTGATGAATGGATAAAGAAATTGTGGTTTATATACACAATGGAGTACTACGTGGCAATGAGAAAGAATGAAATATGGCCCTTTGTAGCAATGTGGATGGAACTGGAGAGTGTGATGCTAAGTGAAATAAGCCATACAGAGAAAGACAGATACCACATGTTTTCACTCTTACGTGGATCCTGAGAAACTTGACAGAAACCCATGGGGGAGGGGAAAGAAAAAAAAGAGGTTAGAGTGGGGAGAGAGCCAAAGCATAAGAGACTCTTAAAAACTGAGAACAAACTGAGGGCTGATGGGGGGAGGGAGGGAGGGGAGGGTGAGTGATGGGTATTGAGGAGGGCACCTGTTGGGATGAGCACTGGGTGTTGTATGGAAACCAATTTGACAATAAATTTCATATGTTGAAAAAAAAAGAAAAAGAAAAATATTTTGAAAAAAAATAATTGCATAAATGATTATTTAGGTACAGTTACGATAAAGGCTAAAAAGAGGAATAGACAATGACATGAGAGTATATTAAAGGGAGACCTGTTCTCATCTGACATGGTCAGAAAAGAATTGCACGTATTGTTTTTGCTTGCCTTAATGAAATTAGAATGGATGTCTTTTTACCTTTTTTTTAAAAAAAAATTTAATGTTTTTACTTATTTTTGAGACAGAGAGAGACAGAGCATGAGCAGGGGAGGGGCAGAGAGAGAGGGAGACACAGAATCAGAAGCAGGCTCCAGGCTCTGAGCTGTCAGCACAGAGCCCGATGCGGGGCTCAAAATCATGGACTGCGAGATCATGACCTGAGCTGAAGTCAGACGCTTAACCGACTGAGCCACCCAGGCGCCCCTCTCTTTACCTTTTAATTAAGCTATTACATTTGGTATTTTACTCACTGACCAGAATTTATTAGCACTGGATGTTCTTCATTATTTTTTTCTGATGAGCCTTGCAGCTAATATAGATACAATTGAATCATGTATTTATAACTGCGTTGCTGACAGACAGTTCAGGTATTTTGACCCTAAAAACATGGATGCCGATACTTAAATATAATAGCCTGAACCTTGCACATCATCTGTTCTCACCGTATAAGGTGAGAACTGTGCATATTCTGTGTTTCTATGAAGTTGCTCAACATGGATGGTAATATGTTCATTGGCATTTGAAAAGTGCACAGGAGGTAAATGTGGATTTGGTGTTTCATGTTTTTTAACTTGACAAACTTGAGTGCTTTCTCATATTACAGGAATTTCTACAAAAATAGTTTCCTCAGTTTGGTTTAAGAGTAGAAACCCCAAGCTTGTAAATTTTCAGAATCATTCCATTTTCTACCTTTTTTGCCTGCCTTCTCCTTGGCTCTACAAGTGTTCTGATAAGTCTTCCCTCTGTTATCAGGCTCAGTCTCAGGGAGCAATTACATTTAAGATTATACCCAGCATCAAAGAGGAGACGCCGTCTAAGGAAGGCAAGGTAATCATTACTTAAGAAGCTTTTGGGTTTGTTTTGTGGGGCGGGGGGTGGGCACTAACGTTTTTCCTTCTAATACATATCCTCTTTGTCACAGCAAGTGGATTTTAATCTCTTTTTTTTTAAAAAAAAACAACGTATTCTTAAATCAAAGGAGAATGTTGGCCCCTCCACATTTCTTTTTGGTATTTACTCCTTTTAAATGAAACTTTCTTCCAGATGTTTATCAAAGCCCTCTTTGACTATGACCCTAATGAGGATAAAGCGATTCCGTGTAAGGAAGCTGGGCTTTCTTTCAAAAAGGGAGATATCCTTCAGATTATGAGCCAAGATGATGCAACATGGTGGCAAGCGACACATGAAGGTGATGCCAATCCCAGGGCAGGCTTGATTCCCTCAAGGCATTTCCAGGAAAGGTGAGCAAACTGGTGCACCATTACTGGGCTTTTGCTTCAAGTGACCTTTTGTTCTCTGCAAAATATCACTCGAGGATAGTTGTGATAAAATAAGCACTGAAACCTTGCTTCGGAATCCTTTATCCCCCCCCAGGTTGGGGTTTCTGTTTTGTCTAACTAAGTATGAATAATGACCAAAAATAACACGACAGTACCGGGGTCATATTCGGTTTTTGTTATGAAGCAAATGGAAAAATAGCACATTAATATCCGAAGCTGTACTGATGTGAAAGATGGAAAAAGAAGAAGAGTGATTTGGGAGTGGGGAGGATTTCTAAAACTTTGGAAGTTAGAGGACTCATTTTTTAAATTTGAATAGATTGCATTGTGTCCGTTTTTCCCCTGGCTTCCCGCTTTTTTTTTTCCTTGGGACTTTTAATATTTTGGTGTTATATTAATCTTGGATCTGTACTGAAAATTGATAGGCATTGACCTTCTTTTTCCCCCAGGAGATTGGCTCTGAGACGACCAGAAATATTAGTTCAGCCCTTGAAAGTTTCCAACAGGAAATCATGTAAGTTTGTTAATAAAAATGCAGAGTAACCAAATCTTGCTGTTTATTTTTGACTATTAAAGCAGGTGTTTGTGGTAGAACAATAGCTCATATTGCCCTGTGATAGCTTTGGGGTCATCGTTTCATGGCCGCCAAACAAATAAGAAATTCATAGTAGAATATTGAAGTGAATCTTTGGAAGAGAGGGGTGTTTGCAGTGTTTATAATAAACCCATGGCTCACACTTTAAGAAAATAACTACTACTCTCCTTGGCTCCTGAATGTAGGTGTTTTACAAATGTCACCTAAAGTGCAACTCTTTGATTTCTCCCAAGCTGGAAGGTTTGGGGAGGATACTTCTTGGTCAAATTAGGGGGAGGAAACCCACCACTTTCTTGGGCACAAAGGCTGTTGTGCCTAAGAATAGTTGTTCTTCTTTCTTCCTTGCTTATCCAGAAATCACAGGAACTCTGACCTTTAACCTGCCTGTTTGGAGTTGTTACGAGACTAAGTTAAAACAAAATAAGAGCAGAAAAAGGATGAGGTAGGATTACTGAAAAAGATAGTGTGGATTTAGATGCATTTCCCTACCCCCCCCCCCCCCCGGCTTCATACTGCCCTTCTCTCAGCTTCTCTTTACTCCCCACGCCTCACCCCTGTCAAATCCCCGTCCCATAAATTCCCTACTTCATCTCCTCTAAACGTTTCCTGGTTCTAGGCATTTTCAGAGTAAAAAAAGCCTTTTGTTTTCAACACAGAGATTGTACATTAAAAGGCAGAATGCACAAATAAATGGTCCTGGAATTTTACACGAACATCTGGTTTTAGTATTGTTGCATTTTTCACATCTCCTGTTATTTCTGTCAGTTTGTAGACGCGTATAGCCCAGGAATTACATTATAAGAGAGCCAAACTACAGTCGAGTATAAATCTCACAGAGCAAGCAAATACTTCAAGTGGAGCACGGATTCAAAAGCCTGCTTGTTCTTGCTCCGTTAAGTCTGGGCAGAAGGAAAACACACTTGTCATAGAATGCCACGTGGATTGTGACATCAGAAAGCCTACAGCTTAACCAGAATGTTGCATCGTTTTTAAGTGTGATGAATTTTCGCCAGCAGGGGCTGTGGGGTATCCACCTGACTTGCTCTTTGAAGGATTTCTAAACGGGGGCCTGCCCCCTTCGAAGATATTTGGTGCATATGGGATAAAGTGTGTGTAACTGGAAAAGGAAATCGATGTAATTCTACTTGAATCTGGATCCATACTCCCAATTTGCTTGAGTCTTAGGCAGCTCAGAAATGTCTAGTTTGATGTAATTATGAATTCTCATTTAGTGAAAGTTTCTATAAATATGTTTCTTTAAAGAACTACACAGAGTAGGTATGCATTGTCTTTGTAATAGCTCTCCTCAAACTGGTTTTAGTATAAATGTGTGTGAATATGAGAGTGGTTGTGTGTGTGTGTGTGTATGTGTGTGTTTATGTAGAGGTGTTGATTTAATGAATGGTTTTTGTCTGTTAATATGCATAGTTTTTTATATGACAATACCTTAATATTTGAATCTGAGAAATACTTATTCCAAAATTACTAAATGCTTTTATCTTTTAGGGTTTTTTGTTTTGTTTTGTTTTGAGGGTTTTTTTTTTCTTTCTTTTTCTGCCTCTTAAAAATACCATTTAGGAATGTTCACTGATTCTCCATTCACTTCCATCTTTTCTCTTGTTTTAAAACTAGACTTGATTCATGGAGAGACACATTAGTTGTTCTCATCTACAGATGTTCTCTGGTTTTAAATAAAAACAAATCTGGTCAATATTATCCAGATCACTAGGCGAATAGAAAATATGGCCTTATTCAAAGAGACAGTATAGTTATGTGGAGATTAAATAGGAATCTAGGACTTTTATTATCAATTAAAATTCCATTTGAAGGGCACCTGGGTGGCTCAGTCAGTGAAGCGTCTGACTTCGGCTCTGGTCATGATCTCACGGTTCATGAGTTCGAGCCCCACGTCGGGCTCTGTGCTGATGGCTCAGAGCCTGGAGCCTGCTTCGAAATCCATGTCTCCCTCCCTCTCTCTGCCCCTCTGCTGCTCACATTCTCTCTTTCTCTCTCTCTCTCTCTCAAAAATAAATAAACATTTAAAAAAATTAAATAAAATTCCATTCGAAGTTTTTTTTTAATGCTGTCTCCTAAATCTCTGAACTCAAAGGTTATGCCAAAATTATTATACGGGTTCTGAACATTTTTAAAGTCATTTAAAAGCACTTTGTTTTGTAATCTGTGTATTTGTTAGTGATTGTTTATATAACTACACTTGTAAAGGCCATTTGACCCAACACTTCCTGGACTTTAACATTCGGTACTTGGATTTTTAGGATAAGACATCTATCATGCTCTTTGCTAAATTACAGAATAATGCTATGAAAAAAAATAAAGTTGATATAAAATCTTTTATTTACATGACTTTGGGGTTTTTTTAAGTTTATTTTTTGAGAGAGAGTGAGAGAGCGAGCGAGTGGAAGGGTCGGAGAGAGAGGGAGAGAGAGAATCCGAAGCAGGCTCTGCACCGTCATCATGGAGCCCGATGAGGGGCTCGAACTCACTCACTGTGAGATCATGACCTGAACCAAAGTGGGATCCTTAACCAACTGAGCCACCCAGGTGCCCCTTATTCATATGACTTTGAATAATAATTCACAGACTAGGTGTTAAGAAAAGTTTCTAACTTAATGTAAATGTTTTTAAAAGAATTCTGTCACGTTGGTGTTTATACACTTACTAAAAAATAGTCACGTTGATAATTTTCTGTACTAAATTTTACAAGTACACTTAAAACCTAGGAGACAGTGTTAAACACTGAATTTTAGGATAATGACTCAGGTAATATATATCAAATTGGCCAGTTAACTTTTTTCACAAAATAATTGCTTGTATTACTATGGGTTTAGTCTTTATTTGACTCACAGTGTATCATCATAACTAAAGTTTGCGTGGAGGAAAAACTCTGAAACTATAGGGCTTCAGTCAATGTCAAGATAAAAGTCAAAAAGAAACAGAGAATCCAGGACTATTATCTTTGCATTTATGTTTCTGCTACAGCTCTAGACCCTGGCTCCATGGTAGATAAAATCAAGAGCCAGAATACTGACTTCTTCAGACTTTAAAGCTGGCATTCTCTTGCAAAACTCTGTGGTAGTCATCTTCGGTGCTTGGTTATTTCCTACCCCGCCCCTCTTTTTTAAAATTTATTTTTTTAATCTTTATTTATTTTTCAGAGAGAGACAGAGACAGACAGAATGCAAGCAGGGGAGGAACACACAGAGAGAGGGAGGCACAGAATCTGCAGCAGGCTCCAGGCTCCGAGCTGTCAGCACAGAGCCCGATGCGGGGCTCAAATTCTCAAGCTGCGAGATCATGACCTGAGCTAAAGTCGGATGCTTAACCGACTGAGCCACTCAGGTGCCTCCGGTTATTTCCTCTCCTTAAGAATCATGGCATATCTCATACAGACTGCAAACATAGGCCTCTCAAAGAAAATAATTTGTCCCTTGAAATTAAACATTCCTGAAAAATACGAACTCTTAAAACTAGAGCGTAATTAAATCTTAGAAGCTTGAGAGAGGGACTTATCTCCTCTACTCACCTCCTATTTTTTTCAAAGACTAGTTTACCCAGCAAAGACATTTGTCATGGAAGTCTGTGTTCCCTCCTTTCATCTGATGATAGGTTCTTACACAGTGGATTTACATTAGTCACGGAGAAGAGCAGACCTAGAAGTAGGATAGGTTTTCTGTGACACAGCCAACTCAAAGATTATTACATGACAGATACAGGTTAAGTGTTTTGGAAATGAGTTCAGAGTATATCTTATTGTCAAGTAACATACAGGAGTAGTTTTCGTGATTGACGCTTGGCAGCTTGCAATTCTTGTGTCGCTATAATTTAAAGTGCTCTATATGGTTTTCTGCCAAAACCTTATTTTTTATAGTTCAGCTGCATGTATATAAAGCAGTATGATATCACCTAACATTTAAAAAGAAACAGGATTTTCTTTAATCAAAATATTGTCTGTTCCCTTTTGTTGAAATTAAACTGTATAAGTTAAGAATTGTCTTCCTAACAGTTACAAACATTAATAAGTTTGACCTCAATAGCATATGACTTCTTTCTTTCTTTTTAAAATGTTTATTTATTTTGAGAGAGAGAGAGAGACAGAGCATGACTGGGAAGAGGGGCAGAGAGAGGGAGAAAGAGAGAGAGAGAGAATATGAGAATCCCAAGCAGGCTTTGCACTGTCAGCACAGAGCCCAGTGCGGGGCTCGATCTCATGAACTGTGAGACCATAACCTGAGCTGAAATCAAGAGTTGGATGCTTAACTGATGCAACCACCGCAGTGCCCCATAACATATTTAAATCTGATTTACGTGGTATTCAGAAAAGGCTCTTCTTATTCAAGTAGTATATTTTACAGGAGAATACCCCAGTATGATCTTCATTTACAGTAATTAATTTCCTTTTCTAGTTATCAAAGCATAAATACCTGAAAATTTCTCATACTGCTGATTGAATAATATTAATTGAAAATTTTTCTTTTATAAAACAGTTCTTGAGAATGCTTTAATGTTTTTTAATGTTTGTTTATTTTTGAGAGAGAGAGGGAGACAGAGCACGAGTTGGGGAGGGGCAGAGAGGGAGGGAGACACAGAATCCGAAGCAGGCTCTAGGCTCTGAGCTGTCAGCACAGAGCCCGATGTGGGGCTCGAACTCAGGAGCCATGAGATCATCACCTGAGCCGAGGTCGGATGCTTAGCCGACTGAGCCACCAGGTGCCCCTATAGAACTCTTAAAACCCAGAAGGTATGATTTTTTGACCTTTCAAAGATTAGAATGTAAGAACACAAAATGCCATATTTAGAATTTGTTTTAGCCAGTTGTGGCTGCTGTCATGTGGATACAAAAGAAAATATTTAATTGGAACCAAAGCCAATATTTGTTTAATTGGGTAAATACTTAATATTGAATTCAAACAAGATATAACTGAGTTCATTCAAAGACAAGCATTTTGGGGATTGAAGATCACAACCAACCAACAGCACAATTTAAATGTTTTAGTTTTATTTTTGTTTTTTATTTTTATTTTTGAGAGAGAGGGAGAGAGAATCCCAAGCAGGCTTCACACTCAGTGTAGAACCCGACACGGGACTTGATCCCATGACCCTGGGATCATGACCTGAGCCAAAATCAAGAGTTGGATGCTCAACCGACTGAGCCACCCAGGCACCCCTGCCAACAGCACGATTTAAACACTGAGTAAGCAAATGAATTCTCTCTCCACGGTACCAGTATCTTGGAAGGCCAAAAATTTGAGAATAATATACATAACCGTACTCTACAGGTTGTTATAATACAACTTTTCAAGTTGAGTAAGCTCCTTCCTCTTGGCATCTTAAACAATGCTTATTTATTATGTTCCTACATAAACTTAATTCAGAAATTAATAAGTAGATTGCTTATGTTCTTACGTTAAATTTGTACGCCTGAAACTTTGGCAAATATTTTCTCAATACTGGTGGGGTTTTAAAAAATAATGACTGTGGCTTTTTTCCCCCTAATGTTTACTGCTTTTTTGGGGGGGGGGGATGCCAGAGGTCAGAGTTTGTGTGGACAGAGGTAGAGATGAACTAAGCTGTAAATTGCATGTCTGACTGCTCATGCCATGAGATGGTTGAGCCGACGGCCTAGTTATTGTTGTTCACTTTTCATCTCAGTAGACTGTGTTCTACTTCCATAAATGAAGATGTTGCTTCTAAAACACTATCAGGGTGTGTGCGTTTAGCCTTTCCATATGAGGGGTTCTAACGCCATACTGTTTCTTGCCTTTTGTCGTGGGGACCCAATACCATGCAGGTAAGAAAGAGTTGCTTAACAATTAGAGGTGTGGTCACTGGTCGTGGATTATTACAGACTTTTAGGGAAGATTGCATAGGGGCAGAGCGGGGCATAAGAAAGCAGCTTCTAGGGTGGAGATTTAACTTTGCCCCCGTAAATGCTATCATACCTATATAGACACAGTTTCTCCCCTTGTCAAGAGTATCTGACATTGCTCTACATAGAGTAGCATCCAGCAGCGTGGAAAAGTTGCCCCTGCCCTGTTATGTTCGGCTCGTCAAATGCTCTTCACGAGAGCCTTTTCCACACTGTTCTCTGAAGACTGCCAAAATTACTCTTTGTGACCCTGTTGGCCTCTCCTCGGTGATTTTTGTAATTCTCCCATCCAGCTCTTCAGTGTTGATGTGGAGAGTGGACTCCTGGTAATGCCGGGAAGAGTCTCCTGTACCTCTCCGGTCAGGAGACACGCACTTGGGTGGCTCAAGCTTTGGGGGAGGAGGGGGCGAGAGGCTGGTGTGCTGGGAGATGGTGGGAGTAGACAGGAAAATTAAAAGAAACTTACTTCATTTGACCTCTCCCCTGACTTGTATTTTCTAGCCTGAAGTTAGAGTAATTTAAAAAGTGATTTTGGTGTGATTAGTATAGTATAGTAGTTAAAGACACAGACTCTGGAGCCAGATCGTGTGGGTCCACATCCAAGAGTGTTTTGCTTCCCTGTACCTCTGATTCCCATCTGTAACCTGGAGATAATAGCACTGGCTTCAGAGTTGTTGGAGAATTCAGTAAGTTTATGCATTTAGAGCGCACAGAACAGTGCCTTACCATAGTTGAGAATCCTGCAGTAATCCCAAGTGTCTTCTGGGATCAGCCTTTTGTATATTTGCCTCTTTGTTCGAACTTGCGAAGTGTTAAGGAAAAGTGTTCTTTGCTTTTCCTGTTGGATGTCTATTAAGCATGATGCTTGCTTGGATGTATATGCACGTGTGTACCATGCAGAAAATATCGTTCTCTTCCTACGTAAGAGTGTGGAGGAAATACTCTTCTGAGAATGTACAACCTTTTATTAGAATATGAAACATACCATACTCTATGTGATATGGCGATGTTTATTTTTTTGCACGTGTGTGTGTGATCCATGGCTTTTGTCATCTGATTTACACGACACTGTTTCTGTAATCGGGGTGCAACACTCAGTCCTGTTGTTCCTATCAGAAAACATACTTTCTGTTTAACAATCCACTTAACGGTGGCGTGTCTGAGTTTGCAGATTGACCCATCTGAAGCACAGCTTGTGTTATTTCCACTAAGCCTAGTTGCTTGGCTTGTCCTAATCCACCTTGCAAAGTTTATTATTTGTTTCCTGATAACTTGCCTTAGATGTACATGGCATTTCACAGCTACTAAGAAATGAGTGTAGATAAACTCACAACTTGGGGTGACTTATCATGTGAGCCTGAATAACACGATGTGCTTGTCATTTTTACTAATGCTGTTCAGATAGAACCAATGTAGTTGGAGGACCCATAGGTGTTTGAAAGATAAAAATAAAATGGTGCACACTCTCTCCTAAGTGTTTCCTTTGGCCCACTCCGCTGTTTAGAGAGAGAAGTGAGCAGAGAACTGTCCTGTTCATTCTACAAGGTCTCATAGCAAAATATGCTCTCCCTTGACTCATGGTTACATTTTGCTGCTATTAAATTGCCAGATTTTGTTTCCCACCTTTAACCGAAGGTGAGTCTCCTAAGTCAAAGGCAACTCTTAAATTTCTGTCCTATTAGTAACAACTATTTTTTAGACTGTTTTTTTAAAAATACTTTACATCATGAGGAGGGCACCTTTTGGGATGAGCACTGGGTGTTGTATGGAAACCAATTTGACAATAAATTTCATATAATTGAAAAAAAAATAAACACAGTAGGATGCATGATCAAAAAAATACTTTTCATCAAATAATATAGACAAAAAGAAGTAAAGGGTTCTGCCTGACTCACTTCATATTTGTAATAAGTTGATAATTGCCAGAATATTGTTAAATTTATAGGGTACCTAGACATTTTAAGGGCGTTTTAAGGGTTGTCTAAGTATGCATCCTATGTATTGAATAGATAGATTAGTTTACAGACAGAGCTGTGCTATGAAGATAATCCCCTGTTGAAAGTGTTATTTTGAAAAAAAAAAAAAGTTTTTTCCTCATTATTTTTCCCATTTGGGCACTTAATAAGCTGAATGAAGGCTTGTGCTTTTACTGCTTTTGGTATACACCTTCTTTTTAGACCAAGACTCCTCCAGTGCAGTCTAAAATGTAGGTTTTCATGAATTCTATTTATTTGTTGACTAACAACTTTGAAATATTTAAAATACATTTTTTTTTCCCCTTTGGCTTTTCTAAGATGTGGAAACAGTTGAGTGTGGTAGGTGGATTTTTTTTTTTCCCTTAGATGCATCTTCTTCCTACTTTGTGTTTTCTGCACATTTAATCATTTGCTTTCTCATTTTCTTTGTGCTTCTCAGAGGAAATTAAAGGTACATGTATAAAAGTTTCCCTGGCGTAGTCTACTAATTTTGTTTAGTACACATCTGGGCGGATTAAATTGAACATAGCAAGTAGTTTATAAAAGATTTTGTACATCCAGACATCCCTCTTGACATTACAGTAACTGAAAATCATGATTGGACTTTGTTTTAGAAAGAACTGCACTATTTTTGTTTCATATAGCAGAAATACAGAAAGTAATCTGCAACAGTACGTTGTTTTATTCTCTGCCGATAGTCTCAATGCTGTTCAAATATATCGACATCCTCACTTTAACATAAGGACGTCAGGGGCATCTTCTCAACTATTTGACGTCTGCACAAGCTGTGTTCTCAGTTCCAGAAGTACATTGATGCGAAGATTAGGGTTCTAAAGCAACAAGTGCCCCGCTACTTAAAATTTGAAGATACGCGTAACCCAGTTTTCATTTAACTCCAAGAAATAATGAGTAGCACGTTGTTTGTTTTAAACTGCTTTCCTCTGTTCATTTTTCAAAGTCAAAATCAAAATAGAAATATTCTGCCTTTAGTTCTTCCCGACACAGAATGTCTTCCCATCAAAAGAAAAGACTGTGTCTTCGTTGTAACCTTTCTCTCTAATCCAGAGAGCCGAAATAAGTTCTGTGTTTTACATATTATCCAAGAACCTGATTTACAAAAATAAGTTCACTTTGGGGATCCAGTGTGGTGATTTTCTTACCTGTGAAAAGTAGAAACGTCGTAGGCAGACCTTTCATAATTTCCTTGGAACTGCATCAGGTAACCCCTGCGGAAGGTTAACAAACAAATCGCATGATGTTTTGAAACATGACTCAAAACTTAAATATAAAACACAATGTTTTATGTTTAAGAGTGGCGTTGTGAGGGCTGGTTGATGCTGTGCTTTACAGAATCGTTTTGAGTGATTTATTTTTTTGCATCTGTGGCTGGGCTTCTCTAACTGTTCTGCTTTATTTCTCGGCTTTTGTTCTGTATGCTTTTACCCTCCATCCAGAAGATGCTGAATATGCTGGTAGCCACAGTGGAACCTATATAGGTGAGCAATCGGTCATGGAAGAGGATTTCTTTCTTTCTGTTGCTTTCTTCGAAACCATGATGTTGTTTTATCTTAAATGAGCATATCCGCCCTAGCATGCTGTGATGTTCCGGTGGGGGGGTGGGGTGGGGGGGGTAGCATGAACCTTTATGTGAAACAGGCTCAGTGGGTTGGACATAAAGGAATTCATAGTGTGCTTTTGTGGTGCTGTCCAAGAAGCTCTCCGGATGCTGTATTTTTGTAAATCATCGTATGTTTTTGGATGGAAGATGAAAACTGTGGTGAAGTCATTTTATGTAGTTAACAGCGGCTGGACTTTTCTAAATTATCTGGTTAGCTGTTAATTAGTCGAAGCTTCGAAATAACTTCTTCCAAAGTAACTTTTTGGGTTTTGTCTTCTAATGATTTATTCTTCACATAACACCCCTCTACATAACCATTGATTGGACAGCCCCAACTATAACTAAGCCTATGATTAAGGCGCTAATCTGTATCGGAAGGGAAAACTTTCCAGCGTGGCCACTCCAAGGGATGTTGTAAGCAAAAGCCAAGGTCTCTGGAAATTGTTAAAGGCATCAGAATTCTCTTCATCTACATCTCACATCAGACCTTTCCCGCCCTTGCCTTGTAGGTAACTGACTAGTTCCCTACTTGCACTCGTGACAGGTGACTGTGTGGAAACACAGCGAAACACAGCTTTCGAGACGACTGCTTCACCCTCCTTGATTTTAGACAATGTCTCTTGGTTATTGGAGAAATTTTCCAGATACTATATTTAGTATTTAATATATATTATCTCAAATGCTGTGAGACTGGTGGTATTTTTTCCACTTTACTGAAGGGAAACTGAAGTTCAGAAAGCTTACGGGAAACACCTAAGGACCTGCAGACAGTGAATGGTACATCCTGTTCCACATATATATCTGTGCACATAGAATGCCTGTACTTGACCTTTGACAGCATGCTGCCCTTTAGTTTTTCACTGTACAAAACAAACCAGAAACTCCATGCCGAAATCTAGAGTATTCCCGTTTTTAGGCTAGAAAAACTAGAAGTAGATGATCAGACAGGAGTTGAAGTTTCATTCGTTCTTTACTCATTTCAGAACAGTACAGTGTGCCAAATATTCTGTATATTGGTTAATCCCTTCTCCTTACACTCTTAGAAGCTTTAATGGCTTCAGGCAGCAAGTATTTATTGCCCTGATTCTGTGGTCAGCTGAGTGGTTCTTCTGGTCTGTGTCAGCTTGCTGAATCTTTGCAGTCTGGTGGTTTGGCTGGGCTCTGGTTGGTCTGAGGGGTAGGGGGCTCACTGGGTACACTGGTTTCTGTGTCCTATAGTTGTTCATCCTCCAGGACACTAGCCCGTAAAGCATCTCAGGGTTCCAGACGGCAACAGAGAAAAAAAAATCACCAGTATGTATGTGAAGCCTCTGCTCACATCGCATGTGCTAATGTCCGTGGGCCAAAAGGGAGATGTGAAGAGATGGGCAGACATTACTACAAGCTTCTACCTCTCTCAAAAATAGAGAGAGGTACCTACTGTCCCTGACTTGAAGGGCATAAACCTCAATTAGATGGTAGTGTGTATCCATCCAGTGAGTGACTGTGGTATAATGCGGTATCTGATGAGAGTCACATAAAATGCTGTAATTCAAGGATTGAGGGGATGATCATCCCAGCAGTGAAGGACTCGGTCCCATAAGAGATGATGTTAGAATTGGGCACCAAGCGTAAGGTGGAATTATAGTTAGCAGCAGGGGATGAAGGTGGAAGGAGTAACATGGGGAGAGGTGACTGTTGCAAAGCACCAGGCCTATTGAGATTTGGGTGACACAATGTGTGTGTTCTTTCTCTGCTGTGCTCTGGAACCCTGAGACCACAGTAAGGGCTGGCTTCCTGGACAGTGAAAAACTACAGGAAAATGAGGTCTGGATAAAATGGCTCCCGATCTAGCAAGAGCTCCATTGTTACCTAGAATCACTGATAACTCTGAGAAGCTAAATCGCAAGGTGTCAAGGAATAAGAATGGATAGTGAAAGAAAGATAGCAGTTGGGTTTAAGGTCATTTTTGTAGTTGAAAGTAGAAGTATTTTAAAATTTTTTTTTTTTCCAACTTTTTTTTTTTTTTTTTTTTGGGACAGAGAGAGACAGAGCATGAACGGGGGAGGGGCAGAGAGAGAGGGAGACACAGAATCGGAAACAGGCTCCAGGCTCCGAGCCATCAGCCCAGAGCCTGACGCGGGGCTCGAACTCACGGACCGCGAGATCGTGACCTGGCTGAAGTCGGACGCTTAACCGACTGCGCCACCCAGGCGCCCCGAAAGTAGAAGTATTTTAGTGGGAGAGGGAAATAGGGTCCATTCGTAGACTGAGATGATGGAGCTGATGGTAAAGACTTGAAAGTCTTGAAATCAGAAGGACTTTGGTTGAACAGAGTCCCAAAGCAGACTAGATGGGGTGGGACTGAGCCTCCAGGAGTGCTTTAGATTAAAAGAACTTGGCATTCGCAGGTGAGCTAAAACATGCAGATACCCCACGCCCCTTAGTAATTTTTAGGAAAAGGCAGAGGGCTTTCTGTTTCCAGGAGACCATGCTACATCACCCAAGTACAGACGAGAAGAGGGCACCATCTCGGTAAGATGGGAATATCATGCATCGTACAATGATTCATATCCAACTGGTAGTGCACAGTCTTTAGGCTATGTTTGGACAAAATATATATTTTTGTTAGGCCCACACATTTGAGAAATTCCACGTAAAAATTTCTGACTCCTTTGACGAAACGGAAGACTTGACTACACTGGGCCTTCATCTTCTGATGACCAGCTGGAGCTGAGTTACAACTGACTCTGTAAGTGGAGCATAAGGTCTCTGGTTGAGCACAGTGCCCACCACTTACGGTCTTGCCATGCTGAGGCGGGACGTCCGCAGACGTTCTCCTAGCAGCTGTGCTGGTGTTTGTGTTATACCAGTGATGCATTCCTTGGGATCCATGTTCTTCAATGTGGCGGAAATAAATATAGCCAGATTGTGTTTAAGAAAAATGGGACACCCTGTTTCTCCGAGGACTGAGTGTGTGGTGCCAAATGCATTCATGTCGATGGAAGACAACTTAAGATTTTTCGGCCTGTCTAGCTTCTGAAGGCTTCTGAATTTGCAAGCCCTGATGACAGATTATAGCTATCCATTCCACTCAGCTCCTGCTCTTAGAGAAAATTGTCCTTTCCGGTGGCAAAGGGAAAAACATGGCCAGTGTGTTTTAATATATGCGCATCATGGTGGTGTTTCCTTCTGGCCTAAATGCTTAGTCTGACGTGTGTAGCAAGAGACTGCCACAGGTTCACGTGTCTTGAAGTTCATTTAGGGAGGACTGAGTTAAGGGAGTCTAGCAAGGTGCCTGAGAAGAGAAGCATACGATAAAAAGACCCTTGTTTTTAAAATGAATATGAAAGAATAGGATTCATGAACGAATTGTGTTTCTGATTGTCTTCTTTTAAAGAAACACTTCAAATAAGGACCACAGATTTGAAACGTTTTCTTTTGCAGGATAAACAAGTTTGATAGCCTCTGGTTATTATATATATATAATTTAAATTATATTATTATTTTTTTTTTATTTTTAGACTACAATTATATACATTATGTACATTATAAATAATATAATATAACGGAACATATGACTGTTATGTGGGATTCTGTTTTACCCTAAAAAGCCAGATCCTCAAGATTTTTATTTTTTTTATTTTTTTCTTTATTTTTTTTTTATTTCCAGCTAGTTACCATACTGTTATATTAGTTTCAGGCATCCAGTGTAGTGATTCAACACTTCCATACATCGCCCCAGTGCTCATCACGACAAGTGCATACCTTAATCCCCATCACCTATTTCTCCCACCTCTCCCCCCCACCTCTCTGATGGTGACCATCAGTTCTCTATAGTTAAGAGTGGACGTTTAAAGGAGGTCTCACGAAAGTAACATGCTAACATAAATGACTGTTTTATGGTAAAAGTATTATCTGGTAAACACCTTAAAATATACTGTGAGTGTTAACGCTGTGACTTTTTATTAGTTTTTCTTTTTTTCCTCAAATAATTCTATCAATTTCTTTGTCTTTTGTTAGTTAGATGAGCTCCTCCTGTGCCGTGAATATTAAGCCCTCTCTCTGTTGTGCACATTTTCTTCTGATCTTTTGGTTGGCTTTTACCGTTTTCTATTCCAAGATTCGTAGCATATAGACGTTTCAAGATCTACATAGCCAAATCTGTGAATTGTCTCCTGTCTTCTGAGTTTTCTTTTGTATTCCCCACATCAAAATTCTTGAAAATAATTTTAAATTTTGTATTTTTATTAGAGTAACATATGCATTAGGTTAAGCCCATGAAATTGCTTCATAGTCCTGTTTTGTAGGTCAGAAGGCAATAGAATGCCATATGGCTCTATTTAATAAATTGAGAAGTCAAATAGTATTTGCAAGTCTTGCAAACCCAAAACAAGTGTATCTTTCCCTTTTCCTTTCTAGTCCTACCTTTTCCCTCAAGGCACAACCACTTTAACCCTGGTTAGCAGTTTCTTCTGGTATTTACAAAATATAACTGTATTATAGTAGTATTTCTAGATTTTCCCCTCTAATATTTATTGAATGCCTATTATGTTCTAGACTCTTCTAGGCACTGGAGTTTCAACAAAGATCAAAACAAATACCCTTTCATAGAGCTTCCATATTGGGGGTAGGTTGAGGACTGACAACTAAATCAATTATATAATACCTTAAATGGCAATTAGTGCTATAAAGAAACAAAACAGGAGGAACTGGGGAAATGGGGCTTCAGATTCCTTGTTGTTGTTTTTTTTTAAGTTTACTTATTTATTTTGAGAGCGAGAGTGAGCAGGGGAGGGACAGAGAGAGAGCGAGAGAGAGAGAGAGAGAGAGAGAGAGAATCTTAAGCAGGCTCTGTACTGTCAGCACAGAGCCCGACATGGGGCTCAATCTCACAAACCATGAGACCTAAGCAGAAATCAAGAGTTGGACACTTAATTGACCGAGCCATCCAGGCACCCTGGGCTTCAACTTTCTATTAAGTGGTTAAGGAAGGCCTCTGTGTAATGGTCATGTTTGAGCAAAAAACTGAAAAGCAGCCTTGTGGGGAATGAGAATTCCAAGGAGTGAAACAAGCATGTGCAAAGGCCCTGAGACAGGACCCTGACGCATCCAAGGGCGAGTAAGGAGACCGATGAACACGGGATGGATAGGACTTGAGGTTGGCAGCGTAACAGAATGGTAGTGGAGAGGAAGGGGACAGAGGGGCTCTTCATTGTGTGTAAGATTTGAAATCCTTGAAGAGTTCTGAGCAATGACATGACCTGACACATTTTTAAGGATCACTCTGGCTGGTCTGTTGAGAAGGGACTGCAAGGGAGCAAGGGCAGAGACAGGGAGCTATGTGGGAGCCCAGGCAAGAAATGATTGTGGCTGGAAACAAAATATTATCAGCGGAGGTAATCATAAGATACGAGATTTGGGATACATTCTGCAGATAAGACAGGATTTTGAGACAAGTTGGAGAATCAAGGATGAGACCATTTTTGGACTTAGTAACTGCAAGGGTGGAGTCACCAGTTCCTGAGATGGGGGAGACTATGGAGTAGAGGTTTGGGGTGGGGGGAAATCAAGGGTCCTCTGTGGCATATGCTGAGTTTATGATACTCAAATAGAATTGTTCAATAGGCAACTGGATAGGCAGTTTTGAGTTCCAGCTGTTGATTCAGAAGTTGTCAAAGTTAGGTAAGATTTAAAGCCATGAAGCTGGATGAGATCACCAGGGAGCGGATGTAGGCTTGGACAAGAGAAGAACCATAAATGAAAGAGAAGGATATCCAGGGATGTGATTTTTCTAGGAGCCAATAAGAGTGAAGTTGTAGGAAGGGAGGGAGTGCTCAAATAAGGTGAGGGAAGAGAATCAACCTTTGATATAGCGATGTGGGAGGTACCCGCAACCTTGATGAACAGTTGGTAGATGGTTGAGTTGAACAGCATTTGACAAAATTCAACACCCTCTCATGATAAAAACTTAAGAATAGAAAGGAATTTCCTCAACTTGTTCAAGGGCATCTACTAAAACCCAACAGCTAACAGCATGCTTAATGGTGAAAGACTGAGAATTTTCTCCCTAAGATCAGAAACTAACAAGGATGTGCATTCTGGTCTCTTCATTTACCATAGTACTGGAGGTGGAAGCCAGAGCAGTTAGGCGAGGGAAAAAAATAGAAGTCCTCCAGATTGGCAAGGAAGTAGTGAAACCATCTCTATTTGAAGAATACTTTATTGTGTACGTAGAAGATCCTTTTTCTGCATCAATTGATATGACCATGTGGCTTTTTTCCTCATTCTAGTAACGTGACGTATAACACTGATTGATTTTTATATGTTGACCCCAACCTTACATTGCTAATACAAGACCCACTTACTCGTGAGATATAATCCTTCATATATGCTGCTGCATTTGGGTTGCTAGTATTTTGAGGAATAGGAATATTGGTCTATAGACTTTCTTTTTCTGGTGACTTCTTTGACTTTGGTATCAGGATAATACTGGCCTCATGTAATGGAGTGGGAAGTGTTCCCTACACTTTTTTAAAGTGTTCATAAATTTGTTTCATTGTGTCACTTATTCTCTAAACATGTGCTAGAATTCATCTGTGAAGCCATCTGGTCCTGGGCTTTTCGTTTTGCAAAGTTTTTTGATTACTATTTAAGTCTCTTTGCTCCTTAAAGGTTTATTCAGATTTTCTATTTCTTTTTTCAGTTTGAGTAATAAATCACTAGTAATTTCTCTATTTCGTCTAGAGTATCCAATTTGTTGGCATACAGCTATTGATAGTATTCCCTTAAAATCTTTTTATTTCCTCTTGGTAACAATGTCCCCTCTTTCATTCCTAAAGTTTATAATTTGTGTCTTCTCTTTTTTTATTGATCTATGTATGTTAACGGTTTGTCAATTTTATTGTTTAATTTTCATTGGTTTTCTCTATTCTAAATGATATTAAAATGTAATTTATTTCTTCACTAAGAAATGCTAGTTTATTCTAAAATTTTAACATTTCCCTTCTAATCCTTTATATTATTCAGGCAACTGTGTACAGAGAGAGAAAGAGAGAGCGAGAGAGAGAGAGAGAGAGAGAGAGTGAGAGTGTGTGTGTGTGTGTGTGTGTGTGTGTGTGTGTGTCTAAGGAATTGGCTCACATGATTGTGGAGGCTTGGTAAGTCAAAATCTGTAGGTTAGGCCAGCGGGCTGGAGACCCAGAAATGAGTTGTAGTTTGAGTCCAAAGGCCTTCTGCTGGCAGAATTCCTTCTTCTTTAGGGGAGATTTTTTTTTTTCAACTGATTAGTTGAGGCCCACCCACATTATAGAAGGTAATGTGCTTCGTTTGAAGTTCACTGATCCAAAGGTTAATCTCATCCAAAAAAACACCTTCACAGAAACATCGGAATAATGCTGGCACAAGTATCTATATGGGCAGTATTGCTCAACCAAGTTGACACATAAAATTAACCATAAGATTCTCCTCCTCTATGTCTATGGTAATTATCACATTGAGCAAAAATTTACCCTTTGGAGATTTGTTATTTCCCATCAGTGTTTTTCTTACTAACAGAAGTAGTGTGAACAGTACAAGTCAACTAGATGGTTTTGGGACATTTTGGTCACTGTATCGTACAAATGACCATAGTACCCTGGTGTACATCAAATCCCAACAGATACCACAACTTTCACATATACATTGAGTGCCACTAGTTTTAAAGAATATCCATGTACACAGGATGGGTCTATATCCATCCTCGGTGCATAGCACATTTATCCAGTTCTAGGAAAGCTCTGGAAAATAGTCAAGGGAGTTTCCAGAAATTTAGACTTCTCAGGAGGACTTTTCCAAGGACAATTAAGAAAAATTTCTGAGACTCTGGCTTATTTTAGAACTTCACCCTTGCACCTCATCCTCCTTCACACTCTATCTCCTGAGTCTACAGAAGGAGAGGAAAAACAGAAGTGATTTACCCTGTAGACACAATACCCTCGGACCAAAAATGGGGCTACCCAGGGCCTGCTTGTAGATTCATGACAGCTATTGATCTAAATCAGGCCAGTAGCTCAGTGAATACATCTGATTATATTCACTTTCTCTGAAGTGCATAAAATCAAGCATGTTATAACATATATAAGTAGCCCTTAACCTCAAGACCATTACATTTTTGACATTCTGTGTCAAAAAATGATCTAATCTGACTCTTTCAAAAGAAGTAACATTATAATACTCCAAGAATTGAATGTCTGTTTGTATAAGAATTATATTGTAAAACCATACTTAATCAGCTGTCAGTGATACAAATGTACACTGTGTGGGATGATTCTTACTGATGTGTAACATGCTGCATTTCTTAGAGGTCTGCTTATCAATAAAAGAGATTTAGCTGTTATTATTGGAAGGAAGGAAAAAGCTCACTGAGCAGGCAGTGTAAGTTGTGTTAATTGCATAAAATTTTATGGCAGTAACATGAAGATAAGTTGATAGTATGCTGTAAATATGAAGTGTAAAACCTGGACCTTTTAATTTTTTTTTTTTTTTTCTTCAACATTTTTTATTTATTTTTGGGACAGAGAGAGACAGAGCATGAACGGGGGAGGGGCAGAGAGAGAGAGAGACACAGAATCGGAAACAGGCTCCAGGCTCCGAGCCATCAGCCCAGAGCCTGACGCGGGGCTCGAACTCACGGACCGCGAGATCGTGACCTGGCTGAAGTCGGACGCTTAACCGACTGCGCCACCCAGGCGCCCCAAACCTGGACCTTTTAAAGTTGAATCCCTGTGAGTCAAGGGCTGCCTGTATATAAAGATTGTCAAACCATTTATATTTATATAAATATATGAATAATTAGGAGTAATTAATTTCGTCTCACAAGCTGTTGAAAATTTCGTTTAGCTTTGGTGGATGGTGTGGAAGTGTGTGTGTGTGTGTGTGTGTGTGTTGGCTTCTATACAGCCATTGTTTCTCAAGAGTACAATAGCTTTGAAGATTCTCTCCTTTTTCCTAATGTAGTACAGAATACTTTATATGAAGAATATTTTTTTACATTGGTAAGAATTACAGAATGTTTTTACTCTGGTTAATTCATTATAGACATCGTGTTATAATCCATGCATCCTTATCATGCGTCTGTCTTCAAACATAATTTCTTGCAAATGGTTTCCTGAAAAATCATCAGTTTCTCCACTTCTGGCCTTACTGGAGTACTTCATGCATTCTTTTAAAACAAAATCAGTTTGGGGACTTCTGTAAGTTAAGACTGTTCTTTCTATTTAAAATAACTGAAGCATTTACCATAAAGTTCAATATAAACACAACTGTACATTTGCTGTTCTTTTAAATGTTATTATTTACCTATCTCTACTTCTGTGTGTGTGTTTTTTTTCCTAATCCTATTTCTTATTTCTATGTGTAAGCACCATTGATTCTCAACCAGTTACACTGCCTATTTTATAAACCTAGTAAAAATTCCCATTTGCTCCATTATTAAGACATTTTATTAAAGAATGTTTTGTAGGTAAGTACAGTTATGTCTAAATATACTGCCTTAATATTCTTCCAAAAAGTGAAATTTATACAAAGAGAACATTTAGAAGCATTCTTTTAAAAATGGTACAGGTTCTTTCTTGAACAAGAACTCTGCATAATCTCAACATGTCTGGAATACTACTTGGAAATATTTTCTCTGACAGAAAGAAACCATTCCTGCTTGGAGAATTTTAGGTTGCATAGACTCAACTTAAAAAAATATATTAAAATTTAAAATCAATTTTCTCCTCTTTTTAGGACTATATTTTTATATTTAATTTTATGTGTGCATACTGTATTTTCTCATAATTTTGAAAGCATGTAAAATAAGTAAAAACTCATTTCTTTATTAGCTGGCTGGCAGAAAATTAAATTCTCATATGGTTTCTCTTTTTTTGTGGTAATACTATGCTATGCTTTAAAAAGAAGTTGTCAGTGGTATCAGGAAAACTTTTTAAGACCGAAGTAGTTTTTTTTTTTTCTTGGAAATTGCAAACTGGTATCTTATATTAGCTTCCATGATTTCACAAGGTACTTTGAGTTTCTATTTTTTATTTTTAGCTTGAGATGAGCTGAATTATTCAAGGGTGTTTATGGCATTTGAACATTAAGTTTTATTGAGAGCAACTTTAAACGTGTAACATTCCAGAGGTGAATTTTGTATTTGCTCAAAGGCCTTGTTCCACTTTCTATACAAAATTAGCATACGTAAAGTTGGTTAATACAATCCATGGTCATGTTCATGTGTCTTGGATGATTTTTTCTTTTTCGGACATTGTTTTAGAAGATGAGTAGAAGAAGCTGCCTACCCCAGCTTTTCACATCTCCGTTACTTTTATAGTTTTATATTGGCGTTTCTTTTCAATTTAAACCTCCTCTCAAGATTTTTATCTGTTTATTTGTTCGTTCCTAATTATCCTTAAGTGTCTTTGGGACAATTTGATGATTGGGATACTATGGAAGTATCATTTCAGTAATATTTTTGTCTCAGGATCATGTCCACATAGTTTTTACATGTCAGTTATGATTTCTATCATTATAGCAACATTGGCATTATATTAAAAATGTTTATTTTAATGGAAATTTTCAATGTTTTGTTAGCAGGAGCCTAACATTGTGTAATAGTTTCCAGCTGCATAGTTTTTATTAATGTCTATGTGAGGTTTTTTAATCTTCTTAAAAAGTTCATTTGCATTAAAATATTTTCTTCCTTGTAACTAAGGTACCTATTGAACTATTAAATATTAGCTTTGTCAAATTAATCCGGTGTTTTAAGATACAAAAAATGATTTTCATACAATGTGTTGTAGTTCTCCCAAGTTAAAAAAAAAAAAAACACATTTTCATGTATTTAAGGAGAGAAAAAGAATTGAAGTGTTTATTTTTATCTCCTTTTAAGAAACTAAGCAGTTTTCTTGACTCTGTTGATATCAAGTAAGTGTATTCCTTTAAAAATTAGGACCTTTAGACTGGAACCTTCCTCAAATCTCTAACTTTTGAGATTCCTCTGATCAATATTCCTATTTGATGATTCAAACAATTGCACCGAGATTCTTCTTTTCCCATTCTACAAACATCTGTAAAATTGAAACAAAGCGAAAGCTCATTTATTATTAAAAACATCGGGAATACATTAATATTTGATGTTATGAGACCAAATTGGTTATATCAAAGAAGTGTAACCAAAGATTGAAACTGTCCTATTTGAAAATTATACGTGGTAACATTATAGTATTTATTTTCTTTGAACCAGAAAGGCAGATCTCACTTGTTCACATGTGTGATTTCTGGGGCTGCTACAATTGGTGGTGAGTCACCTTGACTCTGTTGGAGGGCCTTTTGTGTTCATAGACGTTCATAAAATGCCATCTAAACTGTCTTAAAATTGTATGAAAAATAATTATTAAAATGAAATATTTACATTGTAAATTCACACCAAAGTTACTTATTTATGGGAACAAAGAATGCAAGAACAATTTATGATTTTTTTTTTTTTTAATTTTTTAACATTTATTCATTTTTGAGACAGAGAGAGACAGAGCATGAATGGGGGAAGGTCAGAGAGAGAGGGAGACACAGAATCCGAAACAGGCTCCAGGCTCTGAGCTGTCAGCACAGAGCCCGACGCGGGGCTCGAACTCACAGACGGCGAGATCATGACCTGAGCCGAAGTCGGACGTCCAACCGACTGAGCCACCCAGGCGCCCCCAATTTATGATTTTTAAAACAGATTTCACATCAGTTGTATTAGTTTGGTTATAAGTTTTCAAAACTCTGCTTTTCTCTGTCTTGACCTTTGGTTCTGTCTTCTTGACCTTTGATCTTTAGTTCTCATCCTATATTATTTTTAAGAAATCATTTTCCATTATTTTTACTTCTATTGCTTTTTTAATATTTTAATTTACTGGCTGTTTCTAGCTATTGTAAATATAAAAATGTCTATTACCACAATCATTTCAAAACACAGAAGACTAGACCCTATGTCTGAGACACAGTCAAAACGGATTTTGTATTTTAGGTTGGTATGGCACACAATACATCTGTCAGTAGTGGATTTCATTTGTTTGGTTGTTCATATATTATGAACTCTGTGTTTTGTGGGCTTTTTTTGGTTCAAATTTTAAAATTTTGTGACATAGAAAATTTGAAAAACAGAATAAAAATTGTCCACAGCCCTCTCACCCTAACACAACCATTGTCTGTTGTTATGCATTTTCTTCCACGTTGTTTTATCCATACCCACTTTTATATTAGTAAAAAAGTAAAGCTCTCGTAGTATGACTGTTGTATTCTGCTCAGTTTTTTCCACTTATTATTATATCAAATGTATTTTATGGTGCTCTAAATTTTTAGAATTGTAATTTTAATGACGTCAACCTCATTTCTTTGCAAAAATGTGTAATAAACCATTCCCATACTTATGTATATGTTGGATACTTCAAGCCTTTTTTTTTTTTAATTTTGTTACTGTTGGAAATACCAGTAACATATGAAATCATAGAATTGATAGGTATAATACTTATCTATAACATGAAGCTTATTTTAATAGCAAATGATTCTTAATTTACATATGTAAGCATTAAATTTTATACTCTTTGAGTGAATGGTGTTATATAAATGTAGTGAAATGGCTTTGCCAATGACCAAGTCACATCTGCCTGAGTTTATTTTATTTATTTATTTATTTATTTTTTATTTATTTTTTTTACTTAAAAGAAGTGTCAGTGTTGAATTAGAGAACTTGCTAAAAATCTTAGTTTCTGGTCATGAGCCTGTGTTGCAAAACCCCTTAAATTACAAGTATTTGGGAATATTCCTGTGTCTCTTGGTAGACTGGGAGCTTTTGGAGGGCAGTGACACTGTTGTGTATATTTTTATATTTTACACATCATGTTGAATACAGAGACGTATCCAAAATGTATTGTTATATTTGGAAAAAATGTCTCTAACAGAAAAGAGCTTACGATTTTTAATCCCTAGAATACGCTACTGCTCCTTTATCTTTTCTTATTTACTTATTTCATAAAGTAACAGAAGGCTCATCATTTTTTCTACCGTACATCTGTGTATTTAGAGTAACTTTTCAGACTTGCTGTTTTCATCATTTAATATTTGAACCAAAGTCTTGGTGATCTTTTTTTTTTTCAAATTTTTATTTAAATTCTGGTTGGTTAACATACAGTATAATGTTAGTTTCACTTGTAGGATTTAGTGATTCATCAGTTACTTGCAAACAACACCTGGTGCTCATCACCACACATGCCCTCCTTAATACTCCTCACCCATTTAACCCATCCCCCCACCACCTCCCCTCCACCAACCGTCAGTTCTCTATAGTTAAGAGACTGTTTTATGGTTTGCCTCTCTCTTTTTTTCCCCCCTATGGTCATCTGTTTCATTTCTTTAAATTCCACATATGAGTGAAATCATATGGTGTTTGTCTTTCCCTGACGTATTAAACTAAAAGAAGAGCCACTTAAATCCATGGAGTACTTTGCCTACCTCATTGGGTTGCTGTGAGAATTAAATGGATTAATCCACATAAAGGCTTCAAGGGTGTCTGTTATCTAGTAAGTTCTCAATACATATCAACTACCACCATCATGACTTCTGTTGCTTTGGTATTGATATTATCAATAAGAGAATTCTGTAAACTCAGACCAAGAATTAATTACCTTTTTATTTTTTTTATTGTTTTCATCGTGACATAATAAGCCATCTGGTACTTCAGTACAAAGAATGTATCAACATAAAGTAGTGAAAGGATTGTTCAGTAAGTATTTTGGGGACTATTGGTTAATTACTTAGAAAAATATAAAGTTACAGCCTCACCTCACAAGCTTGATCTCATGATTACAGCTGAGTAATTCCAGATGGGATAAAAAAAAATTAAGTGTAAAGCCATGCAGCCCATTTTTTTTTAACTTAAGAAAATATAGGTGAATATTTATCAGACCCAAGGAATAGGAAAGTCCTAAAAACAGTGGGAGAAGTCACAAAAAGAAATGCACAGACTCAAATACATCAACATTTTACATTTCTTCAAAATGGAATGTTGAAAATCTTAAGTGTTTGCATCAAATTAGGGCCAAGGACTGTGACCTTAGAAGACATATGTACATGTATGTATTTATGAAGACCCCAATAAGAAAGTGATCAAAATGTGTTAACAATTTAAAGAAGAAATAAGGTGTGCAGCTGGGTGATAAACGTGAAAGAACGGTCAACTCCAATAACAGACAAGATGAAATCATACACAGGTTTTCACTTGTCAAATCACCGAAGATTTCAAAGCGAATTAGAAGTCTCTTCATGAGAGACTGGTAATATGGGTAATTGTATTTGCTGCTGGTGGAAACGTACATTGTCCTTCACTGATCTGAGAAGCATGTGGACAAGATCTATCTAGCTTCTGGCAACTTACCCTAATGGAATAATCCACAAGATGGAATAAAGGGAATGTTCAGGGATGTTTATTGCGATCTTCTTGAAATAAGGAGCAAAAAACTAGCAATTTAACTGTTTCCTTTTATAGTAAAAAAGACTTTAAACAAAGCCTCGCAATTATATGATAAGCTAACAAGTCACTGTAAATGATTTCTACTGGAAAATATTAGATAAGAAGTGTCTCCTTGCGATTAGTGGGCTGACCCGCAGCCTGCAGTTTTACTATAAAGTCACTTTCCTATTGTAGTAAAGTAGACGTGTCGTTCCTTTAAAACACACAAATCTCTAACAGCTGTGGGTAAGCTTGCTGGAAAAAGCCTGTCCATAAAAATGTTGAGCCAATTATAAATTACAAAAATGTGAAATATAAGGAAAAATATATTTTGTGTAAAACTGTGCCCTCACTCCAGAGTCCTTGTTACTGTTCCGTTTCCCTTCCTTCTTTAAAGCCAGTTCTTGCTAAGATTTGTGCGTTGACGGTGAACTGGAATTAAATAGGTCTTAGGTTTTTCAGTTACCTGAAAGAATGCTTTGCTTACTTTCAGTTTAAGTCTACATTTTTAAGTCTTCCTTTTAATTAGAGAACCACACAAAAGCTGAAGAAGAAATTGCCTCTTCCTGACACAGAGTTAACTCGCCTTTAAGCTTAGACTTAGCCCAGGTGTGCTGACACATCGCTCACTGTGTTACCCAGGTTTGAAAATTACCGTCTCCGCACTGCCTTGAATGGCACACTGAATGAGCTATGACCCCAGACTACTCACGGGGGATAGATTCTTGGAAAATAGCCTGTTTTGTTCTTTTGGTCTGAGAAACCATCACAAGCAATTACTCTGAATTTTGTACCTTTTGTCATATCCTCTGTTCCAGCTGTTTTTTACTGGTTGCTCTGGGTTGGGAATTTTTATTTTATTCTGTGTATTTATATGTGTGGATATATAACATATATAATAAAAAAAATATACACACACGCACACTGTGTGATATAAATATGGAACATAAATAGGTATCTGGCTCAGGAGAGTACATGATCATGATAAGAAGACAGAAGAGAAGGATGCTCTTTAAATTTAAATATTGTACCAGAAATAACATATATCCCTAGAGAGATTATCTGGGGGCAGGAAAAAGTGAAAGGATAGTGCATGCTAAATTTTTTCTGCTGTGTTTCTTTAAAAAGCTTTACTACTTTAATAGGGTACTTTTAATATTTAACATCTTTAAACCTGGCTTTAATTTTAATAACTATTCTTTATATTTAAATGCTGTTCTTTTATAACAGCCAATTAAAAACTTGTTAATAAGACCCTTAACTTATTTTTCCCTTTCTTGCTAGTAGACCGTGTACTGTGGGAACACAGGGAAGTATATGTTTCTGCCTTCTAGGTACTTTCAGTTAGTGGGAGACACAATCAAGTACTAATCCATAGCCAGTATATGTAGGTATTTACCATATGCTTGGTACTGGGCCAAATGCTTTACTTACTTATTTTTTAAATGTTTGTTGATTTTTGAGAGAGAGCGAGCAGGGGAGGGGCAGAGAGACAGGGGTCAGAGGATTTAAAGCGGGGTCCACACTGACAGCAGAGAGCCTGATGTGGGGCTCGAACTCATGAACCAGATCATGACCTGCGTCGAAGTTGGACGCCTAACCGACTGAGCCACCCAGGCTCCCTTGGACCAAATGCTTTATATGAATTGCTTGTTTAATCCTTAACAACCCTGTAAGGTGGATACTGTTATACTCATTTTAAAGTTGAGGAATGAGCCTTCAGGTAAGTGTTTGAAAAAGTTGGCAAATCACACAGCTGTGTCAGAGCCTGTGGTGACCCAGACCTGACCACCTGTGGTCCTCGATTTTTACCACTCAGGACTGCTGCTGCTGCTCTAATAGAATTGGCGTGACGACCTGACTGCCATTTTTCTCTTGTGAGTGTTTCGGGTCAAGACACTTAAGCTTCACAACCTGTGGGAATTCTAGTCGCTCGGTAGTTGCCACCTGGAAAACTGACGTGAATGAGGTCAGGACCGTGTCATGGTGCGCGGTCAAGTGCAGTGACGTCTGTGACGTCTGTGTGGCCAGGGAGTAAGGATGTAACAGGCCAGATGGTCTCCCAGGTTCCTTGCAGCACTGTGTCTTTGTATGCGGTGTTTGGTCCTTACGTCTGCCTCTTAGAATTTTCTCTTGTGACAGTACCAAATGTGTCCTGCTTTCTTTGTTGAAATTGACATTAAGAGAATGAAACAGGAATGAAGTAGGGCTTTGCTATTGCCTTTTAAAATTACTTGAATTTAGAAAACTTGTATCAAGCACCCTACAAGGAATGTCACCAAACTAACCCTATGGACCATGGTCCCCATCTCTGATGTCCTGAGAACCTCACACCAGAAATCTGATCACCTTCTCTCTTTGCCCCACTCTTTACTGTTTATGATGAAAGTAAAAGCTTCAGTTAATTGTAAAAACTCAGGTAAACACTTTCACTGAAATGCAGGATTCAGCTAGAATTCATGGCTCAGAAATTTTTTCAGGTTTTCACTCTTGGACTTCATTTGCTTTGGATGAAGCATTTATGTCCTACCTAGAGTCATTCCTGGGCCATAAGTTTGTTAGTGACTTGAGTAAAACCCTCCCTCCATGCAAGCAATAACCACGAAGAAGTTTCCCTTTCTACCTGCTTATCCTCTAATTGCCTTACATGAGACAAGAACCATGGGAACCTGAAATTCGAACACTCTGAAACACCAGCATCAAAGAATTAGAATAGCTGATGTGTAATTTTTGTGCTCAACCAGGAGCCATCTTCTACTGGATTCCAGAGTGAGCCAGCAGTCACAGGTGACAGCGGTGGGGGTGGGTTGGGATGGCATAACTAATTTCTGCAAATTGGTCTGAGAAGCATTGCACTAAAGCCCTGGTGGGGGTTGTAAGGATCCCTCCCACTTCTGGGGTGACGTTGTAAGGACTCAGATGTAAGGGAACCTCTTGAGACCCTTTCCCCAATATCCTGAAAAGAGACACGATAATAAACAACTTTCTATGACCCTTTATATAGAAGTTTAAATCCTGCCTGTCTGTGTGCTTTTAGAATTGACACTTTTTCTTCATCCTGGGGCCCGGTTGGCTCATTTCCCCCTGTGCTACCCTGGAATCTCATCCTTCTTTGAGAAATACCAATGTTTTATCACTTGTCCAATTTGTCTTTTTCTCTTTGCCTTGTGCCTTTGATATGAGAGCTTTGGAGTGATTAACTCTTGTCTCAAATCCTTTGTAAATCTTTTCCCTCAAATAATCCAAGTATCTCAAAATCAGAATGACTCGTGGTAGGCCACAGAAATATACTATCAGATGAAGTTGTATCTCCCGATTCTTAATAGCCTGGCTGGTTTTTTGTTAAACTGTGAACCCGTAAGGTGAGTGGTATATAACTCCATGGTTATTGATAATTGTTTTCAATACTGGCCTTTATTTTGAATCCTATTAATTTCTTAAATCCAGTGGTAATATTCTTTTTCATTATGGTTCCTAAAATTCAAGCAAAACAGTTTTAACATTCTTGCATTTTATTATAAAATACCTCTATTTAAAAATTATTTTACTAATCAAATTTGATCAATATTTTTTCAAGAGAAAAAAATATCATTTTCTAAGAGAATGTATTTCTTTACATTTAAAAATGTACTTTTTAATTTTAAAAATGTGCATTTTGCTTTGTACTATGGAGCTGATACATATATACATATATATGGATATATGTGTATATATATGTGTGTACATATGTGTGTATATATGTGTGTATGTACACATATATATGTATATATATAAATACATATACAACTATATATATTTATAAAACGTTTCAATAAGCAGAACAGTTTTCTCTTCCTCAAAGTCTGGATTTTGAGAGTTGGTTAGGTCAAGAACTGATTGCATTTCTTTCCGAATTCATACTGTTTATATGGATGCAATCATACTGTGTATGATAAACATCACTATTCTAGAAAGGAAGTAAAACCTGAGTGATGCAACAACACGAAGGGCAAGCAGAATGAAATGGGGATTGACTGAGAAAAAGAACTTTTGCCTCAGCTTTTGGAGCTCTTGGTGTGAAAAATGGTAGCAGTGAGCTGGAGAGGTCTCCTGAAGCAGACATCAAATTTATTGAAGTACTTCTAAACTTATTTTAGCAAAAGATCATGTGATCTATTGATGGGAGTACACAGTCGAGACTATGAATCTTATTTCCAAATTTCAGTAGGCTTCAAATTATAAAAACATAGACGTTCCATAGAAGAAAAAGGACCTGGTCTTGGTCATTTACTCCCCCTCCACTGGAGTCTCATAAATTTAAAGAACTTGCTCTTTGTGACTGGCTCGTTCCGTCAGCCTGATCCATGTATAGGCATATCTGACAATGAGCTGTCCCTAATTTAGTTTTCTTTTTATTCAACAATAGATGCTTGTCTGTGCAACAGGTATGTTGTTAGGTTATGCTTACAATACAAAACAAAATATTCTAGCGTTTATGAATGAACGAAGTCATCATTTATATTTGACATTTTTATAGGGCTTTTTAGCTTTTTGCTTATCAAATGTGTTCATCAGTTAATCCATGATAAATTATGATTTTCAACTTACTTTGCTTTGTATGTATGTTACTCATTGATTTCTGGAAAGAACTCTTTATGGTTTGGAACTGAATAAAATTTATAAAACTACAGAGATAAATGTTAGACGATTCTCTTATAAATTGTTTTAATGAAATTGTGAAGTATCTTTGTTTTTTTCTGTTACAAAATATACTTGTAACAGCGTTATGGTTCATAAAATCCAGCCAGATTTGAGGGTTTTTTAATTTTTGTCTTTTTGAGGTTTCTTTCTTTAGTTCTTATTACTAAAAAAATATATATGTGTATATATATTTTTGCAGCTGGTTTTAGGAGAAGTTTCCGTCTTAGTAGAAAAGATAAGAAAACAAATAAGTCCATGTATGAATGCAAGAAGAGTGACCAGTACGATACAGCTGATGTGCCTACATATGAGGAAGTGACACCCTATCGGCGGCAAACTAATGAAAAATACAGACTTGTTGTCTTGGTTGGTAAGTGTGTCTTTTGTATTAATTCTGATGAAATAAGTGAGGTGGTAAGAATTTAACATCAAAGGGCATTATTCTTGAAGATTTCAAGCCACAAATCTCATTTTGAACACCTTTTGTTTGGTCTCTAAAATGACATTTCAGTCTTTTGTACTCCTGTGACATTCGTGAGACTTAAGATGTCTATGAAGAATGGCACTGGCATTTTAGTGGGACCTCTGTAAGGGGGGATAGAAAACACATCGCAATATATAGTAAAGTAAATCAGTGTAACTAAATAATGGAAACCAATATTTGTTAATGTAACACGGTGTCTTTCACATCATTTTGAGGCAGTAGCCATGGTGGAACTTCTTATGGCACTTAGGCCTTCAGTGAAATAAACTCTTTCAGCAGAGCTCTGGAGTATTTAAAGCTGGAGAGTCAGTTCATGAAACTGCTTAAAGCAATTAATAAATATATGTGGTGATTTCCATAAACGTTGGCTGGTTTGACTCATAGTCACGTTCTAGCGTCTGTCTTATCCACCCTTCGTAGCCACACGTGCAGTCGTGACTTCCGTGTTACTCCACGCACCTCATTCTGGTTGCCATTTCTTTAAAAATTTGGTGACAGGTAATTAAGCTCCAGTGATCAAAACCAATGATTTGGGGGGGGGGGGGTGTGGATAAGAATAAAGGAGCCTGGTATCTGTTGGTAATTATTCCTTCATAAACTGAAGACGATCATGATGGGGATGAGAATAAATGGAAAAGCTAAAGAGTCACCCCTTGTATTGACACAGAGTCCTCTGAGAGGTTACAGCACATACTCTTGACGGTGGTGATGAGTGGGAAATGATGCAGTTTCTCACACCTGATGGCACTGGAAGAGATAGTCACATCATTTGCATGATTTAGAAACACTCACATACTGCAGAGTTTCCCTTATTAACAGTGTCCCCTTCTTCTAATCAATGGATATGAAAGCACCCCCCAAGCCCCACCTGGAGGAACATTCTACATCTGTTTTTATGTTTACTGTAGAGCCTGCAATACCCCAGCTTCCAGTCCCTATAGAGTTGGGCTAAGGGGAATATAAGTGCTCCCCAGTTCTAAATCCTTTTGTGCCTCATGGGGGCAACTTGGACTCCCTGCTCCTTTTCTACCCCTGTGTCCCTCCCAGCACCCATCTTAGCAGCATCTCTTCCATCCCTGTTGCATCTTCGGCTCTTTGGCCAAGGTCTGCTGCTTATCTGATGAGAGATACCTTGTGATAAAAAGGCAAAGATAGCATAATTTCCTGTTTCTCCTTAAATCTGACGACTCTCTGTAGCCAAGGAGTTACTGTTACATCTGTGCTACTTTTGGTTTCCCCAGGGGATCGAATTGAAAGAGGAAAGCAGAATAGACTTTGATCTCTTTTTCTTTCCTGTAGGTGCTAACCTCCGGGGTGAGGAAGGAAAGATAGGTGAAGATAAACTATGGGTCTGAATAGTAATGCAGGGAAGAATAAAAGTAAATCATAGTCACAAGCAACTAAAGATGCTTGATGGTTATGGAAAATAAATACTCCCTAGAATCTTCCAAAGGAAAAGAGGTTAGGGGGATGTTGGCCTCATGCATGTTAGAAGTAGCCATGCACTTTTGTTAAATGGCGCTATATACAGATGTCACAACCCTCTCTATAGTTCTTAAAGGAGGTTTCTAGTATCTTTTTTGTGGATGCCTTGAGTTTTTTTATGTAGATAATCTTGTTATCTGTGACCAGAGACAATTTTATTTCTTTGTTGTAGGTATTTTCATCTTTATTCGTGTTGTATTCTCTCTTTACTTTAGACTCTCCAGTATGATGATGAATGGGAGTAGTGAGACCATCTTTGCTTTGTTGTCAGTCTTAGGAAGAAAGTACTCAATCTTTCACCATGAAGTATGATATTAGCTGTAGGTTTTTTTTTATAGATGCCCTTTACCAGGTTAAGAAAATTCCCGTCTATTGTTAGTTTGCTAAGAGTATTTATCATGAATTGATGTTGAATTTTGTCAAATGGATTTTTTTCTGCATCTGTTGAGATGATTATATGGTTTTTCTTATTTGATCTGTTGAAATGGTGAACTGCATTGATTAGTTTTTGTGTGTTGAATGAGCTTTGCGTGATGTATTAGCCTTTTGCACAGTACTAGGTTCAATTTGCTGGTCTGTAGTTTTCTTAAATTTGTTTTCATCTGCTTTTTGTATTAAGATAATGCCACATTTATAAAATGTGTTGGGGAGTGTTTTCTCCTCTTTACTTTTCCAGGAGAGCTTGTATAGAATTACTATTATTTTCCTTTAAAATGTTTGGTAGAATTGTACAACAAAACCACATCTTGGCTTGGAGACTTTTGGGGAGGTTTTTAACTACAAATTTAATTTCTTCTTTTAAAAAGTAGGGAAGAGGACAAACGGGGAGAGGAAGAGAGCATGTGAAGAGTGCATCTTTCTACCTTTATACACACACACACACACACACACACACATACACACACACACACACACACACACACACACACACACGACTATTCAGGGTGTCTTTCTGAATGAATTTTGGCAGTTTGTGTCTTTGAAGCAATTTGTCCATTTCACCTAAATGGCCAATTATATAAGCATAAAGTTGTTCATAATATTCCCTTAATACCCTTTAACTTTCTGTAAGGTCTGTAGTAATGTCTCCACTTTCATTCTTATTATTGGTAATTTATGTCTTCACTCTTACATCCGGTATCTATTGCTGCATAACAGGTTACTACAAATTTAGTGACTTTTAAATAGTGCATACTTATTATCTGAATGTTTCTGTGGGTCAAAATTTGGAGAGTTTAGGCATGGCTTAGCTGGGTCCTCTGCTTCAGGATATCTCATAAGTCTCATAAGGCTGTGCTCAAGCCTTGCCATGAGGTAGTCTTCTCATTTGAATGCTAGACTGTTAAAGAATCTGCTTCTAAAACCATGTATGTGGTTGTTGGCAGAGTTCATAATGTGCTCTCAGTTCTTTGCCATGTGAGCCTCTGCAACATGGTAGCTTCATCAAGTTGTATTAACTGAGAAGGGAATAAGGCAAAATATTCCATGTTCTATTGGTTAGAAGCAAATAACAGGTTTTGCCCACAGTCAAGGAGAGGGAATTACACAGGTGTGGAAAACAGAAGAGTGAGGATGATTTCTGGCCTTCATACAGTCTAGGTAACTTAGCTCTTTTTCTAATTTATTGATTTTTTTATTTTTTTTATTTTTTAAAAAAAAATTTTTTTTTCAACGTTTTTTATTTTATTTTTGGGACAGAGAGAGACAGAGCATGAACGGGGGAGGGGCAGAGAGAGAGGGAGACACAGAATCGGAAACAGGCTCCAGGCTCTGAGCCATCAGCTCAGAGCCTGACGCGGGGCTCGAACTCACGGACCGCGAGATCGTGACCTGGCTGAAGTCGGCCGCTTAACCGACTGCGCCACCCAGGCGCCCCTAATTTATTGATTTTTTATAAAACCACTTGTACATTAAATTTTTTTTCCTATTTTCTAAGTTTTATTGACTTGTGCTCTTTATTATTTCCTTCCTTTGCTTACTTTGGATCCATTTAATTTTCTCTTTTTCTAGTTTCATAAAGTTGAATCCTAGACTATTGACTAGAAACACTTTTTTAAAGATTTAACTATTGTTAGGCATAAATTTATGATTTCCTTCTAAGTACTTCATACTACAAATTTTGATCTGCTGTGTTTTGATAACATACCACACAGATCAGAATATTTTCTGATTTCCTTTGTGATTTCTTTGATCCATGAGTTTAGAGTGTGTTAATTTCCAAATACTTTGGGATTATCATCTTTCTGTTATTGATTTCTTGTTTAATTTCACTACGGTCAGATAGTACGCTTTCTATGATATCAGTTCTTTTAAGTTTATCAGATTTTGGCGGGGAAGGGGTACCCAGGATATGGTCCATGTCATCTGGTGTTCTGTGTGCACTTAAAAAGAATGTGGATTCTGCCATTGTTGGACAGAGTGATCAATACATGTTATTTAAGTCAAGTTGGTTGATAGTATTATTCAGGTCTTTTATATCCTTACTGATTTTTTGTCTACTTGTTCTGTTAGTTGTTGGGAAAGGAGTGTTAAATTCTCTTTAATTGTAGATTTGTCTATTTCTCTTCACATCAGTCAGCTTGTACTTAAGATATTTAGAAGCTCTGTTGTCAAGTGTACACACATTTAGGAGTGTTATGTTTTCTTAATGATTTGGCCTTTTTATTATGTAATTTCTTGAAGTCTGCCTTGTATGATATGTAATAGCCACTCAAGTTTTCCTTTGCTTATTGCTTGCATAGTGTATCTTTCCCCATCCTTTTATTTTAACCCACCTGTGTATTTATTATTAAAGTGGATTTGTTGGTTTGTTTTTTATAGATAGCATAGTCTTGGGTGTTGCTGTAGTTATCCAGTCTCATAATCTATATCTTTAATTGGTATGTTTGGACCATTTATATTTAATATAAACTATTGATATGGTTCAGTGCAGCTCTGTTATTTTCATTTTAGGTCTATTTGTTTTCTGTTTATCCCTTTGTATTTTGTTTATTTCTCTGTTCCCCTTTTCTGACTTCTTTTGGGTTTTTTGACTTATTTGATTTTAATATATCTGATGACTTTTTTGCTTTATTTTTGTGTGTAATTATTCTCTAGTTACTTTTGAGGTGTTTTTTTTTTATCTTTGATTTTAAGCAGTTGGATTATGATGTATCTATATGTGCTTTATTTTTAGTTTAATGTGCCTGAGTTTACCAAACATCTGAAATCTATAAATTTATGACTTTGACAAAATTTTGGCCATTATTTTTTCAAAGATTTTTTTTTTCTTTTTGTCCTGACCTCTTTCCCCTCTACTTCTGGGACTGTGATAGGACATGTGTTGGACCCTTTAGTATTATCTCACAGTTTCCTGATGCTGTAATTATTATTATTTTTTTTAGTGTTTCTGTTTTTCAGATATGACCATTTCTTTTGATTAGGCTTCAAAATCTCTGGCTCTATCCTTATTATCACTGTTTTGCTATTTAGCCCACTGACCAAATAAATTTCTTTCAGACACTGTGATTTTTTTTTTTTTCAATTGTGAAATTACCAATTCTTTTTCATAGCTTTTGCTTATCTGGTAAGAACTTTATTTTTACATTCATTTCAAGTGTGTTTACTTTAGACTCATGATGGTTACTTAACATAGCATCTTTATTGTTTTGGATAATTCCGGCATCAGGCTCATCTTGTGGTTGGCATCTGTAAATTGTTTTTGTTTTTGTTTTGTTTTGTTTTTGCAAATCATCATCTTTGTGCATCAGATTACTTTTGTTCTGTATCCTGGACATTTTTAACATGATTTTGTATAGACTTTGGATCTTATTATATCCCTCTGGAAAATGTTAAATTTTTTAGCAGGCTATCAGCCTGGTTAGGCTTAGTCTGTTTGCCTCAGTTCAGTTTTCAAGGCTTTGTTATGCTGCTTTGGGTCTGTTCCTTGCATGTGACACTTGTGTTAGCCAGAGACTTACGCCACGGTTTAAATCTTAGTTGTGCTGCTTTGGGTTCATCTCACTCATGCACAGCTTAAGGAGGGGTAAGCCCACAACTTTTGTGGGGTCTTAGCTATTCAGTCCACTGCCCCTTGGACAGCTCTGAGATGGAGACTCATCCTCTGGACAAAGTCCAAGAACAGATGGAAAAATAAAAAGGGAAACTTTTCACCTTGGGGTGGGGGGGGAGGGGTCACCTCTCCAGATTTGATATCCTTCTAAATTCTTCCTGCTTTTGTTTGCTTTTCAGTCTTCAGGTTGTTGCTTTTTTGTGTGCTGTCCAGGGGTTTTAATTGTGATCAGTGCAAGAGATAGCTTGTAGAATGCTTACCTCACCAGAGTGGAGCTTGAACTCTCCAAGCTGTAAACTGTCACAGATGCAATTTGCCTCTCCTCACCGGCATGCCTTGATCAGCCTCCTCAGAATTGAGTGATACTACTCTAACTTTCAAGTCTCCTCCTCAAAGTTTTAAACGGTAAACGGTTATCAGGACAGAATACCACAGCACCATCTGGACTACCTTTTGCTAAAGTTATTCTCCCGGAAATATGTTATCACAACATTCCACTGTCCGCTCCAAGTCACAGAATGATCTAAGGTATTTTGGCTGCTGCTTTACATAAATGCTAGTTGTCTAGGTCCACAATCATTGAACTAAAATTCATCTGGCTGAAATCTTCAGTGGAGAGGTTAGTTTAATTGTATGCAGTTAAGTTGCCCTAAATCCCCTTTGCCCATTGATCTTTGGGTTCCTGGCACCTGATTCTGAATTCCGTGTGGACTCTGTCCTGTGGGCCTCATGCCTTACTTCCTGACAGACAAACTGCTTGCTCTTCTCACTGCATTTTTACATTCCCAGCAGGATCCTATAGTCCTTTTTTTTTTTTTTTTAAGCCCTATGATGTCACTCATGCTGCAGTGACTGTTCTTTCTCTGTCTCTTGCTTGGAATTCCTTAAGTTTCTGAGGCTTGCTTCTCAGAGGAGATGTCCCCTTTATCTCCCAACAGGAGGCTTGCCCTCAAGATAGTCCTAAACTTGAGATGCGAAATGTTGACACTTCCAAGTGGTACAGCCAGTGAAGATTCACAGTTCCTTTGCTATGTGCTTCTCCCCTGCTCGCGTTTCTTCACTCTTTGGTGTTTTCCTGCCTTGAGTAAATAATTAATTGCATTACTTCAATGACAACCAAATATCCATTTTTAGTACTTAGATTTCTCTACTATTAAAATCTATAATGTTTCATTATCCTCTCCTGTTCCTAACTGCTTTCAAACAGTCCCAACTGAGTTTTTAAATTTTATCTTTTTTCAAGTGGGTCCTATCCTGTACAATAACAGTAACCAATATGTTGTGTGCCAGGCATTGAGCTAAGGGCTATGCATGTATTATTTTATCCAGTCCTCACTATGACTATGAGGTAAATATTTGTATAATCCCCGCAGAAGAAGAAACTGAAGCACAAAGAGGAGAAGTTACTTTGCCCAAGATCACACAGCTACTAAGTTGTAGAGCTGATTCATACCTAAATAATTCAAGACCAGAGCCTTCTGTAATGGGAGCCTAAGGGTACAAGAGCACCCAGCTCCAGGGATCCCAAACAGACTAGATTTGGCCACTCACTAATGATGAAATCCAGAGGCAGAGAGACAAGTGGAGGTGAAACAAGAAAGGAATTTATCTCAGGGAGGCCAGCACTGGGAAGACAGTGAACTAACATCTCAAAGACTGTCTCCAAAGTGCTGAGAATACTTCTAGGTTTATGTAAGAAAAATGTGGGACACAGGTTGGTGGGTACATGCCAGTAGGCAGTAAAGATCAAGTTGATCATTATCTTGTTTTAAAGATAGGTCAAAATGGAGGTAAAATCCTCTTTCAGATCCCCACTGTCAAAGCACCATTCCATTTCTATGGAGGGAAAAGGGACAGTGGTCCTTTCTTCTGTAGCTACTTCCTGATGACCAGAGAATGACCTAGGGATTTTGGAATGGAAGACTTTGACAGGGTGGGAGAATTTTGCTTCCTGAGTCTCTCCTGAAATACATAATAAGGTACCTCCATGCTGGTATGGATAGCCCAGGCTCCTGCTTGACAAATACAAAAAGTCAAACAACAACCAAAAAGAAAAAGGACACGAAGTCTAGCAGTGCTTATAGCAGGGTATATTACCATTTGGAAAGATTTAAAGTTAGTTGGCTGCCAAAAGGATCTAGAGTCAGAGCATCTACAGCAATTATGTGTTTATTTAAATCTTTCATGGCTTCAGACACATTCTTTGAGCAATTTGGAATATATATACAACATTCTGGTTTTTTTTTTTTTAATTTTTTTTTCAACGTTTTTAATTTATTTTTGGGACAGAGAGAGACAGAGCATGAACGGGGGAGGGGCAGAGAGAGAGGGAGACACAGAATCGGAAACAGGCTCCAGGCTCCGAGCTGTCAGCACAGAGCCCGACGCGGGGCTCAAACTCACGGACCGCGAGATCGTGACCTGGCTGAAGTCGGCCGCTTAACCGACTGCGCCACCCAGGCGCCCCTACAACATTCTGTTTTAATAAGAGCACAGGTTCCTCCTTGGGCTGAAGTCAGAATATCAAGGGCCATCTGGTTTTGAAGGACTACTTTTTGAATTTGTGGTTTTATCATTTAGGAGGGTGACATTGTGCCGAGTTTGATTAAAGATGGCCACTGTGTGCTTGGCTAAACCTCTACTTGTAGTTCTACATCGACAAAAGTGACTTCTAGGACACATACATATGGCTAAGGGATAAAGTAATCAATAAGCCCTCTTTGCCCAATATCTACCTTTAACAGTATCCCAATTATGAGCAATCACTGGTAAGTAGCAGACATTCTGGGAGATACGAGCATCCACAAGTGCATTGTCCAGTCCCATCATAAGGAAGGGAGTGCCTTACTTCCACAAGTCTGTAGTTAACCACAGGGAGTAGGGTATGCTCTGGCTTTTGAGGAGCTATTTTGCCATCCCAGCCACATAGAATCGGTCAGGGTAATAGTTGAGTTACACAGTTGTTGGGGAATCCATCTCATTGTCTGGCTGTTGAAATAATCATATGCCTACGGGGATCTTTTTATTATCCCCACAGAGTAAAAGCATAAAGACTATCTATACATGAGCTGTTGTGGCACTTTCCCTGAAGTTTACTTCGAGTTGTCTAGCTTAGGCAAACAACAAACATTCAAAGACAGCCAAACTAGAATCTAACATCTACAAAGGTATGTTATTGAAACACAATATTTCTCTCTAAAATCACCTCATCTACATCAAAGATAGCCAAATGAAGACTAATTTGTTTGTAAAGCAAGTCCAGTTTTAATAAAGCTGACCTAAGTATTTATATAAGCACAGCAAGAATAGTGATTGACCATTATAAGTTCTTACAAATCTACTTTGCTGGAACTTTTTGTAAGGAATTTCAGATTGAACTTTTAATAGCCTCTCAAGACCAGAAGCCAAGCCAAATACTTGCCATCGGATTTGCCTGCAGAACCTGTAGATTTGGGTGAATTCTTCTTGAGTTCCCCCAAATATCCTGAGGTTTCTGCACCTGCCAGGAAGTGACATTCTTTACTCACCTGGTAAGGCAGCTGGGAACTCTGTCAGCAAGGAATCATGCCAGCATTCCCAAGGGGCTTTGTTGGCTTCACAAAGTCCACCTTAGTTCCTCAAAGCTGTCTGGTCATATCTAAGTCTATGCATGTCTCTGTCAAATATGACATTCCAGTCAAAGACTTGGTGTAATATAACCAATGTTTCCAGTGGTGTCTTATTACAAGGAGAACAGATTCTTCTTGAACTTATGCAAATAATTATAACTGCCATGAAAGAAAGAACACTTACTGAGAGGTTTTGAATTCTGGAGGGATCAAGTAGGGAGAAAAGATGAATGCTCCAGTTTGTTCACAAAAGAATACTTTATATTTCTACAAGTTATAGATATCTTAAGAGAAAGTTTTCTTAAATCTGGAAGAGCAAACATTAGAGAACTGGCAGTGTTTCAAGTAAGAATAAAAAAACTATAATCAATTTCCTCAATTCATTCAATCCCATGTTACTAATTTCTTTTGTTTGAATGCAGTTTTTCCATCAGTTCCAGAAATTCTTACAGTTTTAGGATGTTAAAGATACCAGAAACCTGTATTTGTCAAAAGTCTTCTCCATGAATCTCCTAAAAGATGAAATACACATTGCAAGGCCTTCAGAACAGTACCTGTAAATTCCAAAAGACTCAAAAATGGACATGGTTAAAGATCTGATCAGAGTTCATTATAATGCAGTTGGCAAGGAAATCCAGTTATTTCTGTGACAACATTTCAGTAATTAGAAATGTCAAATAATGACCTTATACCTGGGTATACTGAAACTTAGGGATTTCATATAATTTCTAAAACAGTTATAGCATTTACCCATACGATATAACCTAAGAAAGTGTATCATTTGTTTGACAGTGGTTCCCATCTGACTTAACATACCATGTCACTTAACAAGCCTAATTAGTCAAAAAGATTTTGGTTAGAATTTGAATCTTGGGAAGTTTCTTAAAAATCTCAAAGTTTTAAAGCACATACCAAAATAGGATTACAGGTCATTATAAAACAATATTGAGTTATCTGTTTAACCAAGGTGGCAATAGAAAGGTGATATAGCTATTCGCAAAACTTAGCTCCTTTAATATTGAGAATCTTTAAGTATTCAAAGACCTAAAAGGAAAAAATATAGAAACTTTGTTTTTCTGAGATTAAGAAGGAAAACAGACGCGCCTGGATGGCTCAGTCAGTTAAGCGTCTGACTCTTGGTTTTTGGCTCAGGTCATGATCTCATGGTTCATGAGTTCAAGACCCACGTCGGGCTGACAGCTTGGGGCCTGCTTGGGATTCTCTCTCCCTCTCTCTCTCTGCCCCTCCTTCCCTCTCCCTCCCTCCCTGCCTCCCTCCCTCCCTCTCTCTCAGAATAAATAAATAAATAAACTTAAAGGAAAAAAACAACAGCTTCATTTACAATCTTTTATAAGAGCTGACTTACAAATCCAAGAAAACTTTATCTTTTTAACAGATAGGCTCTTACACACTCTTACACAGGTGTACTTTTAAAACTCATTCCTGTCTTAGTCCTGACCATGCATAAAATTCTTTTCCAAAGATTCCCCTTCACAAACATCCTACAGCTTTGTTTTTCATTCAGATTTTGTCCTAAGCCTTTTCTAAATAACCATTTCCATTGTAGGACAAAATTACTTTCTTTTTCCTCAACAAAAATGTAGTTCTCATTCTTTGTACCTTTCTTATCAAAAATACATCATATTTTCCTGGCATACAGAGTTGCTGCCCTTACTTCTAACAGTCTCAATTACATTTATCAGAATTTGTAATGCTTAGAAATCTTAATTTCTAGTAAAAACTAGGTAGTAAGCAGTTGTGAACTATTACATCAGAATTCTTCAGATTGGAAACTTATGAAACATTTCATAATTTCTAGAAACATGTGTTTTTCCATAATACAATCTTGTGACTAAGCATAAAATTCTTTACTAGCAGACCCAAAATTTTTTTTAATTTTTTTTTTTTTTGAGAGAGAGACAGAGCATGAGTGGGGGAGGGGCAGAGAGAGAGGGAGACACAGAATCCGAAGCAGGCTCCAGACTCTGAGCTGTCAGCACAGAGCCCAGCGTGGGGCTGGAACCCACAAACCGTGAGATCATGACCCAAGCCAAAGTCAGACACTCAGCCGACTGAGTCACCCAGGCGCCCCCAGACCCAAATTTATCTTCAGTTTCTCTGCAGTAAGAAACCAAAAGCTGATAAATGTATGTTTTGTAACTGTTTCAGTGTTTTATCTTGTTTGGAAAAGACATCCAGTGGATTCAAACCAATATATCATTTAGCCTAGCGAAACTTCAAAGATTTAGGTTACCAAAGGTTCTAAAAGCTGTATACTTTTTTTTTTTAATTTAACCTACTTGCTCTTAACAATTACCCATGAAACCTTCATGAGACAGATCAAATTAACCATCATTTTAAGTCCTCTTTTTGCTGACAAATTGCAACAGAGATAACATGAACTTATGTGACCTTTAGTACACCTTGGTAGGATAAAAAGTTTATATTAAATGCTGGTAACGCTAAAGATGTGTCTATTTTCATTAAACCGACAACCTTGAATTAGCTTTAGTACCGAATATGTTGCACCCCTGACCACTAAAAGGTCAACCAGTTTGTTCCCTACTGTCAGTTTTACCTGGGGCTCCTGTGGGGAAATTTGAAGTGGGCAGTTTAAGTCCAGGGGAGCCCCCTGGACCCCTTCATGTTGACTTGGGAGGTGCTTCCATTTGAACCTCACAAGGAGGCAGCTCAACAGCCTGGGGTGCTTTTTGCTCCTCGATACTGAGGGGGGGGAGGAGCAGGAGCCAGGGGCACCAGAGGGACCGAGGATGGTGTAAGAAGAGCCAGCCGCACGAGCTGCACGGGTGATGCTGCAGAAACAGCAGGGGGACGTAGAGGCAGACGTGTACGGGTGCCACGGGCAAGGCCGAGGTGAATTTCAAGTTCGGACTAACATTCCTTGATCTCCACGTCCTTTCTCTCCCTCCTGCGTGACAGCCTTTTTCTCAGGTTGCTCCATTTATTCACAATATGTCCTAATGGACTTCCTTTGGGAACAGAAGGAATATTTTCCATCTTCCTAGGCAAAAGTTCAGAAAGAACACAGAAGAAACAAAACTACAACTACATGAAGCCCAGAGTACCTCTGTTAGCATTCGTGCTTACCCCAAAGTGGGGGCGGGGGCAATTCACTGACTGAACCACATGGTTTCCTAGACAAGCTAGGAGGTCCAAACCGAAACCCCCTTGGAGGCAACTGAATGTGAGGAAGGAATCCAAGAGCCATTCAGTTGTCATCTTTCCTCTGAGCTTAACCTCTACATATGCTAGGTGGTGTTACAGTGAAAATTCATTTACTTCTTAGTCCTAGGTTTACAACTAAAAGGAGCCCAGTCAGCCAGTATTCTCCCTAGGGAGGAGCTTTGGGAGGGGATAGAGTTAGCATTCCCCATCTTGTACACATACATTACACAGAAACTCCAACAGAGATCTCTCCCAAATGCGTACCCTTGCTTCCTGTTTACCTCTCATCCATTCCTTTTTCCAATGGTACCTTCACAAATTACAGTGGCCCCTGCCACAGCCTGAGCTAATAGGTTATAAAAACCTGAAACATATGGTTCAAAAGAAGCCAACATCATGGGAGGGGGACTTACCAGGAGTCAAATCTTTGGGGGCCCTCTACTACTAATTTGTTTATGTTTCACCAAACGCTGTTAATAAGGCAGCTGATGCCACTCCAGGAAAAGCAAGAAAGTCCTCAAAATGAAACTGGTTTTGGCAGCTGCAAATACTTTCTGTTATCCCTGCCAGGGACATCTGTCACATCCACTAGCTCAGGAAAGGGACCAGTGAGCCCTGGTGCACTGCTGTGGCCAACTGCTCTGTCCCTGGGAGTCTCAATGGGGCTGGACAAATCAGAAGTACAGCTCCTGCCTGCTTCACCAGAACTATAGCCCTGGGGTGCAGGGGTGCGACAGCACCTGGCTCCGGGGGGCCCGAACAGACCAGGTTCAGCTACTCCTGACAAAATCCATAGGCAGAGAGACCAGTAGTGGTGAAACCAGAAGGAAATTTATTTCAGTGAGGCCAGCAGTGGGAAGACCACGGACTTGCATCTCAAAGACCGTCTCCAAGGTGCTGAAAATACTCATAGGTTTATATAAGGAAGATGTGAGACACAGGTCGGTGTGTACATGCAGGTGGGCAGTGAAGGTCAGGTCATGTCATCATTGTCTTGGGGCCAGTCTTGCCGGGTCTTCTGGGCTGGGGGCAGTCCTTATGCCTGAGGGGGTAGTTTGGGTTCCCATCACAGGATGCTTTGCCCTTGAGGCCCTTTGTCTGAGTTAAGAGAGAAGCTGGAAAGAACTTAATTAGTTAGAAAGTACAGACTAAGGTCAAAGTGGAGGTCATTAAAATCCTCTTTTATTTCTTTCTTAACTCACTGTGGAATATTGCTTCCAATCTGTAAAATCAGGGCTGTACTGACACCATTGGCTGGATCTAAATATCTTACTTTTCTTTTCTCTTCTTTGATTTAGGGCCCTAATCATTCATTTTGCTAGCAGATACCTCCATATTTTGTGAAAGTTTAGGCCTGAATCTACCAAAAGAGAGCACCGTTCACATAAATCCTGCTCACCTTCAGGGCCTCAAGCTGGAGATTTCTTCCTGAGGCCTCCCTGGGTCAGGTCAGCTGGCCGTGCAGGCATAGCCCCATTGTACATAGCATGACTTCTCACCTTCCCCCTCCTTAACATTTGTCAACTATTCCCAAAGTATCCTGGGCTGATTTTCCTGGCCTTTCCCCCTCAGATCCGTTCACATGCTCAGGGAAAGGCTCAGGGCTTGATCTTCCTGGCTGCTTGGCCTTCACATTTCAGAGACTGCCTCTCAGGAGACTTTTGATGGTACAGACAGAAGCAGTCTCAGAATATTCAGAGGGAGGAGCCCTTCCTCTCCCGTTGGCCTTCAGCCCCTTCTCCAAGGCGTCTCAAATCTTAACACCATTCCATTCATCTGGGGATTTTGTTCAGACGTAGTGTCTGACCGGTAGCCTGAGAGGCAAGGCCAGAGATTCTGCCTTTCTAGCAAGTTCCCAGATGCTGTTGCTGTTGCCGCAGGCCCAGCTTGAGCAGGCAGTAAATTTTGCTTTTTACCTTTTGCCACTGGTTATAATGCAGATGTAGTGAGGTACCCATGCTCTGCACACTGGGGGAAAGCCTTGTTGCTGTGTTTGAATCAGTTCAGTTTCCATCACCCGATTTTGTTAGCCATTGTGAACTGGTTGCAATTTATTTTGATTTTCTACTTACCACATGTCAGTTTTGTGCTTTGTCATCCATGTGTTAAATGGTGGTTTTAGTATTTTTTTAGGTTTATTTTGAGAGAAGGAGAGATCACAGGTGGAGCAGAGAGAGAGGGAGAGAGAAAATCCAAAGCAGGCTTCATGCTGCCAGATGTGGGACTCAGACCCACGAACGGTGAGATCATGACCTGAGTGGAAACCAAGAATCAGGTGCTTAACCAGACTGAGCCACCCAGGTGCCCCTGTAATGCTGGTTTTAAAACTTTTGGTTTTTATCTTAATCTGCTGTTCAGGATTTTGCACATTGATATTTTAGGTTTGGTTTGTCTGTTGTGATCAACTGATTCACTATTATTTTTAATATTTTTATTTTTATTTTATATTTTAATATTATTTTTAATATTTTTATTATCCACTTTATTCTGAAATTCTTATAGGAAAATATAATGCTATTGGAAATTCTTTAGCTCCTAACACTTCATTTCCCTATGTTGGAGCAATTGCTGATATACTCTACTTTATATCACATACTTGTACGTACATGTACATGTATATATATGTACTTTATATCACGTACTTGTACGTATATGTATATATATGTACTTTATATCCTACCCCTACCCTTGCTGTGGCCTTCTGTGGAGCATGACATTTCATAGTGGGATCCAGTGACAGCCAGGGTCACTTTTGTAACTGTCCTTCAAAGTGTTGTTTCCTTTTACTCCCCTTTTTCTGTGTGGCCATTGCTCAGAAAATTTTCCTGCGTGTATGTATGGCACATCTGAAGTATCCGAAGTTTAGTGTTTATTGTGGGTAGCATAAATGGCCATAACCTCTGGGGAAAGACGGGCTACATTCTAATCTATTCTGCTCTTTGGTAGCCATGGGATACCTGAACATTTCAGATTTGCTGTGGGCTTCAGTTTCTTCATCTGAAAAAGGAGGATAATAAGAGCACCTACTTTCTAGGTTTGTTAGAGGGTTAAATGAAATGACATTTGCAAATACTTAGACCAATTCCTGGCACCTAGGAAGGTTTTAATAAAAAGTAGCTCTTCCATCTTGTCTAAAAACAAAATTGGTCTCAAAGATGTTATTGGCTTTATTCGGTGATTCATGGATTGGGCAACATCTCATCTAGCAGATAGAAAGGAACTCCAAAGAGCAGTACAAAATGAAAGACTTTTGTAGGCAGAAGGAGGTGGGAAAAGTTTACTGGCGCAGAGTGGATTGTTTGAGGCAAGGTCACCTTCCTTTAGGGGACTGCAGGGATCTATTAGGCGGGTAGTGCTGACCAGGGTATTTCCAGATCAACCGGGTTAAGAGTCCACTCCTAGAAGAGGTCAAAACTAATTAAGTTAGGTATTATGTTTTGGTTTGGCGACATGGGCTTAGCAACAAGTGACTCCATCTGGGACCTGTTGTCTTTTTTTTTTTTTCTTTCTTTTCTTTCTTTTTCTTTTCTTTCTTTCCTTCCTTCCTTCCTTCCTTCCTTCCTTCCTTCCTTCCTTCCTTCCTTCCTTCCTTCCTTCCTTCCTTCCTTTCTTTCTTTCTTTCTTTCTTTCTTTCTTTCTTTCTTTCTTTCTTTCTTTCTTTCTTTCTTTCTTTCTTTCTTTCTCTTTCTCCCCCTTTGATCAGACACTCAGCTTGACTGCGAGATGTGATCAAAATTTAAGGCACTAGCCCCACTCCCATCTAACACTGTCAAGTCCTCAGTTTTTGCTCGATCCTTTGTGCAGTAATCACAGGTCATGACATTTTTGCTGAATCTCTGTGGTGTTGATAGGTCACGACTTCAGGTTCGCCTTTCTTTTTAGATCGATCATTGTCTTTGTTCCTTTTCTGATATCTCAGTGTTAGGGAGGTCATTCCCTTGGTGGTTAGCGGCTACAAACATGCATTTAAAACCCTTGAGAGAACACAGAACACCAGGGTGACCGCTATGATTAGTTTAAGCAGGATGACTCCCCACGTCTGCAGTGGAGCCATGGTCCCTAAGACCCAAATCAATCAAAATCAAATAAGCCCCAAGAAGATCCTGTTGAGGGAGTCACTGCCTTAAGCCAGGTGGCTCATTTGCTAACCTCATGTAGCTGAGTTCAGCTTCCCCTGAAGTGTCATCCAGTTGCAGCCAGTGGAATTGGCCACAGCAGAGGCACCTCCTCATTCAGCTAAGAGAGGATCGAGGGCTACCCTGTTATCAAGAGCAACCTTGGCCACAGAGTCTGAGGATTTTGGGGGGTTTTTTGTTTTTAATTTTTTAATGTTTGTTTATTTTTGAGAGAGAGAGAGAGAGAGAGAGAGAGAGAGAGAGAGAGGCTGAGAGTGGGGGAGGGGCAGAGAAAGAGGGAAATACAGAATCTGAAGCAGGCTTTAGGCTCTGAGCTATCAGCACAGAGCCTGATGCGGGGCTCGAACTCATGAACCTCGAGATCGTGACCTGAGCCGAAGTCAGATGCTTAACCGACTGAGCCACCCAGGCACCCCACAGAGTCTGAGGATTTTTGCTGGGCACCTGTCACTTTTGCAGCAGATTCTGTAATACTTTCAGGAGTTAAGGAGAAATTCCTGATCACGGCCTCATGTGTACACATTCCTGACTAGGAAGGTAGAGACCTGCCAAAGGAAGTGAATCCTAAATCATGAAGCCTCCTGCTAGATCCTTTCCAACTTGGCAGCATATATTCAGGGACTTGACCTGTGAAGTGTCTTAGTTTGTTTGTGAACAGTTAGGGTCACAGCTGGATAACCTGAGAGGCATTGCCTGGTTTTGCACCAACTGTCTAGGCATTCACAGGCTTAAGGAGAATAATAACCACAGATAAAAAAAAAATCCTTCTGGGGCACAGGCCACTTCTACTAAGGCGGCACTGTAAATGGATTCACTGGGAGGGATTGTCGCAGTTCAGTTCAAGCCAGGGGTCAGTTAGGTTTTCGGTGCACTCGGGAAGTAAATCTCCTTGCCTGAAATAAAGGTGTTCCAAATTCCTTGCAAAGATGGGTACTGCTGTTGAGGTCTTTTCATGATTGGGGGCAGATATGATTGAGATAATCATAAGAATGTGGAAATGCAAATGTGTTGATTTGCGTAGGTATTTGTGTCTGACTGGGAAGTCTAGTTGTTACTGTAGAAAGGTAAAATCAAGGCACTGGATATCCTGGCTGTAAAAGTCAGACTCTGACTTCTAAGGGAGGTTGATTATAGTTCGTGGTGATACGGGGGATAGAAGAAAAACTGGTCACAGAGAGAGAGGAGCAGGGGCTCTCTAGCATCATGGACAGGTCAGAGTTTTTGATGACAAAATCCATCAGGCTAAAAGGTTGCCCAGCCCTTAGCAATGGCTAGGGACATACAGATAACGGTGCTACTTTCCTGTTCAATGCCAAAGGAAAGGAAAAAGAGAGAAGGAAAAGAGAAGAAGAGAAGGAAAAGAAAGGGGGGGGGTTCATGTTTAGTTGAAGTATGAAGTCTTGATCTGGAATCTTGGGTAGAAGTAGTATACAGTGATGTCAGCTCCTTTTCTTCATTGGTTTGATTCAGAAGTTTACAGAATCTGTACAGGATCAGATATTGTATGGAGTCTTCTCTTGCTGTGACATGCATGCCCAGGATTCAGTGCTTTCTGTTTTCACGGCAGTGTCAATGGTCAGGAGCCTTGGTAAGGTCCCTTCCAACAGGGTTGGAGAGTTGTCTTCCTCCGATGACCTTTCCAGAACACTCAGTCACCATGCTCCAGACTATGACCAACAGGATTTTTTGAACTGGGATCCAGGAAAGCTTTTTAAACCTATTGATGATAGGCTTTAGCATAAGACATTAGAGACTTACAGTAGACGGTTATATTAGGATGAGTTAACCAAGGACTCAGCAGAAAACTGTATACCAGTACATACTGGTCTGCTGCTGACTGTCTCACGTGATACAAGTTTATGTTTCCCAAAGCTGGTACTGTGAGAGTCAGCAGGACCAAAGGCAGTACCTTAAGCCAAGGGAGTTCAGCAGTTTTAGCAAGTTTAGAAATTTTAAGTTTGAGGATCCCATTAGTTTTGTCAACCCTGCCTGACTGATAAAGGTGATAGGGACAGTGATAAAATTCAAAGAAGTTTGCAAGGTTTCTGTTAAGGCTAGTATGATCTGCCCAGTGAAGTGGGTGCCTTAATCAATGGAGACCGTGGAATGTATACCCCAAGTGGGGAACATGTTTTCTAACAATTTCTTTGTAACTGCGAGGGCATCAGCCTTACAGCAAGGGGATGGCTCCATCTAGGAAACCTAGAACATACTGGTACAAAAAACAAGAATATATTGGTAATCCCTACTAAATGGTAGTTGGATGAAGTCCAGCTGCAGGTGCTCAAAGTGTCCAGAGGGAGGAGGTTTGAGGTGTCTGGGAATAAAAATAGTTTTTCCAGGATTTTGGACCTGGTAGATCAGGCATTGATGGTAAACTGTTCTCACAACTTGATAGAAGTCTCCCCACCAATATCAATTCATAATTAGAGTCATCTTGGTTGACCATGGTGGGTGAAAGAATGCAAAAACTGAAAAATGGGTTATGCCAGGGAATAAAGAAGACTAAGTAGCCATCTTGGTTTTCCTATCACCCCAACTGTTCGTTGAATTTACAACCCATTGTTTGCTCGTGTTAATTTCTCTGATTCAAAAGCAGACTCTTGCCATGTTATAGGACATTAGGATGGCAAAAATCTGGCAATAAGGGGTCGTGTTTTTTGCAGAAGCAAAAGGGACCTCATCCACATGTGCCCCAACTGTTATAGATTCTGTTGTTTGCCTTTCCATGAAAGTCAGCTAGGGCATTTCTCTGATACCAGGTTCAGGTTTTTAGCATGGGCCTCAATTTTGATGACAAATTTGAGAAGGTAAGAGAATAGCAGTAATAAAGATTTTTATTTGTTGTCCATGTTTGACTGTGGTCCCAGTGGACATAAGAAGACAACTTTGTTTCCCTAACATCCCAAATCATGGACAACACCAAAGGCATAGCGGCTGTTAGTATGCATCTTAACAGTTTGTCTTTTGATAAATGGTGTGCTCGGGTGAGGGCACAGAGCTCTGTTTGTTGGACTGATTTAGCTTGTTGGAGATTTCTCCTCTCATGTAGTTTGTATTGGGTAGTGGCGTAACCAGCCTGGAAGTTCCCTTTTTTTTTTTTTTTTTTTTTTTTTTTTACAGGATGACCCATCAACAAACATTAGATCAGGATTAGTCAAAGGGTAGGTCATAAATTAGGACGTGTCACAAAATGGAGTGTTACTGCCTCACAGTTGTCAGGCTCACCCTCGTGAGGTAGGGGTAGTAACATGGCAGGATTAAGAACACTGTGACATTTAAGATGCAGGTTGGGTAGCAAAATCAGAAGGCTCTCACAGGAAGTTAGTCTGCTTGTGGAGAAATATTGAGTCAATTCAGAATTAAGAAGACTTTGGGGGCTTCTTACAACTTAAAAGGTTTTGGAGCTATTTACAAACTCCATAGGTTGTGGAATTTGTAAATAAATGTCATTACCTAGGGTTAAATCTATGGAGGCTTCTGCTAATTTTGCAGCTGTAGCTTTTTTTTTTTTAATTTTTTATGTTTTTTTTTTTTTTTTTTTTTTAATTTTGAGAGAGAGACAGAGTGCGAGTGGGGGAGGGGCAAAGAGAGAGGGAGACAGAATCTGAAGCAGGCTCCAGGTTCTGAGCTGTCAGCACAGAGCCCGACATGGGGCTTGAACTCACGGACTGCAAAATCATGACCTGAGCAGTGAGCCACCCAGGCACCCCACTTTTTTTTTAAGTTTATTTCAAGACAGAGCACAAGTGGGGGAGGGGCAGAGACAGAGGGAGAGAGAGAATCCCAAGTAGGCTCCGCACTGCCAGCACAGAGTCCAATGCAGGGGCTTGATCTCACGAACCACAAAATCATAATCTGAGCTGATACCAAGAGTTGGATGCTCAACTGACTGAGCCACCCAGACACCCCTGCAGCTTTAAGACAGTTGGCGTGGGCACAGGTAACTGAATCAAGTTGGATGCTCTGGGAAGCAGTAGGTCTGTGTTCACTGCCATGTTCTTGAGTGATTATTCCCAGGGCTTGGTTATCTCTTTCAAGCACAAATAGGGTAAAGGTTTTGAACAGTTAGGTAGCCCTGGGGCATGCAGCTCTTGCCCAGCTTCTCTTAGTCTTATTAAAGCCTACTTGTGTTTATTTGTCCAAGGAAGGATTCAAGGACTGAAATTTCAGTAAGTTCATAGACTGAGGAAGGCACTTGAAAATTAGGAGCCAGAGTCTGCAGTAGCCAGCTAGGCCTAGGAATCCATGCAAGTGGTGCTTAGTTGTGGGCCTAGGACATTGTTGGATTAGCTTAATTCTGTTTTGGAGATAGCTGGGTTCTGTTAGCACCTAGATTATGGCCTAGGTAATGAACAGTATCTAGAGATAATTGGAATTTTTCCTTTGAGCTTTATGTCCTTTTTTGGCTCTTGCGGCAAATAAATGGAATCTTTGAAGGACACCTATTTGGTAACGGAGCATAGAAAGAGGTCATCTACATACTATAGAAAGCTCAGTTTCCTAGAGGACTAGCGGGGGGACTTAAACCTTGGTGGAGCACTTGGGAGAAATAAGAAGGGGCCTCAGTGAACCCATGAGACATGACCGTCCAGGTACACTATTGATTATTCCAAATCAAGGCAAACAGAGGTTGGCTGTTGGGGTCTCCAGTGGTGCTGAAGAAGGCTTGAACATAGGTCCATTGCAGTAAACCATCTGGAGTCCGGTAGAACTTGTGACAAAAGGTTGTTCAGGTTCGGAGCAACTGGGAAATGGGGAATGACTATCTTATTAATAGCTCTCAAGTCCTGGACAATTTGACATCCTTGCCCATCAGGTTTCCAGTCTGGCAGTTGCAGGGGCTGGTCCAAGGAATGATTAGTCCCAGAGTGATTAGGTCTGTTGCTATGAGGTCTTGCATGGCCTCAGGCTTTTGTGGATATTGAGCCAGTTTGGGAAGAGGTTCAGTTCTGTCTGTCTGAATTTTTATCAGCTCTATACTTTGTTCTCCCAATGTCAGTGTTAGAAGTAGCCCACAGATCTTCAGGAACCTTAGATAAATCAGGGATCTTTTACTGGAGTTATTTCTCTTCTACATGAAGGACAAATTGTAAGGGACCTAAAAGATCAGTTCAGGTTGGTCAGGAAATTCTAAGATGAGGTCCCCATTGGAGGCAAAAAGTATTAGCCCTTTCAGTTTAGAAAGGAGATCTCTACCTAACAGGTTGAGTGGTGCTGTGTCACATAGCCAAAAAACAAACAAAAACAAAACAAACAAAAATTAGAAAAAGCTTTTACAGTCAAAGGTCCCAGAGTCATCTGTACTGCAGGTTGAGATAGAAACTCTGAATTTCATTAGATACCCTCACTACAGAAACTTCTTTTTCACAACTTTTTTTTTGTTCTATGAGAGCAGGTTTAAGATAGAGAATGATGCTCCTGTATCTACCAGAATCTGGCAAGGTTTTCCATTGATTTTACTTTTCGTTTCCCCTTGGCTGTTTAAGGGGATTAGTAGTAGCACTTTACCAGAGGATCCCTCAGAGTCCTGTCAACTCTGGGAGAGGCCATTTGGGGGCAGATCGGGAGGCATTTGAGTTGATGATGAAGGATTTGCATAAGGCTTTTCCCCCCAGTGTCGTAGTAGATTAAAAATGAGACATTGACCCCTGGTCCATTGTTTTGAAGATGGACTCCTAAGAGGGTGCAATGGAGGAGGCAGGCCCAGGTATTAGCTTGTAGCTTTTGTAACTGTAAGGCTAATAACTCCTTGGACTTTTGATTTTGGTCTTGTTTCAAAGTCCTCACGAGTTAGAGACATGAGTTCAGTCCGATCAGTGGCTGCCCATCCTATTTATGTCTTTTTATCAATCCACTACTCACAGAAGATAATCCATTAACAAATATGGCAGCTAGAGCAGGTTGGGTGGCTTCATTTATTGTGTGCAACCTGGAATGCCGTAGGAAGAGAGCTTGCGATGGGTCTTAGAGTCTGTTAGATTCATCTTGTTTTGCATGTTTGAATCATAGACCAGTGGATGCAGGCAGCGAAGACTCCAGGAATGGCTTTTAAAAAGACTGGATGCTATTTTGCTTTTTTTTTTTTTTTCTGGTCCATAATGGGACAGTGGTGGAGATCTCAAATATCTTCCTTGGGGTGTGCTGTTCTCACATCCATTTGGGGGCTTCATCTGGTCCCACCAGCATGTGCCCAAGCTGATAAAGATCTGGTGGCCTGGTGTCATAGGCCCTGATAAGGACTCTAAATTCTTCAGAAAACTTTTGGGATTCCTCCTTGAGTTTAGAAAATTCTTTAACTAGGGACCTTAGTCCGATTTGGTTTTTGATCAAGGCGTGAAAGATGCCTCAGGAGGATCTCCTGCAGCCTTGAGTGGTTTTATTTTAAAAGGTAATTTTATAAGAGTCTCTTCAGAGTGGAAAGGTAGTTCAGATAGAGAGTTAGTAGAACATGAGTCCTGAGGTAAAGGAGGGTAGAGGGGAGCAGTAGGAGTTATATCAGTGTGTCTTTTGTTGTAGAGACCTCTATGTCTTTAATTTTTCTGTCTTTAATTTTTCATAGCCTTTTGCTATGAATTTTTCAACGAGGCTATTTTGGCATCTCGAGACCTTTTGGAAGCTTCTCCATACCAATTAAAATAGGTATCCCATTCTGTTTGTTCGATGTGGAAACTGCTCCTCAAGTGCACTTCTTAAGTGAACAGTCTTGTCTAATTGGACCATTCCCCTATAATGGCCAATTCTAGGTTTTCTTTAGTAAGAGTTGCCATTTTTGAAGCTGTCTATCACTTCCCAGACTATAGCTCTTAGACCTAAAATAAGCAGATGTGCTGGGACACGGCACACTCAGCTCTTTTTAATTTAAGAATATCATTTCTTTAGCCAAGCAGTTGAGTCTCCTGGAGCCAAACTAATACCTCAGAGGGATATGCCACTGTATGGGGTGGGGTTTTACAGCATACATCACTGCGATGAAATTTTCTTGAGGTTTACAGGTTGACCCGGTGTCAATCTAACCCCATTCCATGACTTACCAGTCCTAACACAGGAGTCCTAGAGTTGGTGTTGAACGCCCTAACAGCTATTAAGTACAGATCCATGCCCACCTAGTTTGTGACCTTTTGGCTTCCAAGATTCCCCCTGGCAATAGCCTTTTACCCACACAAAACAAGCCAGACAAGCATGTGCACATTAACACACCAGCAGTAGCCAAAGAGATATGATGGCAGACTGGCCAAACAAAAGAAGAAGGGGCATTAGTTGCACTCCACCCGCCATGACCAACCTGGAACTGTGGACAGAGCCAGCAGACTCCAACGGGAGACTGGACTAAATAAGGGCTAGGACTGGGGCTCGGGGTAGAACCATCTGCCAGATCAAGCCAACCTGCTAAGGACTGGATTGGAAAGCCAGTTAGATCAGGAGCTTGATGCAAAGAGAGCAGAACCCAGAACCAGGGGAAACTTACCTATGGTCCTCAGAAGGGTTCTCAGATACCACACCTGTGTTTCTCATCATCCCCAGAGGTGTCAGAAGTTTCCTTCAGATCCTACCACCACCAAATAAAATCTGTTAAAAAACCAAATTCAATGAGTAAATTCTTAAGATCTTACTGGCTTTATTCAGTGATTCATGAGTTGGGCAGCATCCCATCCAGCAGATAGAACTCCAAAGAGCTGTACAAAATGAAAGACTTTTAGTCAGAAAGGGCAGGACAAGGAAGTTCCTAGCAAAGTATGGAAGTATGGATTGTTTCAGGCCAGATCACCTTTCTTTGGGGGATGGCAGGGGTCTCTCAGACAGATCACCTCACTGGTGCTGAGCAGGTAATTCTAGATTGACTGGTTTAAGAGTCCACTCCTCGGAGAGGTTGAAACTAATTAGGTTAGGTATTAAGTCTTGGTTTGGTGATGTGGGCTTAGCATAAGTGACTCCATTTTGGGACTGTCTTTTTTACAATGTTAACTAAGAATACTGACAAGACAAACATGAAATGTTCAAATATGAGTAGGCTTCTGCTAATTTTTCCACCACTGTTCAAAACCCTTATAAGCTACAGTAGAATATTTGGCAGTGTATCATCTAAAAGAGGTAACAAAGCAGTGGGCTCAAATTTTAGAAATTTTGAATTGTTCACGAATTAACTGTTAACTTTTCATGATTGTAGAAATCATATGCTGAGGAAGCAGTGCCTTGGCTCACACACCATGTGTTAGGAAGATGGAAAGAGTAGAGTGTAAGCAGCATGGCCCCCCTCCTCAAGCCTTATTTGTTTTTCCCACTGTTTTCAAAGCCATTGGGAATAATGGTATTTGCCTTGAAACTGTAAGGTAAAGATTGCTAAAGAGGTCTATAGCACAGGGGTGCTTGGGTGGCTCAGTCAGTTGAGGGATAGACTTCAGCTCACGTCATGATCTCGCAGTTTGTGAGTTCAAGCCCCACGTCGGGCCCTGTGCTGGCAGCTCAGAGCCTGGAGCCTGCTTCGGATTCTGTGTCTCCCTCTCTCTCTGCCCCTCCCCCACTCATGCTCTGACTCTATCTCAGAAATAAATAAACATTAAAAAAAAAGAGGTCTATAGCATTATTTGCTCTATATTCTTACCTTAATATTGCATGCTTTTTATTCTTGGACTTAATGTTCAAGAAATTAAAACAGAACAAGTTGTTAACACAGCAAAATTATGACAGTTGAGGACTTTGAGCCTTGCTCACAAGCATTTGATTTTCTCTTCGTTTTGTAAAGGTACCATTCCAAAGCCACATTTTAGCCACAAAAATAGCTTAGTGACATTTTCTGTTCTCTTCCCTTCTGCATTTAAAAGTATTTTCCAAAAAAGGATGTGAAAACCAAATGTCAGCCATTTAGTACATTTTTCTGCATAAATTTTATCTTTAGTGAGACCTGACTTTTTAAAAAGGAAAGTAATAAAGCCAAATAATGCGTCTGTGTTTGTGGGGGAAGGAGTGGAGAGAAAGCTTTGGTGTTTAAAAAGCTACTAACACACTTCACAGCTTCAGCCAATAGAAGAGCAAAATCCATCATGTGGCTATTCAGACAATTTGTGACTTGTTCTGTCTGGTTATGAGGCAGAAGAGGAAACTAATAATAAATCTTTCTATATATTTCACCTTTCCGGCTTGAGCATTAAGTACTATTCTGCCCTCCTTTGTGCTGAATCTCATATGCTGTCTAAAGACTGCTTTGTAGAGGTGGTTTGAATAAATAGACCTTTATAAGACTGTCATCATTTTTCCATAAAACTGTAGCGGAATAAAAAGTCTCCCGCATAAAGCAGAGAGAAAAGCTGAATATAAATGTTAATGTGTTTATTAAAATCCTCATAACTTTTGGCAAACTTTGATTGAAGGCTTGTAGGAATTAGGGTCTGCTCTGGAGGATTTTATAGGGACAACTGTAAACCCAAAAGTCATAATTGAATTTATGAGCATGTGCTGGATTTAAAATTATAATCCTTGTATATAAGAGGTAAATATGATCTTTATTAGAATCACAGTTGGCTTTTTTGTGCCATTGGTGTATCTTAAATGTTTATACTCTGGCTTAATTTCTGGGCATAAATCACAATTCAGTTCATTCAGCTGATTTTTACGGAGTCCCGACCGCACCAGGCACTGTTCTAAGCTGGTGGGTTCCTTAGCGAACAACACAAATGTTTCATCCTCCTGGTGTTTACGTTCCAATGGGAGGACATAGACCAAAAAAACATATTCAGTATGAATTAGTAATATAAAGTCAACTGTACAGTTCTCGAGGGTGATAAATTCTGTGAAAGAAAGTAAATGCAGTGCAGATTGAGGGAATCAGGAGTTTGCGATTTCGAATCAGATCGTGGTAGCCTTGTTGGAAAGGTTGCGTTTTTGAACAGACTCTGAAGTAAGAAAGCTACCCATGCCCTCTTCTGCTTAGCTGAGGAAGACTCAAGGATGGGTTTATTTTGACCTTTTAATTTTATTGACTCGTCATACCCCTGAGATAGAGATAAGATGAGCACTCAGTCAGTCTGTCAAAGTCTGATATAAATAGCCACTTTGGAAAAAATGATGCTCTTAAAAAAAATGACACTCTTTCAGCAAGCTTCCCACTTTTTCTTTCTTTCCTTTTATTTTCCTTTTCTTTCTTTCTTTCTTTCTTTCTTTCTTTCTTTTTCTTTCTTTCTTTCTTTCTTTCTTTCTTTCTTTCTTTCTTTCTTTCTTTCTTTCTCTCTCTCTCTCTCTCTCTCTCTCTCTCTCTTTCTTTCTTTCTTTCTTTCTTTCTTTCTTTCTTTCTTTCTTTCTTTCCTTCTGACAGCATACAAATTGATGCTTCATTAGTAGGATTTTTCTTCCATTATAAATGAACTCAACAGAGAAAAGAAAACCTGAACCTCTGGCAGGGCTTGTTATGAACTGCTAAGTTGCTATATTTTCTATATAGTTTGATTGCAAGGGAACTTTACATTTAGTTTTATAAACAGATTTGTCACTCTCCTGTACAAAATCCAGCCACCCACTGATGTGATCATTATAAGATTGTGAGTCAGATATAATAGAATGGTTGTTTTTATTTTATGCCTCGAGCAACAAAACTCGTAGTGCTACAGTAAGGTAAGTAGACTTTTTAATGTGTCTGATCTGAGGGGTACCTAGAGATTCCATTTGATTTGAGTGTGTTTTTTTCGGGTAACAAAAACCTTTGGGATATTTATTGCAGACTCTAGCAATTTTGATATTTTTCTCTGAACAGGTCTGGCCAATACTATAAAAGTGTCGAGGGGGAAATGTGGAAGATTGTTCACATTAAGTGGTGCAGGTACACTGGAGGTAAACCCATAGCAAAAGCTGCATCCGTGCAAGGGGCTTTCATACAATATGCCATTTTTATGTCATATTAATAATGTCAAGATCATTAGCAAACGTGAAGAGAACTTGATCAGAGCAACAGATTTCTCTCCAATATGTAATTTAATACTGGACAGAAGTCCAAATAAGAATAGATTTTTTATTTTTTGATTTTTTTAAAGTTTATTTATTTATTTTGAGAGAGTATGTGAGCATGGGAGGGGCAGAAAGAGAGGGAGAGAGAGAGAATCCCAAGCAGGCTCCACGCTGCCAGCACAGAGCTCGACATGGGGCTCAAACTCATGAACTCTGAGATCATGACCTGAGCTGAAACCAACAGTCAGACACTTAACCAATTGAGCAACCCATGTGCCCTAAGAATGGATTTTTTAAATGTGTTATGACTGTTACATGAATATAAGGTATGTTAAAACTAATTTAGCCAATCTCATCTATCTGTATCTCTTTCTTTCTCAGAAGTTTCTTTCCTAACAGATTGGTAACACTGTGATCTTGAGCACAATTATCCTTTCATGTGTAAGGTACTGCTCATCGAGATTCACATTATTAAATTCATTTTGATGTTCATCAGCCTTTAGAAGAACTACAACTAAAATTCTATGCTGGACATTTACAAAAGTCCACTTACTACTTGTGTCTTTTTAAAAACATCACATTTCATGGACTTCAATTAAATAATTTTCACAATAGTAATACGTTATTGTTCTAGTAGATATTCCTTTACTCAGGATCTGCACTAACATAGAAATGAGGACAATACCACAGAGTGTCCGTAGTTTTTTGTTTTTGTTTTTTAGTATACAACACCACACCCATATTTTAGAGCATTCTTTCAGTGTACCTACAGTTTCAAAGTGCTACTGTAGGCCCTGGTTTTATTTCCTCAATGCTTTCTCCACTCATTTAGCCTTTTTGATTTATTTTTAATTAGAAAGAGCATGAGCAGGGGAAGGTCAGAAAGAGAGAGAATATTTCAAGCAGGCTCCATGGTCAGCACGGAGCCCAACGTGGGGCCTGATCCCACAACTCTGGGAGTCATGACCTAAGCCAAAATTGAGTCAGACACTCAGTCAACTGAGCCACCCAAGTGCCCAGCCTTTTTTGATTTTTAATTGTGTATGTCTGTTTCAGATTCAGAAAGGAGGTCTTTTTGGGGGGCCATGTTTATGGAATGAAAAAGTGCTGTCCATCAACTATGAATTAATTTTAGAAGTAGTGTTAGCTACCGTTCTAATAAATAACATCTTTCTTGTTTTCCATACATAAAGATTTGTTACAAACCATGAACCTTGCACACATCCATAGAATAAAAAGAAGAAAATCTGAAAATAGAATGATGGAAACATTCAACCTCTTATAATTACATAGGTAATGGGTCAATAATGTCAACACACATAGAGGTCATTTGGGGCAAAGGTGTTGTGTATATGTCTAAATTCTCCTGCATAAACACAGGCTGAGAATTTGCATGTAGATTTTTAAAGATCTTCTTTTTAAGATAAAAATAAAGGCATTCTTGCATTTACTTGAACATGAATATTTCCTTACATGTAGCGTTTTAAACAGCAACTTTACTAGCATCATTATTGACACCCTAAATGGGCTGTATTTCTTTGGCTGAATGAATGAACCTTTATATAAAATCACACACAACACATTTGCCTACTTTCAGGAAGGAGTTACCAATTAAATGTATGAAAGTAATTAAAAACAATGTGCCTTCCTAATTATTTCAATTTTCCAGTTGACACAGTTTTTACAAGAACATCAACTAATGGGAATCAGTGGCTTTATTCTTTCTTTCCTGAATTTGCCGAGTTGATTTTGTAAATTCCTGTGGAATTAACTTAAAATGAAACGGATACTTATTGACGTGTTTTGGTTTGAATAGAAACATTCTTCTATGTTCTTTCCAAGCTAGTGGCACATCAATGTTAGTTCACTACCTGAATTCCAAATTAATGAACTCCAAGATGATTTTTTAGACTGTTTTTGGGGTTTCACTTATTACTTCCATATCATCGCTGTATTTCCTTAGTCCTGGATCTAGAATGCTAACACACATGCCCTGTGTACGTCACCCAGGCCTAGCACATCCACTGTCGTCATTAAGCTTAATATAGACTTTTCAAAGGTTCTGCACAGAGTGAGTCTGGAGATCAAATCTGACTTCCACTTTTTGTAGCCAGGGTCTCTGTGGAATACAGTATTCCTGAGAGTCAGATAGGATAGTCCTCACTATCCAAGGTGTGGGGCAGCTGAGAATAGGGTCAGAGACTCTGAAGCTATGGATCACAGCCATAATCAGACAGTGGATCACTGGCTATTTGGGTTTGTATTTTATTGGCATTCTTTTGATAAGATGATAGGCAGAATGGAAAGAATGAAGACTTTTTGAGTCCAACGGACGACAGGCTTTTTTGTTTGTTTGTTTATTCATTTTTGAGAGATAAAGACAGAGCATGAGTGTGGAAGGGGCAGAGAGAGGGAGACACAGAATCCGAAGCAGGCTCCAGGCTCTGAGCTGTCAGCACAGAGCCAGATGCGGGGCTTGAACTCATGAGCTGGAAGATCATGACCCGAGCCGAAGTCAGACGCTCAACCGACTGAGCCACCCAGGCGCCCCTGGACAGGCTTTTAAATACCATTTGAAGAGCACTCCAGATGTGTGTGACCTTAGGAAAATTCCTTAACCTCTCGTTGTCCATTTTCTTGTCTGTAAGCTGAAGATAATAATACCTTTCTCACAGGGAGCTTTTGAGAATTAGTAATGGTGTTATGTTAACCATGTAGCACATGCCTGCTACATAGAAAAACCTTGATATGTCACATCCTAATTACTGTGTTTCCAAAGCCTGTTGTCTGTATTTAAATGCGTGCTGTTTAGATTGTCCTCTCTGTTTCTCTTCAAGCATTAACAAGCACAACTGAAACAAGCTATAGGATAACCAATGTGTGTATGTATGTATAACTGTATTTCACCAAGTGTGTTAAAAATTTTTGTATCAAAGGAGCAGTGAATCTGTCCCACTGCAGAATGAACCTAACACAGTTTGCATCCCTAAAGCAGCCTACAGTGTAAGTAGCTATTGCATCCTAAATACAAAGCAGCCACTGAAAATGCCGTGAACTTACGGCTAGGGGTGTGGATCTAGGTGGTGATCTTTTAAGGTTAAGAGCTAGTAAGAGAAATTCCAGAACTTCACCAATGTGGATAGCAGAGGTGATCCAAGAGCCTGTCAGGGAAAATGCTGTTTGGAGGCCCTGGGAGCAGTTTTGTTGTCAGAATGATGGAAACTGTATCCCTACTTTAGCCTTTTTTGTAAGGAAACTCCCACCTTGGAAGATGATGACCTCAAATCTAGGGAACATGTTTCAAATAAGATATCTGCCACTGCACACTCCATGAGTGGAGTGATACTCCATCTCGCTGTGAAGAGATTGTATAAGGGGTAAAACTGAATATAGGCACAATGTAAGGGCATTGTATTAGAGGCAGCATACTTTTGCCCACTAAATCAGACACATCTAGTTTTTTCCTCCAGAGTTAAAATAAATCATTGTGGGTTTTGGCAAGGGTGATAGAAGAGGACAAAAAAAGCTAGACTCTCATTCAGCAAAGTATCTTACACTCTGGGAAGCACTCCAGAGCTGAGACCTGCTGAAAAAAAAACACACACACACACACACACACAAATTCTTATCACCCTTTTAGCCCTGGGTGTGGAGTTGGGGGTGGGCAGGGCAGGCCAGGATGTACTATTTAAATTTTAGTGTTTTATTCGCTTCTGTCTTTTTCTTTGCGCATATATAACTGAGTTGGCTTCGTCTTTACAGGGAACACAGCTCCATTTGTAATACCTTGTTCTTCTTTTTTTGTTTTCTAGTAAAGAGTAAGTTTTAGCACTTTAAATATTGTTGGTACCTTCAGAGTGGGTAAAATACATACACCCCAAATGGTGCCCAGCATACCACAGTCAGTAATACTACCCCTGTCCTCCTCTCCCTCGGAGATCTCATTTCTTCTCACAGTCCCAGGTTCTCTCTTGTCGTGCCTGTGGTCACGAGGACACCCTCGCCCTGACCTCTCTGTTACACCACAGTCAGTCCTTGTCTGATAGTGATAAGGTAGATCGATTTCCTTTCCTGAAACTCACAGGTCCAGAGCTGAAGTCATCACCTTCCCCTCTGCTTCTCTTTATTTTTAGATCCCAAGAGCCAAGTTCAAATGTGATCTTCACCAACCAACTCCCCTTAGCGACCATGAGCATGTTACCTCACCATCACATCGAAGCATTCTGGGAACAGATGCTTTTACCTTTAGCTCCCGTTCCTTTGGTTCATTCAGCAAATAGTCATACCTCCAGGACAGCATAATTACTGAGTAGAATTTAAATGAATACAGCAAACTAATGAGTGCCTACAGTTTGCTAGCTGATGAACAAGTAGATGACGCCCCTGTTTTCACAGAGCTCACAGTCTGTTAGAGGATCAAGACAGCTAAAAGAGTACTGGGGGATTAGTCTCTTGAATTTCAAGTACAGAGAACACATGAACTTGGTACCGAACCCAAATTTAAAGTGTTAGGATTTCCCTAAAGTGTATCTAAGCTGAAACAACAAGCAAGAATTAGCACATGCAGAGGACTGGAGTGTCCTTGCAAAAGCAAGCAGCACGCCATGAGGATCCAACAACACAAAAGAGAACCTGCCATATTTCCGGAAGCAGGGGGACCTCATGTAGCTGGAGTGTACATAGGAAGGAGTATCAAGAATGAAAATTAGGGGTCCCTGGGTGGCACAGTCGGTTGAGCATCCGACTTTGGCTGAGGTCATGATCTCACAGTTCATGGGATCGAGCCCCACGTCTGGCTCTGTGCTGACAGCTTAGAGCCTGGAGCCTGCTTCAGATTCTGTGTTTCCCTGTCTGTCTCCCTGCCCCTCCTCTGCTAGGCTCATGCTTTGTCTCTCTCAAAAGTAAATAAACGGGTGCCTGGGTGGCTCAGTCAGTTAAGCCTCTGACTTCGGCTCAGGTCGTGATCTCACAGTTCCTTGAGTTCGAGCCCCATGTTGGGCTCTGTGCTGAGAGCTCAGAGCCTGGAGTCTGCTTCAGATTCTTTGTCTCCTCTCTCTGCCCCTCCCCTGCTCATTCTCTCTGTCTCTGTCTCTAAAAAAAAAAATAAACATTAAAATATAAATAAACATTAAAAAATAAACATTAAAAAATGAATGAAAATTAGAAATAGAAATATAGCTCACAACATGCAGTCTATATACAAACTTGTCAAGGGGGCGCCTGGGTGGCTCAGTCGGTTGAGCGTCCGACTTTGGCTCAGGTCATGATCTCACGGTTCGTGAGTTTGAGCCCCACATCGGGCTCTGTGCTGACAGTGCAAAGCCTGGAGCCTGCTTCAGATGGCCTCCCTCTCTCTCTGCCCCTAACCCACTCGCATTCTGTCTCTGTCTCTCTCAAAAATAAATAAACATTAAAAAAAAAATAAACTTGTCAAGGAATTGATATTTGATTCTGTATGCACTGGAGGCAGAGTGAGAGATGCGGGTGACGCATGACAGGAGCCTAAGCCAGGGTGGCAGAGACAGGACCGAGCAGTGGCAGAGGGACAGCGGAAGGTTAGGGGAAGTTTGTTGTTGTTTTAAGGTAGGAGAGAATTTACTAGTTTTAAGTGTTGATGGAGCCACAAGAGGTGACGATTCAGAAAGAGCAGGTGTAGGAGTGTGTGACTGTTCAGAGGGTGGTGGTCTAGATGGATTTAGACATGTACGTTTATAGAAAGGGCTTCAAAGACATATCCACCTGTTGGCTTCTGTGTTCCCAGAGTAGATGAGGTCTTCCAGTGAGCCTAAGTTGCTGAGGGTGTCACTAGAAGTTGCATTCGCTCCACAGATTTTTATTGAGATTTTAATTGCTTTTGGGGAAAGGCAAGTGACCTAATAGGATTCCTGCCCTCATGGAGTCTGTCTGGTGGGATAGACAGGCCATGAAGCAATGTATTACCCAGTTGTTGAATGAGGACTTTTAAGTAGTAGGAAGGTATACAGGATGGTCTGAAGACTTAAAAATGACAAACATGGTCGAAAGGGTCAGGACGGACTTGCAGACTTGCTTGAGAAAGATCTGTTTGAGCCAAGCTCTGACATGTCAGAACTCCCTGGGACTCCAGATGAAGGAGGGGGTTGAGCAGATGCTTTGAGACGGAAGGAGGAGGTGGGGACCAGGTCAATGTGGAGTCTTGTAACCCATGTGAAGGTTTTAATCTTTTTCAGAAAAGCCACTGGAAACTACGTTTCTAAGAATGTTAAGGGAGAGACAGGATCAGAACAGCTCCTTGGAAGGACCTCCGGCTGCTGGTGACGGTGGGTTAGAGTGGCTGATGAGCAGGGGTGGGGCAGCCACTGGTCCAGAAGAGGAGGTGAACGTGGTGGTACCCTGGACTAGTGTGACAGCAGTGGAAATTCAGATTGTGGCTCTGAAGGCTAGTTGGGAGGTAAATTGACAGCCTTTGGCAATTATTTGATGATAGGGAGCATATGGGAGAGCAGGAGGCTCCCACGTGTGACCACAGAGAACAGAGGATTGCAGTGACCATTGTGGGGATGTAAGAAATACAGTGGGTAGGAGAACACAGAATAATGGAAGTCTTAGTTTGTGTGTGGAGAGCAGGAGTGGACCGCATGACTGCTCCAGGACGGTGTGGGTTTTCAGTACTCGTTGCCTAAGTGTGGATGCATGGAGGGGCCACTGGTTTGGTCTGAGACTGGAGGTCTCCTTGGGAAGTGCGATAGAAGGACAGTGTATAAGAGATTTGATAGAAGGACAGTGTATAATAGAAGACATGAGGCCCGTGGAAGTGAAGCCATGAAGGGCTGCTGGATAAAAAGGAAAGAAATGAAATTAGAGGTCCCCATGACCGTAGGTGTGGCAGGATAACCGAGGGAGAGATCCCAAGGGATCCGAGATCGGAGTCCTATTGGAAAAGTGTGAATTTAGTATTTCAGTAGTGAAATATAGTGATGAAGAGTGAATAGTGATGGCAGAGTCGAGGTCTTTCCAGTAAAGGGTCGAAGTGGAATAGAGAAGAAGATCGCTCTAGACACGGAGTCAGGGATGTTAGATGCTGGTCTTTTGACGGGGGTTCATGTGGATGCCAAGGTTACCCAAGGAGCTGGCAGGAACTGAGGCACAGCAAATGACAAGGGCCAGAGGCTGACGTCCCAGAGTAAGGGTCCTCGATAGGGGCAGCACTGCACTGGAGAGCATGTAGACGTTTACTGCTTTTTAAAGTCAGAGTGGCTAGGGGGCCAGGAATGTAGACGTGACATTTCTACAGAACTCAGGTCTGACCTGCGTCCCACGTGCCTCTCTCCAATGTTATAGTAGACATTCAGGCACTGAATAGATCAGAACATATGGTCGAGTTTCAAGAGGTCTGCCTTCTGAGACAGAGAAGCACTGTCCCATCCCACAGGGAATTACTTTTATACTACACTTATATGTAAAGTGAAGATCATTTGCAAAAGTACCGTTTTCTGCACTTTGATAGTCTTGACAAATTATCTCTAGTTCAATTAAGGCTGTTACCCCGTTCCTTACCATATTCCAAAGAGTTTCACCTGTCCTTTCTATCCAGTTTCTTGTCTTTATTCTCCTGTTTTCCTGCACCTTTGGGCTTCCAGTTTCCTGTACTTTCCTGTACAGAATGGTTCCTTATCTTATTACTCTTAAATCCAACCTTATTATTGGTTAAGTACAAACATCTGAGTTTAATAGGTTTTCTAGTCATGTCTAAGCATTTACATATTGAAACAAATTTTTTTATTGTAAGTACTCTTTTTAAAGGTTATTATTTTGAGAGAGAGAAAGCACTCACACAAGTAGGGGAGGAGCAGAGAGAGGGAGAGAGAGAATCCCAAGAAGGCTCCACGCTGTCAGCACAGAGCCCAACTCTGGGCTCAAGCTCACGAACCTTAAGATCACGACCTGAACCAAAATCAAGAGTCAGATGCTCAAACCACTGAGCCACACAGGTGCCCCAGTTAGTCCATTTGATTAACTTGGAAGAATTATATGTACTGGTAAGTTACATTAGTTCTGAATTCCATTTCACGGTATAAATGGGATGTTACAGAGTATTTATTATAAAAAGGGAGAGCTGAGTGCCAGGGAATTGGGACTTGACAGCAGTTCCTGGAAAGACAGAAGGTGCTGATGAGTGAACACAGGGGGACAGGTCTCCTGATCCAGGCGAGGGCCCTGCAAAGTAGTGGTAGACCAAGGAAGGCACAGCCCCCAGGTCTGGCCTCTTCCTCTTCGTTCGCACTTTTCCCTCCACCCAGGATGTGCACTGTGCTCTTCTGTGTCCACCTGTATGTCCTTCATTGTCTGGCATAAAACCTTGTTCTTTTCAAAGCTCAGGAGAGGAAGTGGGTGAGGGAATGAACACAGGTCCCTGGAACACAGGTGCCAGGTGCTATACAGAAGTTATTCACTTAATTCCTCCAAAAGGGGAGTAGGATAACTTTCAGTAGCGTGAAGTCTAATCAAGGCTCAAAGACTAAGCCTCAGAGATGATGTCCTCTCAGGCCATGGTAATAACCCGCCACAGACTGGGTGGCCCATGAATAACAGGAATTGACTTCTTACGGTTTTGGAGACTGCAAGTTGGAGATCCAAGGTGCCGGCACTGCGGGGTGAGGGCCCTCTTCCCGGTCACACGCATCTGGCTGCGTCCTCACGTGCTGGAGGGGAGGGAGCTCTGTGGAGTCTCTTTTGTAAGAGAGCTAATCCCTTCCTGGGCTCCACTCTCCTGACCTTAGCACCTCCTAAAATCCTCACCTCTTAACACCTTGGGCTTTAGGAGTCCAACACGTGAAGTTGAAGGGGCACACGTATTCACCCAGTATCAGCAGGGGAGGAATAGTGAAAAAGGGAACCTGAGTCGGGTCCGTCTGGGCCCACAGCCTGTGTTGTGTCCAGCGCAAACACCATCACTGAATGGAGCCTGATGGCAGACTGCAAGACACTCGTCGTCGGGGGCTTGTGGCCTTCTAACTTGTGTTCAGATTCCTGTTTGAAACTGCTGTGTGTTTTGCTCCGTCTCTTAATCATTTTGTGTGACTCTCTCAACCTAATTACTTTCTTTGAAGGCGGAAGTCACTTTTATGCTCCACAGTATTTACTATCCGCTCCCTGTCCATTGTGGTGTTTACTATGCATGCACTGGTGGATTTAAGCATGCGAGGCCAGTGCAAGTTTTCAAATGCTTAAGGACCAACTGAAAACATAGCGTGAGATTATCTCGAGCGACGTAAATGTGGCTGATGGCTTTGCACATTTAAAATGCATCATTAGAGGTGCCTGGGTGGCTCTGTTGGTTAAGGGTCCTGCTCTTAATTTTGGCTCAGGTCACGATCTCGCAGTTGTTGAATCGAGCCCTGAGTTGGGCTCTGTTTTGGACATGGAGCCTGCTTGAGATTCTCCCTGTTCCTCTCTCTTTCTCTCTGCCCTTCCCCTGCTCAAGTGAGCACTCTCTCTCAAAAAAAATAAATGCGTAAGTATAAAAAAAATAAAGTGCATCATTAGAGTTGTAGCTACAATAAAATTAATGTTCCAAGATGTTATTTTATTAAGCTCTAAAAACATTTCGTATTGAAATGATTGGTGCTTGGAGTGCACACGTCCACTTTCTCAGGCAGGCATATATTTTAGACTCTTCTGGATATCATCTCTTGGTGATCTACTCAAGCTCTTGGGTATGTTTCCTTTATTTTTTTTTTTTAAATTTTTTTTTCAACGTTTTTTATTTATTTTTGGGACAGAGAGAGACAGAGCTGAACGGGGGAGGGGCAGAGAGAGAGGGAGACACAGAATCTGAAACAGGCTCCAGGCTCTGAGCTGTCAGCACAGAGCCCGACGTGGGGCTCGAACTCACGGACCGCGAGATCGTGACCTGGCTGAAGTCGGACGCTTAACCGACTGTGCCACCCAGGCGCCCCTGGTATGTTTCCTTTAAAACAAATTAGTTCTGATCTTTTTAATGGAAAGGTAGGGATTTAAATTTTCTTTCTTTTTTTTTTTTTTTCATGAGAGAGATTATTTATTTTATTTATTTATTTATTTATTTATTTATTTATTTATTTATTAATATATGAAATTTACTGTCAAATTGGTTTCCATACAACACCCAGTGCTCATCCCAAAAGGTGCCCTCCTCAATACCCATCACCCACCCTGCCCTCCCTCCCACCCCCCATCAACCCTCAGTTTGTTCTCAGTTTTTAACAGTCTCTTATGCTTTGGCTCTCTCCCACTCTAACCTCTTTTTTTTTTTTTTTTCCCTTCCCCTCCCCCATGGGTTTCTGTTACGTTTCTCAGTATTACTTTGATTCCTAAACCAGACAGAGACCCAGTAAAAAAAGAGAACTACAGGCCAATATCCCTGATGAATATGGATGCAAAAATTCTCAATAAGATACTAGCAAATCGAATTCAACAGCATATAAAAAGAATTATTCACCATGATCAAGTGGGATTCATTCCTGGGATGCAAGGCTGGTTCAACATTCGCAAATCGATCAACGTGATACATCACATTAACAAAAAAAAAGAGAAGAACCATATGATCCTGTCAATCGATGCAGAAAAGGCCTTTGACAAAATCCAGCACCCTTTCTTAATAAAAACCCTTGAGAAAGTCGGGATAGAAGGAACATACTTAAAGATCATAAAAGCCATTTATGAAAAGCCCACAGCTAACATCATCCTCAATGGGGAAAAACTGAGAGCTTTTTCCCTGAGATCAGGAACACGACAGGGATGCCCACTCTCACCGCTGTTGTTTAATATAGTGCTGGAAGTTCTAGCATCAGCAATCAGACAACAAAAGGAAATCAAAGGCATCAAAATTGGCAAAGATGAAGTCAAGCTTTCGCTTTTTGCAGATGACATGATATTATACATGGGATTTAAATTTTCAAAGTAAAAAAGCAGCAAATGAACTAGTAGCTTTTTCTTATGTACAACTTGACTAGAGATAATCTCTTTATTCGGGATGCAAAGTTGGATACGTGTTCTCAGTCTGTGAGTCACGGGCTCGTGTTCAGTGATCGACCTGTTTAAACAGTGTTTTCTGTAATCATTTATATTATCCTATTTTTCAGGTCCCGTAGGAGTAGGTTTGAATGAACTGAAACGAAAACTGCTCATCAGTGACACACAACACTACGGTGTGACAGTGCCCCGTAAGTTCCCTGCTCCCCAATGCTGCTAACTGCTGCACTGATGATGACTGGGCAACACTTAGGTGGCATGGGTGGCACCCAGCATGGTTCTAAGCGGTCAGCATCTGGACTCACAGCAGACCTAGCAAGTATGCAGCGACATTCTCCACATTTTTCGGTGGAGGAAACTGAGGCACAGGAGTTCAGGGATTGCCCCAGAGTGCAGACATCATTGGCAGGGTATTTGTTAATTTACCACTTCTTCTCTATTCTTAGTTTTTTTTCTTTAATATTTCTTTTTTAAGCTTATTTATTTATTCTGAGAGAGAGAGAAAGGAAGAGAAAAAGGGAGAGAGAGAATCCCAAGCGGGCTCCGTGCTGTCAGCACGGAGTCCCACATGGGGCTCGATCTCATGAACTGTGAGATAATGACGTGAGCCGAAACCAAGAATTGGACACTCAAGCAACTGAGCCACCCAGGCGCCCCTCTACTCTCAGTTTTTATGGTGAATTTTAATACACATGTGACGCTATTATTTACAAATTTTCTTCTATGTAAAAGTCTATTCTACTTCCTAAAATAAGTGCTAATATTTTCCAGAGTTTTTCACCAGGTTTAAGATCAGAAGGACCAAACCACAGAGAGCTGAAGGAGGCCTCTTCTAATATAAGCCTTTCTTAATTACTTTTTATATGTAGTAATTGGCAGATCGTGTTAAATGGGCCTTTCATGGCCATATAACCCAAATATGGTAGGCTTCTTTTCAGTATACAGAATTAGACCTATTTTTATAAAAGAGGTTTTCATAGGCTTTCTTACAAGTGAAATGCGATGCTGGAAGTATTTTGATCTCCAGAATCAATGCCATTTGAGTGCTTAATATGTTGATGTTAGAAAGCCTTCTAAAAGACAAAATTGAAATGTTGGCTTTTTCAAGTGGTTTTAGTACTGTTAACAACAAAACAAAACAAAAACAACTGTTTGTATAGTGCCCTTAGCAATGTTCTCTAGTTTGAGAAGAGTTGGGCTTTATTTTAAAATTATAGTTTGCTATTACCTCAAGTTACTCCTTGTTACTGCATTTTTCCAAATTATTGTTTGTAATCGTTTTCAGCCATACGTTATAGGACCGCTGGTTTCCACCAACAGAGATGAAAGTAAAGGAAAATGTGGAAATGTGGAATTAAATTGTGTTTCTCTCTCTCTCTCTCTCTCTCTCTCTCTCTCTCTTTTAACTTTAATTATTCACTTCTCTTACAAAGCTGAATTGCAATATACAGGTAATTAGAAAATTTTACAAAACTATTGGCCAGTCTTACAGGTGAGCAGTTACAAAGAACCTAGAGGATGGAAAAACAGATTACGAAGGGAAAAAAAATGCATGTGTTAACTTCCTACTGTGTATTCATCTCCTTTAATTGTCTGAATTTACTTCAATGTCCCAACAACGGGGCGACATCTGCATGCCACAGAGGAGGAAAGAGGGAGCAAGGATCCGTTACCTACTCAGAGTTCCACACACAGTAGTTGCACCCGCACTCGAAACCAGGTTTTCTGATTCCAGTCTTCACGGTCTTCCTCCCATATACGATACTACACAGTCTTTTCCAACTACCGATTCTCTTTATTGCAGCACAGTTAATAATAAAAATCCACGTTATTTGGAAGATGCTAAATACCAATAAGGCTGTTGATCACACATAGGGCTTTATGATAATTTTGGTGTTACTCAAGGACCTGGGGCAATGTACTTTGGCCTCAATTTATCCAACAGTTCAAATAATATCTGCCTCTAAAGTTGTTGCAGAAATTGAGAACATCCAGAAAGGTTCTGGGGCTGGAACTCTCCAAAGAAATCCCCAAAGTAGTAATTTTCCACTCAGATTCACTTTTAAACAGGTGTTAATGTCAGAAGATTCCCATGGAGCAGTGTTTTCCAGACTTGGCTGATAATAAAAACCTCTTGGGCTTCATATGAAAAGATTCCAAGGCCTTTCCAAAGAAATCCTCCTTCAGGAAATCTGACAGAATGCCTGAAAGTCTGTATTTATATATCCCAAGTGACTCATAATACCAGACATGTTTGGAAAATAACAGCCATAGCATCAGCTCGGGATGATTTAATTAATTAAAGAAGAATATATTTTAAGAACAAGTTTGGAATTTCAGATTGTTTTGCTTTGTCAAATATTCTAGGTAGAGTCTTGAGTATTTGGAGAAAAATTATTGCTCTGATTATTCCACCAGTATTCTGTTCGATGTTTAACTCTGTAAATCTTTTCCCCCAAATGTACTAAATATTCACCAGAATGGGTAGGTTGAAAAAGATGTAGAGCATTGGAACTCTCACACATTGCTGGTGTTGGTGGGAGTGCAAATTAATTCATCCACTTTGGAAAACTAAGTGATACTATCTACTAGAGCTGAGCAAATACATGCCCCATGACCTCGCGATTCCACTCCTAGTACACAGCCAACAGAGATGCACACAACATGCACTCGGATGGTTTTGGAAACATTATTCCTAAGAGCCCCAAACTGGAAAGGACCCAAATGCCCATCCGTAGTAGATCAGATAAGGGACATGATGGCATGTTCACACGACAGAAGACCGTAATGCCCAATCTGCTGCTCCGCGCAGCATTGGGAATGAGTCCACCAAACGTGTCCAGTGAAAGGCAGACACAAAAGAGAATGTGCAATATAACTCCGTTTGTATAAATACAATAAAAGCGATGCTAACGTGTGCTGTTAGATATCCTGGATTGGAAGGGTGATTGTGCAGTGCTGGAAATCTTCTGTTCCCTGGTGGGTGCTTCTTACCTGGGTATTTTCATTCTGTGGAAATTCGTTAAGCTTACATGTGAACTTTTCTGTTGAGCACACTTCAGGTTTTTCAGTGTTAAAAAGAAATACTTGGTTAGTTTAGCTCACTGTGGTTTGCTGAGGTCCATTTTCTGGTCTTGACTGCGCTACAGTTATGGAAGATGAACACTTTCCTTCATTGGAGAAAGTTGAATGATAGTTACACAGAATCTGCTCTGTACTATTTTTGCAACTTATTGTGAATCTATAATTATTGCAATTAAAAAAATTATTTAAAAGGATGCTAAATGAGGTAAGCACTATCACTCTTGGGCTAAAATGGCAGAACAAATTATACGATCTTTAAAAAATATCTATGTTGCCACATTAAACATTGAAAGTTGCTTTTAAAGAAAGTGGTGGCCGAGACCTGTTTTCTGCTGTCTTGCTTCTCTGTGGGAAATTTCATTCTCGGTGAGCAGCACCAACACTGTTTTAAGGCTCTAGGTTATCATCAACAAATTTAAATGACTATTAATATAACCAGGCTTTCAAAAGGCTGTCTCAGTAAATTAAAATAAAGCAGTTAACAAAAAGTATTGCAGTAAATGTCAAATTCTTGATGAATTCCCAAGTCTTTACAGTCTGGAATTTTGGGCACTCACAGTCAACCACACCTGTTAATCACTTTGTGGTTTCTCGTGAAGGCATATATCACAGTTATGTGTTTTCATAGGTTTCAAAGGACTCATGTTCTGTAACACTTCTTTGTCTATAGAAAACCTCAGTTGAGATTTCTAATATATATATGTAAACTAGGGTACCAATTCAAAAATTTTTTTTTCTTATCTCATTATGGCAGTTATTTGGGAATTTTGTGGGAAGCAGGGGAAGAAGGTGGGGTTTGTCTCGTATGTGTTTGATGTTTGTCTGACGGTGAACACAGTGAGTACTCTGACAAGTGAGCGATGGTGAGGTGGTGGCCTGCATTATAGTTAATGTGTCCATCTTTCCCTTTGAATTCTCTGCCCTTAAGAACTTCCAGATCCCTTCTGCAGGATTCCTCGCCGTTAATGAGTTTGTGAGATTTCCCATGATCGCTCACTGCAATTAGCAATAAAACTCTTCAACAGTAAAATTACATCAGGCTTGGATAATTTGGGGTGATGGTGATAAACAAACACTTTGTAGGTACATTCACTTTTAACTGTGTTTGGCAGTGTCATAAATGTCTTGTTCACTTGAGGTAGTTCTAAATAATACTTTTAACCCTCCCAAGGGGACTCCATGTGTCAGGGCAGTGACCCTTAACACTGCATGTTCTACATTTTCAGAGTGTTCTGCTGTGACAATTGAACAAAGGTAACCTTTTCTCAGTTCACCAGAAACAAATTAATGCACATAAAATTCTCAGTTTTGATTTTCAACAGTACATTCTTACGAAGCTTACTATTTGCCAAAGGAACGCCAGCAAACAACAACTAAATTGTTGAAATGACAAATGCATATTAACCCTAGATTCCAAAGCAGAGGATCATACTACTTTTAATATCTTTCATACTTGTGGATGCGTATTATGTTATTTACACTTTAATAGAGTGAATTTGTCATGAAATTCATTCTTAGCTTTTATAACAAGAATTAAATTTATTAGTATTACATGCTGTTCCTGCAGAAGGTGCGACATTTTGTAATGAATAGCACAATTTCTTGGTGCTTTACCAGTAGAAATACGAAAAACTGTTTTAGAAGATCTGAATGTTGTATTAAAATATGCTTTTCACTGGGGCGCCTGGGTGGCTTGGTCGGTTAAGCGTCCGACTTCGGCTCAGGTCATGATCTCACGGTCCATGAGTTCAAGCCCCGCGTCGGGCTCTGTGCTGACAGCTCAGAGCCTGGAGCCTGTTTCAGATTCTGTGTCTCCCTCTCTCTCTGCCCCTCCCCTGTTCATGCTCTGTCTCTCTCTGTCTCAAAAATAAATAAATGTTAAAAAAAAATTTTTTTGGGGGCGCCTGGGTGGCGCAGTCGGTTAAGCGGCCGACTTCAGCCAGGTCACGATCTCGCGGTCCGTGAGTTCGAGCCCCGCGTCGGGCTCTGTGCTGACAGCTCGGAGCCTGGAGCCTGTTTCCAATTCTGTGTCTCCCTCTCTCTCTGCCCCTCCCCCGTTCATGCTCTGTCTCTCTCTGTCCCAAAAATAAATAAAAAACGTTGAAAAAAAAAATTTTTAAAAAAAAAAATTTTTTTTAATATGCTTTTAACTAAATAGAAGTTAATTAAAATTTTGGATATAGTTTAAATTTAAGTTCGATTTAAATCAATTACTTTTTGTATTAGGTTACTTTTTCCCCCCTTTCTGCAGTTTTCCTTTTACATATTATTGGGATATAATTGAAATAGATAAGCTGCATATATTTAAAAGGTACAGTTAGATCTGTTTTAACATACATATACACATATGAAATCATCATCACAATCAACAATGCACATTACCATCTCCTCAAAAAATCTGCCCATGCCTTTAGTAATCTATCCTTCTACTCCTGGCCTTAGGCAACCACAGATCTACATTCCGAAACTATAGATTAGTTTAAATCATCTAGCACTTTATATAAATGAAATTATACATTGTTCCCAATTTTCTTTGGGGGGAGGGGTTAGTTTATTTCACCCAGCATGAGTTTGAGATTCACCAAGGTTGTTTCATAGATTAGTAATTCATCCCTTTTCATTGCTGAGTGGTATTCCATTGTATGGAAATACTATAATTTGTTCATCCATCCATTCACCTTTTAATGGATACTTGGGGGTTCCCCCCGTTTTGGGTTATTACAAATAAACCTATAAGCTAGATATTTTGATGAATATATGTTTTTGTTTCTGTTGGATAAATAAGTAGGAGTAGAATGGCTGAGACAGGTAATTCTGTAAGACCTTACCAAACCATTTCTGAAGTGGTTATACCATTTTACAACCCTGGCAGTGTATGCCAGATCTAGTCGTTCTGCGTCTTTGCCAACACTTTGTATAGTCAGCCTTTTATTTTTTAATTTATTTTGATTTATTATTTATATATAATGTCAAGTTGGCTAACATACAGTCTATGCCATGTGCTCTTGGTTTCGGGGGCAGATTCCCGTGACTCATCGCTTACGTACAACACCCAGCGCTCGTCGCAACAAGTGCCCTCCTCAATGTCCATCACCCATTTCCCCCTCTCCCCCACCCCTCCCCATCAACTCTCGGTTTGTTCTCTGTATTTAAGAGTCTCTTATGGTTTGCCTCCCTCCCTCTCTGTTTTTAACAATGTTTTCCCCTTCCCTTCCCCCATGGTCTTCTGTTAAGTTTCTCACATTCCACATATGAGTGAAAATATATGATATCTGTATTTCTCTGACTGACTTATTTCACTTAAGTAAAATATGGTTTATATATACAATGGAATACTACTTGGCAATGAGAAAGAATGAAATCCTTCCATTTGCAGCAACGTGGGTAGAACCGGAGGGTATTAGAGTCAGCCTTCTAAATTTTTCTCAGTGTGATACAGACACGTCTCAGAGGGATTACAGGTTCAGTTCCAGACCACCACAATAAAGTGAATATTGCAATGAAGTGGGTCAAATGAATTTTTTGGTTTCTCAGTACATATAAAAGTTATGCTTAAAAAAATAAAATTTATGATTATACTGTAATCTATTAAGTGTGCAGTAGCATTAAGGCCAAAAAAGTACATATCTTAATTTTAAAATACTTTATTGCTAAAAAAATGCTACTGTCCTCTGAGCTTTCAGCAAGTCATTTTTTTTTCTGGGGGGAGGGTTTTGCCCTGAGGTTGGTGGCTGCTGAAGGCAGGGGTGGCTGTGGCAACTTCTTAAAATAAGACAACAGTGAAGTTTGCCACATTACTGACTCTTCCTTTCACAAACACTTTCTCTGTAGCATGCAGTGGTTGGTGTTCGATAGCATTTGACCCACAGTAGAACTTCTCCCCAAATTGGACTTGATCCTCTCAAATACTGTGCTGCTTTATCAGCTGAGTGTATGTAGTATTCTCAGTCCTCTGTTGTCATTTCAACAGTCTTCACAGCATCTTCACAGGGGTAGATTCCAGATCCAGAAACCACTTTCTTTGCTCAGCCATAAGAAGCGACTCCTCATCCATTAAAGTTTGATCACAAGGTGGCAGCAATTCGGCCCCATCTTCAGGCTCCACTTCTAATTCCAATTCTCCCGCTATTTACACCCCAGCTGCAGTGACTTTCTCCACTCGAGGCTTGAACCCCTCAAAGTCATTCATGAGTATTGGAATCCACTTCTTCCAAACTGTTAATGTTGATATTTTGATCTCTTCCCACGAATCACAGATGTTCTTAACAGCATCTAGTGTGAACTCTTTCCAGAAAGTTATCTTTCCATAATTCGGTTTTCAATTTATTTTGCCCAAATCCGTCAGAGAAGTCACTATCTATGGCAGCCATAGCCTTACAAAAATGTACTTCTTAGTAAGAATTGAAAGTCAGAGTTACTCCTTGATCCATGGACTGCAGAATGGATGTTGTGTTAGCAGGCTTGAAAACAACATTAGTCTTGTTTTACATCTCCATCCGAGCTCTTGGTGACAAGGTGCTTTCGTAGTATTTCAGCAAGAATCTGAGCACTAGCTTTGAACAGTGGGCTTAAAACATCCAGTAAACCATGTTGGAAACAGAGGTGCTGATAAACAGGCTTTGTTGTTCCATTTATAGAGCACAGGCAGAGTACATTTCCCATAATTCTTAAGGGCGTTGGGATTTTCAGAACAGCCAGTGAACACTGGCTTCAGCTTTAAAGCCATCGATGACATTCACCCCTAACGAGGTAGACTGTCCTTTAGAGCTCTGCAGTCAGGCATTGACTTCTCTCTAGCTGTGAAAGCCTAGATGGCACCTTCTTCCAGTATAAGGCTGTTTGATTTACAGTGAAAACCCACTTGGTGTAGGCACCTTCGTTAATGATCTATCTCAGCTGGGTCTTCTGGGTAACTTGCTGCAGCTTCTACATCAGCATCTGCTGCTTCACCCTGCACTTTTCTGTGACACAGATGACTTGTTTCCTTAAACGTCAGGGGCAACCTCTGCTGGCTTCACACTTTCCTTCTGCAGCTTCCTCCCCTCTCGCTGCCTTCATAGAATTGAAGGGAGTCGGGCTTGTGGCTGGTTGGCTCTTCTCTCCAGGTCAGCAATGAGGCCGATTCACGTGCATTCACTGGAGTAGCACTTTTCATTTCCTTCGAGAATTTTTCTTTTGCATTCACAACTTGACTCTTCGGTGCAAGAGGCCTAGCTTTCAGCCTGTCTCAGCTTTCCACGTGCCTTCCTCCCTAGGCTTAATCGTGTCTAGCTTTTGGCTGAAAGCAGGAGCCGTACAGCTCTTCCTTGCACTTGAACACTTAGAGGCGATTGTAGAGTTATTCATTGGCCTAATTTCAATATTGTTGTGTCTCAGGGAATAGGGAGGCCCGAGGAGACGGGGAGAGATCAGGCAACGGGCAGTCAGTGGGGCAGCCAGAACACACACACCGTTTGTTGATTAAGCTCACCACCTTATGTGGGCACAGTTCATGACACTCCAGAACAACTGCAATAGTAACGTCAAAGATCACTGGTTACCATAACAGATATAATAATGAAAAAGTTGGAAATATCGTGAGAATTACCAAAATGTGACAGAGACACAAAGTGAGCAAATGCTGTTGGAAAAATGATGCTGATGCTTGACACAGGGTTGCCACAAACCTTCAGTTTGTTTAAAAGAAAAAAAAATCTGTGAAGCAAAATAAAGCACAGTAAAACGAGGTATGCTTGTATGTGTGTAGTGCTATTTCATTGTACTTCAATTTGCATTTAATTGATAACTAATGATATTGAGTGTCATGTTGTGGACCCAGTCATTTATGCACCTTTGGCAAAATGCCTATTCAAATAGTTTGCCATTTAAAAAAAAATGCATTGTCAGAGGGCCTCACGTTAAGCGTGAGTCTCTTAATTTCAGCTGAGGTCACAATCTCACAGTTCATGACATCGAGCCCCACGTCGGGCTCTGCACTGACAGCACAGAGGCTGCTTGCAATTCTCTCTCTCTCTCTCTCTCTCTCTCTCTCTCTCTGCCCCTCCTCTGCTTGTGTGCTCTCTTGAAATAAATAGACGTGTAAAAAATTGCATTGTCTCATTGAGTTTTGGGAATTCTTTATATATTCTGGATACACGTCCTTTATATGATAAATAAGTTATACACCTATTCCTTCCAGTCTGTGGGTTAACTTTTCATTTTCTACTGGTATTTTACAAAGACCAAAAGTTTGTAATTTTGACAAAGTCTCACTTATCATGTTTTGTGCTTATGTTCTATCTAAAAATCTTTTATGTCTCAGGGTCACAAAGACACTCTGCTTTTTCTAGAAGTTTTATAATTTTACATTTTACACTTAGGTCTTGATCCATTTCAAGTCATATTTTACGTTGTTACTTAGCAGACTTGCCTTGTTCCTGATCTCAAGGGAAAACAACTCCCTTTTTCACCATTAAGTGTGATGTTTACTCATCAATGCCCTTTATTTATTTGAGGGCATTCCCTGTGAATCCTAGTTTGCAGATGCTTTTTGTCATGAATGGCCACTGAATTTTTTTCTGATGATTTTTCTAGATACATTGAAAGGATCGTGTATTATCCTTCATTCTGTTAATATGGTGAATTCCATTGATTTCCAAATGTTCAGCCAACTTTTTATTCACGAGATAAACTCTACTTGGTTATGATCTCTTATCTTTTTAACAAATATATTGCTGAATTTAACTTGCTAATAATTTTGTTGAGGACTTTTGCATCTAAACTTTTGATGGAGGTTGGTCTGTAATGTTTTCTAATGTCTTTGATAGGTTGTGTAATTAGTTTGTACTAATATCATAAAATGAATTAAGCAGTGATTCCTCTTTATGCAAAAATATGTTGATGTAAGATTTGTGTTATTTCATTCTTAAATGGTGGATAGACTTCATTAGCCATCTAGGCCTGGAATTTTCTTTGGGGGAAGGTTTTAAAAAATAGATTTGATTTATTTGACAGGCTATTCAGATATTTTGCCTCCTCTTGTTTCAATTTTGATTCTTTATACTTTTCAAGAAATGTATCTGTTTCATCTAAATTATCAAATATGTTGGCATAAAGTAATGCATAATATTCTCTAATCCTTTTTAGTGTCCATAGGATCTCTGATAATAACTCATTTTTCATTTTTTATATTGGTGATCTTTGTTTTTCTTTTTTTAAAAGAAAGATCTTTGTTTATTTATGTTGAGAAAGAGAGAGAAAACATGAGAGAAAGACTGATTCCCCCAGGCATCCCTATTCTCTTTTTCTTGATCACTGTAATTAGGTTTTTAAATTTTGTTGTTTTTCTTTATTGTCTTTTTTTTTTTTTGTATTAATTTCTGTTATTATTCTCTTCTCCTTGGTTTGGGTGTACTGTGATGTTTTCTTTGTAGCAACATCTTAAAATTTTATTTATTTACTTTGAGAGAGACCGCAGGAGTGGGGGCAGGGCAGAGAGAGAGGGAGAGACAGGATCCCAAGCAAGCTCTGTACTGTCAGTGCAGAGTCTGATGTGGGGCTCGAACTCATGAAAGTGAGATTCATGACCTGAGCTGAAACCAACAGTCAGATGCTTTACCTACTGAGCCACCGAGGTGCCCCTCTTTCTAGCATATTTTAAGATGAACTTTCAGTCATAGAGTTTAGATCTTCTTTTCTAATATAAGCATTTAAAGGTATAAGTTTCCTGCTTTGCACCATGTTGCATCCTGTAACTGTAATAGGTTGTATATTCCTTGTTATGTCCTTCACAGTATTTATTATTTCATCTTTGAATCTTTATTTAGAAGTGTGTTATTTAATTTTCAGATATTTGAGATTTTCCTAGATATCTTATTACTGGTTTTTAATTATGTTACGGCTAGAGAATTTACTCTTTTATGATTTGGGTTCTTTTAAATTTGTTGGGACTTTTTATTGGCCCAGCATATGATCTTCCTTTTGACAAACGCATCATGTACACCTGAAAAGAATGTGTATTCTGCATGTATTGGATGTAGTGTTACATAGGTATTAATTAGGCTCCAAAGGTTGGTGGTAGTGTTTAGATCACCTGTGTCTTACTGATATTTTGTCTACTTCTATCAGCTGTTGAGAGGCATTAAAATCTCTTATTCTGGTTGTGAAATTGCCCATTTCTTCATTTAACTCAGCCACTTTTTGCATCATGTATTTTAAAGTTTTGTTATTATGTGTGTACAAATTTATAATTCTCATAATTTTCTCTTTTATCATTATGAAGTGTTCTTCTTTATCTCTGGTAATACTCTTTTTCTTGGAATCTCTTTTATCTGGTATTAAAGTAGCCACTTCAGCTGCCTTATGCTTACTGTTTACATGGTATATGTACTATCTTCCATCTGCTCACTTTCAACTTATCTGTGTCTTTGTAGTGAATGTGTCTTTCTTACAGACTTAATAGACAGCATGTACTAGGGTCTTTTTCACCCTTTCTATCTCTGCCTTTTGATTGGAGTATACAAACCAATTAACATTTCCCGAATTATGAAAATGATTACATTTAAGCTACTATTTTATTGTTTTTCTGTTTATCCTTTGCCTTCTGCTTTTTATTTCTTTTCTGCTGTTATTTATTATTATTATTATTAGAATGGTTTTTAACATTCCATTTCAGTTTACCTATTTGCTCTCTGCTTATATGTCTTTGTATTACTTGTTACTGGTTGCTGTAGGGATTACAACATGCTTATACCTAACCATTCAGAGTTATCTTCATGCCATTTCACATACAATATAGAAACCTTTCAATTATATAGTCCTTTTTGTGGTAACTGACAAATATATCATGTTTGCATACATTGGAAACTCTACCAGATAATATTAAAACTTTTAAATCAGTTGTATATGTATATATAATATATACATATATAAATATATTTTAATATATATTTTAAGGAACTTAAGAGGAAAAAAGCAAACTTCTATTCAACCATTCTTTCTGTTGCTCTTCATTCCTTGAAGATATAGATTTCCTTCTTAACATTTCCTTTTAGCCTAAAACCTTCCTTGAATATTCTTTTAGAACACATCTGCTGATAAATTTTCTTGGTTTCTCTTCTAACAAGGTGTTTATTTTGCCTTTTTCTCCTGAAGGATATTTTGGGTGAAATTCTTTTCTTTCAGTACCTTAAGTGTAGATATTATTTCATTGAGTTCTTGTTTTTATGATTTATAATAATACAATAAATCTGGAATCAGTATTCCTCATATGTACTGTATTGGATTTTTCTAGATGCTTTCAAAATGTTTTTCTGTATCTTTGGCTGTTAGTATTTTGGTTTTAGTGTCTAGGCATGATTTTTCTCTGAACTTATCCTATTTGAGATTTGTTGAAACTTTGGGAATTTGTAAACATTATGTCTTCACCAAATTTTAGCAGTTTTTGGCTGTTATTTCTTCAAATACATTTTTTTTTTTTTGCCTCAATCTCTTTTTCATCTCCTTCTGGCATCCGGATTACACATACGTTATACAGGTCCCTGGGGCTCCATTTATATCTTTTCAGTCTTTTTTTCTTTGTTGCTCAGATTTTATAATTTCTATTGACCTACTTCAAGTTTGCTGGTTTTTTTCTCTGTCATCTCCATTCTGCTGCTGAGCCCACTTAGTGATTTGTTTCTGTTAGATATTGTATATTTCAGTTCCAAAATTTCCACTTGGTTCTTCTTTATAGTTTACATTTCTCTAAGAATGCATATCTTCGTTCATTTCAGGTGTATTGTCCTTTACCTTATAAAACACAGTTGTAATAGTTGCCTTATTCTTTGCTTGATAGTCCTAGTTAACTTCTTGTTCATTCAGAGTTGCCATCTATCATTTTCCCCTTGAGAACTGGTCCTATTTTATGTGTGTTTTTTGTTTGTTGAATAATTTCTTTTAAGTTTTTTTAATCTTTATTTTTGAGAAGAGAGAGAGAGAGAGAGGGGGAGGGGCAAAGAGAGAGAGAGAGAGACACAGAATCTGAGGCAGGCTCCAGGCTCTAAGCTGTCAGCACAGAGCCCGACGCGGGGCTTGAACTCATGAACTGTGAGATCATGACCTGAACCAAAGTCTGACACTTAACCGACTGAGCCACCCAGGTGCCCCTAATTGCATTCTGGATATTATGAATGCAATGTTGTATCAACTCTAGGTCCTGCTTATAATGGAACAGAAAATACAGGATTAACTTTAGAAACAAATGGGCTCCTGCGTGGCTCAGTCAAACATCTGACTCTTGATTTCAGCTCAGGTCATGATCTCATGGTTCATGTGATTGACCCCCCACATCGAACTCTGCACTAACAGCATGGAGCCTGCTTTGGATTCTCTTTCTCCCTCTCTCTGCCCCTCTCCTGCTCACATACTCTCTCTCTCTCTCAAAATAAATAAATGTAAAAAAAAACAAAAACAAAAAAACCTGAGGAGTTGCAGTGCGAATATGGCAAGCAGCCCATCCTTCCTGCTGATTACAACTAAAAACTCTGGCCCCAGGACAACTGTCTGAGCACTTTGAAAATGAGTAAAGCAAGCAGGCTATATAGGGGAATCAACATTCTGGAGAATGTTTTTACTTTAGCAAGTAATCAACCATTTTATGTTTAGACTATAAGTTCTGTCTCGTGAGTTGTGGTTTAAATCTCAGTTCAGTTCTCTTTTTTTTTTTTAACGTTTATTTATTTTTGAGACAGAGAGAGAGAGAGCATGAATGGGGGAGGGTCAGAGAGAGAGAGGGAGACACAGAATCTGAAACAGGCTCCAGGCTCTGAGCTGTCAGCACAGAGCCTGACGCGGGGCTTGAACTCACGAGCCGCGCGATCATGACCTGAGCCGAAGTTGGACGCTCAACCGACTGAGCCACACAGGTGCCCCTCAGTTCAGTTCTCTAAACCTCTTGCTACACTGGCTTGGGTCATCTCTGTCACATGTAGTTCGGGGGAGTCTGATACTGGTGTACAGAGTTCACATCTCAGCTCAGTTTTCTAATAAGCCTTTTCTATGTTGGTTTGGATGTGTTCTGTGCTGCTGTTATTGAGGGGTTAGGCTGACACTTCTGTGTCCTAAACTCTGTTGTAAAATGTTGCTATGTTAGCTGGAGTCCAAACTGCATGTGTATAGCTCAGGGTTTTTTCTTCAGCTAGTATTCCTTCCTACTCAGGATTAGAATATCTCCTCCAATCTTCCTGGATTACCTCCACACACTTCAGTTTTTAAGGACTTTTTTGTTTTTTCTTAATAAGGGCTCCTACTCTGCAATTAAGTCACACATAACACCATGATGCTCTGTGACTGTTCCCACCCTCAGGGCAAAACAAAGAGAAAATAAAAGTTAAAACTCTGCCCCATGCCTGTTGATTTCCCGACACAACCTGCTTTATTTATTTTAAAAGTGCTCGGGGGAGGGGCGCCTGGGTGGCTCAGTCAGTTAAGCATCCAACTTCGGCTCAGGTTCTGAACTCACGGTTCAGGGGTTCGAGCCCCATGTCGCACTCTGTGCTGACAGCTCAGAGCCTGGAGCCTGCTCCGGAATCGGTGTCTCCCTATCTCTCTCTGCCCCTGTCCCACTTGTGGGCTGTCTCTGTCTCTCAAAAATGAATAAACATTTTTAAATAATAATAAAAATAAAGTGCTCAGATAGTTTGTCTTGGGCGCAGAGTTTTTAGTTGTAATCAGTAGGAAAGATGGGCCGTAGTCAGTCTTTCACGTGCCATATCGGCACTGCAACTCCTTAGGTTTGGTTCTCGTTTTAAAATTAGTCCTTGTGTTTTCTCCTCCATTATAATTTAGTAGCAAATAGGTAAAATTACTGAATGTTTGGGGGTTCCGTAGTATTCTAAGAAGGTGTTTATACTTTTGCAAAGGAGGAATGAATGGCACCTGGAGATCTTTGACTTCGTTCAGTTATTGATGGCATCCTCCCTATCTGCTGTGTGTAGAAGAGAGTAAAGTCATTTCAGAGTTTACCTTACAACCTAGTGGGCGTTAGACTTGCTTCAGTGAATATGATAATAAATATGATAATAAGCATATTATCTGCGAAAGAAACGAGTTTTTCCTCGAGGGTTAAGATAACTTTTTATGTAATTAACATATTAGAGCACCTTCAAGGTAATGAATAGCACAGACACAATGCAGTTTAATTTTGAATCGATCTTCAATATGTTTTTATATCGATGGAAATTCTGAATTAATGACACTTTATTGGCTAATTGGCTTTCTTGTGAGTTTTTAAGTCTGGTTTATGAAAAAGCACTTTTAATACATGATGATTTCTTTTTCAGTATGTTCCTCAGGATGGTTGAAACAGACTTTTGTAAACTCTTTTTAATTAAATCACAGACACTACCAGAGCAAGAAGAAGCCAGGAGAGTGACGGTGTGGAATATATTTTCATTTCCAAGCATTTGTTTGAGACAGATGTACAAAATAACAAGTATGTGGAAGTTTTTTTGTGTAACCATTGTTTTTAAGCATGTGCCTACGTGTCCAGTTTTAGGCAACTGAGCCATTTGAAATATATTTTCAGTTTTATAATATTTGAAACTGATAAGAAGGTGATAACACTCGTTACCAATCTTCACCTGTAATTTTTTAATAACCTAGAGCTGCTGTGTTTGTGGTGAGTTAAGTGTGTAGGAATTATTTTGAAAAATGAGGGAATGTTCCTAGTATGTTATTGTGACCTCAACTAATTGAATCTTAACATATGTGAATAGAATTTTATTTCAGAAAACTAACAGCTATGTCATAGATCCCTACGTCCACACTCTCCTCCACACACACTTCTCTCCCTCACTGACTCTTCAAAAAAAAAATTAAAATAATGTTAATCGCCTTGCTTGTACTAAATCCCCTGGCCAGCTCGGCTTCCTCCACCTCCCCAGGTCTTCCATTTGCTTAAGCATGGATAATGGAGGGTGTTGGGGAGCAATGTGTGTTTTAATGTAGGATTTGGGGATTTTATTGAAACATCAAAATGCTTTTTTCCACGTTTGGCACGGCGATTGTGTTTTTATAGCACATAATCGGCTGCCCTGGTTCCATTAGCCACCAACCAGTTCCCGCTGTAGTTCTAAAGCTGAGCTTGGTTATTCCGTAGCGCATGGTGAAATTTCAGTAGTTTCTATTGTTTGGTTTATTCACTGTTTTATTGCATTGCATTAGTTCTGAAAAAGAGGTGATGGCAAACAGAGTACTGGTGGACTAAAGTACTTTTTTCTGTTTCAGTGTAATACAAGCAAGTGTTACTGATGTGAAAATGTAAAATAAAAGATTTTTTTAAATGGACATTCTGGAGTACTTGGCCCTATTTATTTTATTGAACACAGTAAAAGAAAATTACGTGTCCAGCAAGAATATCGTTTATATATGTGAATTATGTCTTTCCACTTATGTGTATAATTAATTCGCAAATGGCTCTGACACATGTCCGATTTCCTACAGGTTTATTGAATATGGGGAATATAAAAACAATTACTACGGCACAAGTATTGACTCAGTTCGTTCTGTCCTGGCGAAAAACAAAGTTTGTTTGTTGGACGTGCAGCCTCACGTAAGTGAACAACGAACTGTTTTTAATGTTTATTTTTGAGAGACAGAGCATGAGAGAGGTGGGCAGGGCTGGTGCGGATTGAGAGGGAGAGAGACAGAAGCTGAAGCAGGCTCCAGGCTCTGAGCTGTCAGCACAGAGCCTGATGCAGGGCTTGAACTCATGAACTGCGAGATCATGACCTGAGCTGAAGTCAGACGCTCAACCGACTGAGCCACCCAGGCACACCCCAAATATACTGTATTCTTAAGTATCATGTATTATTATAAGTGTTTGCAATTTTTACAATGGAAATTTTGGTTCTTGGCCCTCTTTCTTTGAGTTTGACTCTATACATATCCTAGAAGTGTAAGCCCCCCACGTAGAGCTGTGGGGCGTCTCACAGGAATTATACTGAACGAGACCCTGCTCGCAGCTGTCAGGGAGATCTTTGCCAGCATCCTGGGAATGCTTGTGAACGCTTTGGACTGAGGGTGCCAGTGGATGAAGCCATTCAGTTCTTGTCGAACCACATATCCTCCAGCAGAGATCCAACCCGTAGCATCTTCCTTGTTACCCAGGGATCACAGATTCTCACTTCACTGATGGGTACACCTTAGGGTGCACAACCTCCAAGAGCCATAATGACCCAGAGAAGCCCTTGGCTTCTCTTCAGGAAGATGAGTCTGAAGTAAAAAGAGTCCCAAGAATCAGTAGGGTGATTGACTCCTTAACTTGGGCGCCGGTGAGGAATAGGATGCTTCTGCTTATACAACCCCTCTCTGCCGGTGCCCTGGCTCTGGTTGTGTCCAAGTCCCTCAGTGTGGTTCCAGCAGTATGTCCACAGAGCCTCACCAGCCGTACAGCCCATCTCTCCCCACCCCCACCCCACATAACCTGTCTGCCTAACTCCTCAGGGGAGTTTGTGATTTGTATTCACATTCTAGGGAGGCTCTGACTATGGCTCAAGAGTATCCCTTAACTCCCACCCCTTTACCAATCCCCCTTGACTGCAGATGAGTCCTCAGAAGCGTAGTGTAAATAATATAAAATATTGACGGGGAAGTGTTGACAAGCTTCATGGAGAGCAGGAAGCTTGCCCTTTTAGGACACTCCGAAGGACAGAAGGACAAAAGGAGAACTCGTGTGAGATCAGGAAAAGGCTTACATGGGATGTTTGGAAGACTTTCATGTGCAGACAGCTTTTTACCTCAACGGCATCTTCTAAGTATTTGATTTAAAAACCAGTTTTATGATATTTTTAGCTGCTTCTATTCAGTATTATGACATTTCAAAACATTTTAAAAGGCAAGTTCTGTGCTCCGACATCTTTTCAGGGGTATTCATTAATACTGATATTCATTAATTAATAATTTATTCAACATTCTATAATATTACTAATATCATTAACATATATTCATATATAATTTATTGATATTAATATTTATTGTCAACAACTAATTGAATAATATATTGAAAGAGCTACTGGCCTGAATTAGATAATTTTAAGGAATTTTCTCCCTTGAAAGAAACTTCAGTTTGACTGTAAAATTCACTCATGACATTATGAAGAAATGTAAGAAAACTGCTTTTCTTCCTTGCAGACAGTGAAACACTTAAGGACCCTAGAATTTAAGCCCTACGTGATATTTATAAAGCCTCCATCAATAGAGCGTTTGAGGGAGACAAGGAAAAATGCAAAGATTATCTCAAGCAGAGATGACCAGGGTGCTGCAAAGCCCTTTACGGTAAGTACGATGATGCTTAGTAAGAAGACATAAGTGCTGCTCCAAATCCTACGTGCAGTAGCCACTGCCTTTGGAAGATGTAGTAGACAGTGTGATCCAAAAACCGATAAAAGATAGATTGTATCCAGGCACATACATTTTGAGTGATTGTACTGTAATGGCTTTTTTGTGCTTCTATGGATAGATCTTTATGTTATATTGAGCAAAACATCCCTGTAATGATAAGTTAGTGACTGACAATCCCGAATTTTGGGAAAGGTGGGAATTTTGACTCTGTCAGAGCAGTTTAGTTACAAACAGATCAGAGAGAGAGTATTAGAAGCTATGACCTCTGAAGAACTTGTCGTTCAAGAGGGTCATTTTCATTTGTGGCTGAGATGAAAGAATGAACACAGAATAGCATTTAGTAAACCAGTTGTGGAAATGTTTGCATCCGTGTAAAGTGGTGTAATTGCCTGGTTAATCTTTTTTTTTTTTTTTTTTTTTTTTACTTCCTTGTAGGAAGACGACTTTCAGGAAATGATTAAATCTGCACAGATAATGGAAAGTCAATATGGCCATCTTTTTGACAAAATTATAGTAAATGATGACCTCACCGTGGCATTCAATGAGCTAAAGACAACTTTTGACAAGTTAGAGACAGAAACCCACTGGGTTCCAGTGAGCTGGTTACATTCATAACTAAGGGAGGTCCCATGAGCATCTTTTCTGTAGAGTGCATGATGGAATCAGTTACCATTTTGGTGGTAGGGGTTTTTTTTAATCTATATCACTGTTGTAGATGTGCAATCTTGGTTAAAACTGAATGCTGGTTTTGTTTGTATCTTTTCACAGCCGTATTTCAAACACAATATTTGAGCATAAGCTCCAAAATCAAAATCCGCACAGTACCGTATTCTGAGCAGAGCTTTGAACTTTCTGATTGTCTTTAACATGCAGTTCTAGCTGCAAGATGAGGTTGGACGTTTTAGAGAGAAATAGCTAGAGAATAGATATTGGAGTTCAGTGCTTCAGACGTGGGCCCTGCCATCAAGTTTGTGGGTTAGCAGTTGAAGGTATTAAGTTAGCAGCCTTGAACAGCTCCAAAGAAACAGGACATCTTTGCTCTTCTTTGGATGGGTCATTATAGATTTGCCCAGGCTAACAGTAAGGCATCCCCTTATTATTTTAAAGTGCAACCTTTTTCTTACATATATACAATATATTCACAGTGGCCTTCGTGTTATAGCTTGAGAAGGCCTTTTTATGACTACATATCAGTGACTCAAATGTTTAAGAAGGGAAGATGGACTTTTAAAAATGATTATATCCGTAACTAAAAGCCTTTCCTTATGGTATTAATCTTTATCAGGATGGTAATATCTTGGGGCAAGTAACGATTATAAAGGACGTTTTTATTTGTCAATCCTCAAACAGGAGTTCTAGAGTCACCAAAGAGGTGATTCTAGCTGGCTTTGGATTTTCCCAATAAATTGTAAGAATGTGATACCTATTCTAAAAGTAGATGTTTTACATTACATCTAAAAGTAGATGTTTTAACTGATACAGTTAAAAATGTGATCATTTTTCACCTGTGCAATTGATCATATATTTAAATTGCACTAAGACATATTTTAGAAAACTTTTCATGTAATGTTAACTTACCTCGGCATCATCAAAATAATTCTTAACACTGGTCAGATACCGTCCTAATCTTGCCATTTTTCTAGACTTTTAAGACAGACTCTTGTATTGTAAATATTTAGATGGGCTCTCATTTTTCTTGGTTACTACTGAACTTCAAACAATTCCCGTAGCTCAAGACCGTAAAATGACCATAAGTTGTATAAGAGAACATGTCATGTCATTCTTGCCTGCAGTAAGACCCGGCCAATCAAAACTCACTGCATCTGTAACTTCCAAACAGAAAATATTTTGTTTGTTGATTTGTAAAGAGAGTTTAGATGTCATGTTCAAAGAAAGATAGAACATAGTGAAATTTTATATATTTATGAAATATTTGAAAGGCATATTTTTTTAATTATCAAATGGAGCTATTCGTAAAGTAAATTGTATGTAAAGATGTCATAACTTAAAATAGTTGCATATGTCAGGGTCAACATTCCATGTAAATATTTGACCTTTGTTCATACACAGACTCACAAGCGTGTTCTATGTGCACGGCACATTTGACATAGCATTATCCACTGGATTTCCTTCAGACAGGTCAGATTTCACATTAGAAACAGAGACAAAAACTCTACTGCAATAGCCTTGATACACACACTGATCAGACTAAATGTTACTTAACATGATCCAAATAGTGAGTTCTATGTTTATTAACTAAATAGCAAACAATTTAGTTTTTTAAGATAGTGGGGAAAAGGGTCCCCAGATCTGATGCTAAAGCCGTAAAGTTATATGGCTGCTCTAAGAAAATACAAGTCTTACATAGAGAGTTTGGGTAGAATATATTCCTCTTTGAACACAGACTAAAATTTCCTATAAACCAAGACTTCCTGTACGAAGAGTAATGGGAAACATGTAATTATCTAGGCAGTGGTCTGAATAATTTAGGCAGTCCACATTCTTTACCGTGGAGGTAGAGGGTAAGTGTAATGTTATGGAAACTGAGTGCTTTTTGCTGTCAGTAGCAATGGGGTGTTATTTAAAAATCTAACTGTCCAGACCGTTCTCCCTTTTCACACTAGAGCCGAGCAATGTTCTTTTAAAAATGATAAGGAATCTTTTATTAGATAGTCTACATGGTGTTGTAAGTGACATTTATATGGCCACGTGGATGCTTAGAGCTTAGGTTAAAACTGAGTTAGGCAGGGCCACGGGCTTGTTGACAATTGTAGCAAAAGGCCCTGGACTCTGTGTCTGCACCCAGACCTCCAACGCCCACAGAGATGCGTGTGGGGCTCCTCATGCACTAGTTCTTGGAGCAGCCGGCTCCTAGCACAGAGTGTCAGCCACCAGTGGAGAAGAGGAATGTTCGTATTTTTAAGTCCATAGATTTAAAATCCAAGATCAAGAAGGAAATTCTGTACTCCCATGATTATCAAATCGCTTAAAAATAAAAAGGTGAAATTGAAATATTCTTCCCCCTTGTTTTACTTCCTCATCTAAATGTTCTTAATATATGTAAGGCTGACATTCCTGGCATTGTATAATGATTGAATGTATCTAAATTGTAATATAAAATCGACAAAACATGTAATCTTCGCAGATTTACAAAAACTGTTATTCAAAGCTTCTCGAAGATCTAGATTTTTATTATTTATTTTCGTCTTAACTAGTAAAGATTTATAAATGAATGTAATGGAAAACCTTTGATCTTAATAAAGTGTCTTCAAGTTACTTGTCTTCTTTCTGCACAGTTGTTTTTGCACTTGGGTATTTGGTACACTGTTTCCCATGGTAGAACAAACTCTCTTTTCTACTCTGATATCAAGGTTTTGTTTGAACTTGCCATGTCTGAAATTAAACTTCATATTTGTTTCAGTCAAATATTTATTGGCTTCAACAAGGCTGTTGAAGAGATGGAATTCACTAGTCTTGCTCCTACCTGTACAGTGCAGCCATTTAAAGAGGTCGAGGGTGGGTGATCTGGGCCCATCTGTGATGGGAACATCCCTTCCCCCACCCCTCCCCATCAGGAATCCAAGCTTTATCCACATCCTGTTCCTGAACAGGTAGAGCAAAACTAAACCTTCTTATTTAGCTGTCCCTGAGGACAAACTGCCACCTGTTCATAGAGACAGGCTAATTAGTATTGTCCTTGCTTCAACAGCTGAACCAGCTAATCCCAGCTCTGGTTCCACCGAAAGACTGTACAGTGGAGCTGTCAGGAACATGGGCTCCAGAGCCAGAATCCTTGAGTTCAAATTCCGGTTTTGTCTATGACCAGCTTTGCAACCTTGAGACAGTCGTGTAACCTCTCTGGTCTTCATTTTCTGATCAGAAAAATGGAGATGATAATACTGCTCACCTCATGGGACTGTTGAGGGCTTGAAAGAGCTGATCCATGTAAAGTATTTGGAACAAAACTTGGGATAGAAGTATTTAGTAACTGTGAACTCCTGTTTTATAATGATTATTCTCACAGCACACAGTTTTAATATAGCTCTATAAATAATCACCCCATAGAAACAGTGCTCCATTAGCAAATTAGCCGGAAGTTTCCTCATAATCTCTATGACCGTTTTATTATTTAGAAAACAGCCATTACTTCCAAGTGATACATCAGGACCTAATCAAGTAATCCTCAGCAGGGTAGTGAACGAATTTTTATTTTTAGCCACTGGTATGCAACGTAATTTATATCGATTTGAAAGAAATGTCCCTTAGTTGTATTAATGCCCTTTCTTCTAACACACTTCCCTTCCAAATGTTTGCCCACTTACCCTTAAGCTCCTGGAGGGCAGGAAATATTTTTTCTAACAGCTGTCTTACACACAGGCCCAGGAACTGCCAAATTGTACTTGCTAGTCATCAAACATCTGTATGATTTCCATTCACTATCTCATTTAGTCCTCACAGTTCCCTTAACATGAAAGACAATATCTTCATCTTTTACAACTGAGAAAAGTGAGGGGCAAGGCTTAAGTACCTTTTCCAAGGTGACAGGTGACAAGTCGTGGAATCAGGGTCAGGGTCCGCCTTCCTCCGACCATGCTATTTTCGTTGCCCTGTGCTGCCTGGTGTTGCTATGACTGGAGCCAGAAACATGAGCTGGAAACATGAGATTAGGTAATTTGGAGAGGGTTTATCCTTTTTACGCATACAGTTTATAATTTTCTCAAAACACTGTTGCTTTAATCAGAACTTGATGTATCTATGCCTGTGTGAACAGGCTAATCCACAAAAGGTGGCTATTACCAGAAGTATACCTGTGTAGCATAATATGCAATTTTTGTTTAGTCTGCCTGAATCCCGGCCCGTAGTGATGAATCAGGACAATCTGCATATTGCAGAGATTAATCGGAGCTGGTCGTGCTACCCAATTCCAGGTAACATCTGTTGGAGAAGCTGCGAATAAGACTTGTTCCCCTGATTTAAACAACTGCATGAGGCAAAAGATCTTTTATGCCCCTGTCCCCATCCTTTCTGTTTGAGATACTTCAGGTATTTTGTGATGCTTGTCAATTTGACAGCCATAATCCCAACCTTAAACCAGGGGACAATGGACCATAAAGGCCAATCGATAGAGGATGACCTTTGAAAAAAGAAAAGATCCTAAATCTGTCACATCATTGAACTGTTGAACTGATCCTGGGACCTCCTCATTCCACGAATTGCTAAATATTCAATAAAGGTTCTTCTCATGGACTGTTAGGAATATAAACTGGTACAGCCACTCTGGAATTTGGCATGGAGGTTCCTCAAAAAATTAAAAACAGAACTTCCATATGATCCAGCAATCCCAGTTCTAGGTATTTATCTGAAAGAAATCACTGTCTCAAAGGGACATCTGCACTCCCACGTTCGTTGCAGCCTTACTCAGAATAGGCAAGACAAGGAAACAGGTCCATCAGCAGAGGAACAGATAAAGAATTGGGGAAGCACACACACCCAAATTACTCAGCTAGAAAAAAGACGGAAATTCTGCCTTTCCCAACAACATGGATGGACTTTGAGGGCCTTTTGCTAAGTGGAGTAAGTCAGAGAAAGGCAAAAACTGTATGTTCTCATTTATATATGGAATCTAACCTCAGAAAGGAGGCAACCTCAGAAAGTAAATGGTAGTTTCCAGGGGCTGGAGGGTAGGGAAATAGGGAGATGACGGTCAAGGCTACAAACTTCCAGTTATAAGATGAATAAACTCTGGGAATCAAGTGTAGTATCAACACAGCAACTATAGTTAACGATACTGTATTATGTACTTGAAACTTGCTAGGAGTACATTTTATCACCAAACACACAAAAGAAGGTAATTATATGAGGTGATGGAAGTGTTAGCCAACCTTATTGTGCTCTCACAATATATAAATGTATTAAATTATCACATTGTACACCTTAAACTTATGCAATGCTATAAGTCAACTGTATTTTAATAAAGCTGGTAAGAATAAGTGTTCTAATGGCTTAAGTCACTATTGGGCTATTGGTGCTGAAAGCACTCCTAATGGTAAACAGCATCCATGAGTAACTCAGGTGACTCCCACTATTCACTTTCACTTACCAAAGGCTGTTTTTCTGCACAGCTGTCACATTCCCTGGAGTGACACACTGATTGAACTTGAAAGCACTCTGGAACCATAAAAATCATATCATCTCAATAAATGTGGAAAAGCATTTGACACGATTCAACATTCAATTCATGTTAAAAAACTCTCAGTGATGTAGGTTTAGAGGGAACATACCTCAAAATGAATAAGGCCATACATATATGAAAAACCTACAGCCACATCGTAGTCAATGGTGAAGAACTAAGTGCTTTTCCCCTTGGTTTAGGAATAACATAAGGATGTCCATTCTCAGTACTTTAAAAAAAATATTTATTTTGAGAGAGCAGGGGAGGGGCAGAGACAAAGAATCCCAAGCAGGCTCTGAACATTGAGATCATGACCTGAGCTGAAATTGGGAGTCAGATGCTTAATTGACTGAGCCACTCAGGTGCCCCCCACTCTCACCACTTTTATTCAAGTACTAGCTACAACAACAAGAAATAAAAGGCATCCAAATTGCTAAAGAAGATGTAAAACGGTCACTATTTGCAGATGACATGATACTATACATAGAACACCCTAAGCACCCCACCAAAAAACTATTAGAAATAATAAATGAATTCAATAAAGATGCGGGACACAAAATTAATACACAGAAATCACCTGTGTTTCTTAACACTAATAACAAAGTAGCAGAAAGAGATATTAAGAAAATAACTCCATTTGCAATTGCACCAAAAAGAAGAAAATACCTCGGTACAAACTTAACTAAGGAGTGAGTGACCTGTACTTGGAAAACCATAAAACACGGATGAAAGAGATTAAAGATGACACAAATGGAAAGAACTAATACATCCAAAGCAATCTACAGATTCAGTGTAATCCCTATCAAAATACCGACAGCACTTTTTACAGGATCAGAAACAAATGATTTTATAGAGCAAACTGGAGAGCCCAGAAATATACTCACACTCATATGGCCAATTAATCTGCAACAAAGGAGGCAAGAATATCCAATTGGGAAAAGACAGTCTCTTCAACAAATGGTGCTGGGAAAATTGGACAGCCACATGCAAAAGAGTGAAACTGAACCACTTTCTTAAGCTATACACAAAAATAAAATTCAAACTGAATTAAAGACCTAAATGTGAGATATGAAATAATAAAACTCCTAAAAGAAAACATAGGTAGTAATTTGAAATCAGTTTTAACAACAATTTTCTAGATACATCTCCTCAGGCAAGGGAAACAAAAGCAAAAATAAACTACTGGGACTATATAAAAATAAAAAGATTTTACACACTAAGGAAACCATCAACAAAACAAAAAGGCAACCTATCAAATGGGAGAAGATATTTGCAAATGATATATCTGATAAGGGGTTAATATCCAAAATACATAAATAACTTAGACAACTAAACACCAAAAAAAAAAAAAATCACAACAATCCAATAAAAAATGGGCAGAGGACTTGAATAGACATTTTTCCAAAGAAGACTTACAGATGGCTGACACATGAAAAGATGCTCATCATCACTAATCATCAGAGAAATAACAAATCAAAACCACAATGAGATATCACCTTACATCTGTAGGAATGGCCAGAATCAAAAAGATAAGAAACAACAAGTGTTGGTGAGGATGTGGGGAAAAAAAGGAACACTTATGCACAATTGGCGGGAATGTAAATTGGTGCAGCCACGGTGGAAAATAGTATGGAGATTCCTCAAAAAATTAAAAATAGAAACACCATATGATCCAGAAATTCCACTAAGGGGTATTTACCAAATGCAAATGAAAACACTGGTTTGAGAAAAATATATATATTTATATAGATGCATATATATAAACCCCTATGTTTACTGCATTATTTACAATAGCCAAGGTACAGAAGCAACTAAAGTGTCCATCAATACATGAATGGATAAAGGTGATGTGCTATACACACACACAAAACCGTAAAAATAAAGTGATACTTTGTCACTTTTGACAACACAGATGGACCTAGAGGGTATTATGCTAAGTGAAATAAGTCAGACAAAGACAAATACAATCTGATTTCACTTACATGGAATCTAAAAAAATGAATAAAATAAACAAAAAGGTGTAATAGACCATAAATACATAAAACAGACTGATGGTTGCCAGAGGGGAGGGTGTGGGAGATACCAGCTTCTAGTTATGGAATGTATGGGTCGCAGGGATGAAAGGCACAGCACAAAGAATATAGTCAATGGTATTATAATAGTGTGTCCTGGGGGCACCTGGGTGGCTCAGTCCATTGAGTGTCTGACTCCAGCTCAGGTCATGATCTCACGGTTCATGGATTTAAGCCCCACATCAGGATTCTCCTCCACTCTCTCTGCCCCTCTCCTGCTCACACTTTCTCTCTCTCTCAAAATAAGTGAATAAACTTTTTTTTTTAATCTGAAGAAAGTAATCTCTGGAAAGTATAGGATGGGCCAAAGCAAGAGACTATATTTAAATTTTATTTTTCTTGGGTTCCACTTTTTTCCCCCATAATATGGATGAAATTTTAACCTTAAAATTAAAGTTTGAAGAAAATTGTTCTAATGTTTTTGGATTTACAAATTTATCATGCTTGTGAGTCTACCATTTTAAACAAAATAATATCTTTTAACTTGATTAGGCAACAATAATACCAAAGATTCCATCTGTTCAGTCTTTACTCTGCCCTAGGCATTCTAATTATTAATATATAACACAGAAAAGATCTAAATAGGAATATATTTGAATAACTGTAGTTACAGAACAATATAATTACTGTAAATGTTAAAGAGAAGCTATAGAGCATAAGTAAAAGGACTGGCAACAATAAGCCAGGCAGATGCAAACAAAAAGAAAGCAAAAGAGACAATAATAATCATATCAGCATTGAATTCCATGTTTATACTTGGAACAAAACGTTCTCCTATAGTAATCAATGGTGCAAGCCACAAAAGGAAGAGCATTGAAGACATAGGCAAACCCTTGAGAATTATAATCAACAAAACCACATTATTCGGTTATTTTTCAAACACTTCTCTTAAATTGTGAAGAAAAATATTGTAGAAGGTCTGATTTTCCTAATTTCTTAGGCTGGTCTCATAGCCACGGAAAGAATGCTTTGTCCTGCAAACTGAAATCACACCTTCTCTTCAAGAGCCCCACCGAGCATTTACGAAACCCAACCCCAAAGTAAGCCACAAGGAAAACCTCATTAAATTCCAAAATCCTTAAATAGTGTCAATGGCATTTTATCTCCACAGTCCAATGGAACTGAAAATGAATGACAAATAGAAATGAAAGGGAAAAAACCACCTAGAAAAATTTTGTAAATAAGTTTTAAGTATTCTAGCCATCGAGGAAATAAAAATGAAACTGCAGATTATTCAGAAAATAATGAAGCTATCAGTCTATGAAATATGACTAAAACTGAGCTCCAGGAAATTTGCCTTAAAAGCTTTTCTGACGGAAGAAACAAATAAAAATAAACATCGGCTCAAGCCACTTGGGAACAGATGATGAGTGGTGTTTTGGCTAGGTTGTAATGTACACTGAATTCTCCATGAATCCACTACCATGTGAATCAAAGGAAGATTGAACTTGATTTTTTCAGAACACAGTATGAGTTTTTCACCATTCTGGAACCTCACGTCACTAATGGCAATACCACTTGTGACACCTGCGTCTCACTCATGTGGCATGTGCAGTGACTGCGTGCATTTGACTACTGCCATCTTTAGAGAAGGGCTGCTTGAGTGTGCACATATCAAAAGGTATATTCTGTTCTCAAATGCTTCCCTTTCCTTTCTTCTTTACCTTACAGTGGAATTTCTTCTTAATTCTGCAGGTTACACTGTCTATGGAGTTCATGTCAGGAGTGCAAAAGGGATAATACAAAATTTGTCCTATAGAAAGGGATCGCTGAGTATGGTAGGGTTGATTATTGGATGCATAGCCATTCAAATCCCACCTCTTTTGCACCCTTTTCGTTTCACTGTGCATCCTGTGTTAATAGTATATTTTGATATGATGTATATATAGCTGAGCATACACTAGCATCCTTGCGGATCCTGCTGCTATAAACAGGCTGCTGAAGAAGAAAATATCTTTAAAGTTAGGAATAGTTTCAGAAAACATCTAATAAGATCGAATAAAAAGACAGACATTACTGCAGACCTAAACATTAAGTTAAAAAAAATCAAGCTAATAGATTTTCCTAGAACATAATTTTAAAAGGATAGGGATGCAAACTGAGAAAAAAAAAGTGTGGAGATGTGGAAAACAGATCCAAGACAGCCAGTATCTATCTACCTAGTAGGATCTCCCATTAGGAGAAAATTATATTAAGACATGATATAAATCCTTCTCTAAATTAAAGATAGGTCTTCAGATTTAAAGATCCAGATATTTATTTTGTAAATTTGTAAACCTTATCAACAGAGAAAGAATCCCATAATGAGAAAGAAAGAAAGAAAGAAAGAAAGAAAGAAAGAAAGAAAGAAAGAAAGAAAGAAAGAAAGAAAGAAAAAGAAAAGGGAGAGAAAGAAGGAGAAGAAGGAAAAGAGGAGGAGGTGGGGGAGGAAGAGAAGGAGGAGAGGTAGGGAGGGAGCGAAAAGGAATCTGTTGGGCATCAAACATCTCATGCGCAACAGGGTATCATATGGCAAAGGACACATTATGTAATGTGGGAAAAATGAGTATAAGCTGAAAATTCTATAACCCAGATTATCATTCAAGAGTGACAATAAAATGAACTCATTTAGACATACAAGAACTTAGACATATTTACCACCCCTATATTCTTCCAGGAAGAAAGACTGAAAGATGAACTCTAGCAGCTGAAAATGAATTTATGAAAAAGGCATGAATAAAACCAACAGTGATCAGTAAAAGAATGAGAACAATTTACAGACAATGTAAATGATAAAGATTTGGGTTCAAATCACTGCTATCGTACTTATCTATGTCACCTCATTCCATTTACTTATCCTTCCTGGGCCTTCATTTCTTTATTTATAAGATGGAAGTAGTAATAATAGGATGGGTCCAAAAGAGTTTGTTGAGATGCTCTACATAAAGCCCTCTATGTGGTATTTGTATCTGGTGAATGTTCAATAAATATTAGCTATTATGGGCTTCAAATTGCTAAAACATTTTTTGGAGGGTAATTTTGCAGTTCTATCAAAATTTAAAATACACATGTCCTTAGACCAAACAGTTTCATTTGCACATTCATATTTATACTGGAAGGTTAATTTATTAGAATTTAAGTAGAATTTATTATAGAAAAAAATATAATCAACCCTATTATCAGTAAGAGAATGATAAATGGTAATATTCTTTTAATTATTATGCCACTATTTAAAAATATAAGGAGGTTTTTTGGTATTATCTTATTATAATGTACTTATTAAATAATGTGTATATATTGACCTGAAGAGTGCTACAAAATGAATATACATAAAATGATATGGAAAGGTCCAAACCTTTTAGTACAGGCAGTGCACCCGGGGAAGGTACAGGTTCTGGAGAGTCTCGCTTTCCAGTACATCCCTTTCTGGATTATTCAAATTATTTTTTTGTTTAGACCGTTCTACATTTACAGTTCAGTTTTTAAAAGATGAATAAATGTCTCACAAATAGCACATCTCAATTTTGGTTACAATATATTCTAAAAGTGCTTTACTTGGTAACAAGTGCATCTGAAGTGGTAAGGCAGATTTCACAAACTGTGTGCCCTTCCTGGCGATGCATGGCGTTAATCTGTGCCCAATTTTGGAATCCTGATCTATTATGAACGTCAGTGTTCACACATGTTCTCCCAGTTCCTTTCCCTTAACTCCCCCTATGCTGTCACCAAGACAGCATTGCTTAGGTTTCCGTCCTTTTCCATCCTTCTCTTCTACAGGCTTTCCCTGACAATCTCACTCACTCTATGACTATACTTATCGGAACAAAGGATGAGCACTAACATTCACTGGGCACCTATTTTGTCCTAAGAACTTTTTAAAAAGCTTATTTATTTATTTTGAGAGAGAGAGAGAGAGAGAAAGAGAGCATGCACACACGAGTGGGAGGCGGGGCAGAGAGAGAGGGAGACAGAGAATCCTAAGCAGGCTCCCAGGCTCTGTGCTGTCAGCACAGAGCCCGATGTGGGGCCTGATCTCACAAACTGTGAGATCATGACCTGAGCTAAAATCAACAGTTGGGACACTGAACTGCCTGAGCCACCCAGGTGCCCCTATTCTAGGAACTTTTAACAAGCCACCTCATTTACTGCCCACAACAGTCTGAACAAAAGCAGTATCCTTGTTTTACGAATAAGAGAGATGCACAGAGTCTAAGAAACTTGCCCAAGGTCATCCCCCAGTATATAGTAGATACAGCATTTAAACTCCAAGATGCCTGGTTCCAAAACCATGTTTTACTATCCTTTAAACCATATCATCTTCTATACATTTAATCACACTCATTGTGATTTTTTGTTTATATGTTACAGGCATGATACCTTTTCACTCTCTGCCTTGGTTTCCTCCTCTGTAAAGTGTGGATAATCCTCATTAGGATTGTTATGAATATCAATCCTGAGTTAATATTTGTGACAATGCTCAGAACTGTGCTTGGTACATTCTGAGTTCTACAGGTATTTGGTGGTGGTGGTTTTCCTTTTAAATTCTACCTGAATCAGATTTCCTTGATTAACCCTCATATATAAAAATGGTCACTAGCACCTGTCAGTTGTTTCAGAGATGTCTCTTCTTAACCCACTGCCAAGTATTTTAGCATCCTTTGCTGGACCTATTCCAATCCCCCCCCACCCCTGCAGTTGGCCCCTCTTCTGCAGTCTGGCCCTGCTGTGATTCATCCTCGATATTCCCAGCTTGGGTGATTTTTCTAAAACATAAATTTGATTAGGATATTCTCTTGCTTAAATCCTTGTGATGTCTTCCAACGCAATTTTAAAAATGGGCCAAAAATGTGAACACTTCACAAAAGAAAATCTATAAATAGCTAATAAGCACATAAGAGATGCTTAACATCACTAGTCAACAGGGAAATGCAAATTGAAAGAAACCACAGTTTCTACACAGCCAGTTAGGCTGGCTAAAATGAAAAAGACTGACCATGCCATGTTACGGCATGGATGTAAAGCAACTGGAACATTGCTGAAGGGAAGGAAGAATGGTAAGCCACTTTAGGAAACAATTTTGAAGTTTCTCAAGTTAAGTGTACTTTTATCATTTCACTTCTTGATATTCACCAAAGGGAAATAAAATCATATGTTCACATAAACACTTATACACAAATGTCCACATCAGGATTATTTGTAATAGCCCCACACTGGAAACAGCCTACATGTCTATCAATGGGCAGAAGGATAAACTAATTCTAATATATCCATACAAGGGAACAGAACTCCAGAATAAAAAAAAAAGTACACTAATGAAACATGTAACAATATGGAAGAATCTTAAAAGCGTTATGCTGAATGAACAAAGCTAGACAAGAAAAGAGAACATCATGTATGGTTCCATTTTTTGAAAGTTCCAAATAATTTATAATGACAGCAGATCAGTGATTGCCAGAGTTTGGGGAAGGAAGAGAGGTACTATGAAAGGTGTGAGGAAACTTTTGGGACCAATGGATATATTCATTATTTTTAATTAGGGTAATTTCACAGGTAGTACATTTGTCAAAGCAGATTACATTACACTTTAAATATTAATTTAATATTTTTACCTCAATAAAGCTGTAAAAAGTGAGACAAATTCTGAAAGAATAAAAAACCACACACACTCATAAAGACTGTGTCAGGCATCTGTCTTCAACACAACACAACACAAAACAACCCAATCCTAGTATACAGAGTATTTTGTGATTGGTGGGATTTTGACCTTCATTTCTGTCCTCAGAGCTCTCTGGCACCCCACACATATCTCTGGAACACTGGTCAGATACATTGTATTTATCTGCCCTTAAGTTTGTCTGCCCCTGTATCCCAATCTCTGTAGGATAAATGCAGAAAAGGTTTGGCCACAGTGGGCGCCTCTCCCCCACGGCAAAGCCTGGTAGCTCAATAATTTGTGGAAAGGTAGGAGAAACAGTGAAAACTTATTTGACTGGACAACGGAAGACCCCTTGGTAGTCTCTGGAAGTGCTATCCTGGGTAGTGGGTGTTTTAGACTTACGGACAGGTTCTTCAGGAAGAAGCAAAATTAACCTTGGAGCTTTCCACATGGAGATCTTCAGGTGGTAGAAATACGCAAGGTATCCAGCAGACAGCCATTCCTGCCGTGAGGTAGAAATACCAACTGTAACGAAAACGTGGGACCAGCTTCTCTCAAGAAATAGACAATAAAAATCAAGCCCTCCTTTTTGGGCACATTTTATATAACCCATCATGAGTTAGAGAATATTCTTTAGAACTTTCACATAGCTGAGATGAACAAAATGTTTTTATAAAGTAGACTTCTTTCATCCTCATAGTCCCTAAAGATCAGTTCCTCTTCATAACTTGTGTCTTTTTCACCAGTAGCTTTAATATTCCTAAAAAAAAAAAAAAAAAAAAGAAAGAAAATACTATGGGGGCTCAGCCCTTGTAAGGCTGGCAGGAGACATTCTTATATGCAAAATATTACTTAGTTGAGATTTTATTCTGTTAAACTCTTTACCTCACGTACCTAAATTTGAACTCACCTTCCTACCAAAATCCCTCTGCTTTCTGTATTCTCAGCCATAGTTAATGGCTCCACAGTCCCTCCAATATGTCCAGTTAGACTCTCCCAGTCTACACTAACCCCTCCTTACTCTTCACTGTCCTAGGCAGAATTAAGAGATGACCCCCAGAACCTCCACCCTTTGGTGTACAAACACCTTCCCTCAGTTTTTCAATCAAACACTAATGTAGGTGCTGCTCTAAAAGCATGTGGTGTTTGTAACCAAGATTCCAAATCAGTTGTTTTTTTTTAACTTTTTTTTTTAATGATTATTTATTTTTGAGACAGAGAGAGACAGAGCATGAACGGGGGAGGGGCAGAGAGAGAGGGAGACACAGAATCGGAAGCAGGCTCCAGGCTCTGAGCCGTCAGCCCAGAGCCCGACGCGGGGCTCGAATTCACGGACCGCGAGATCGTGACCTGAGCTGAAGTTGGACGCTTAACCGACCAAGCCACCCAGGCACCCCCAAAATCAGTTGATTTTAAGTAGATTATTCTGGCCTAATCAGGCATGGCCTTAAAAGGGACTAAACTTTTCCTGAAAAAAAGAAAAGAAAGAAAAAAATGAAGGAAAGAAAGAAAAAGATTTGAAGTGTGAGAAGGATCTGACACTAAGGAGATTCTCTGTTTCTGGCTCTGAAGACGGAGGGGACCACACGTCAATGAACACAGGTGACTTCTAGGAGCTGAAAGTAGCCCCTGGCTGACAGAAGAAAGCTAGGATTGCAATGGCAGTCCTACAATCGTGAGGGACTGAATTTTTTCAACAACCACATGAACTTGTAAATGGACCCTGAAGAAATGAGCAGTAAGCACCGCTGTTACCTTGACTTTGGCCTTATGGGACCCTGAGCAGAGAACTCAGCCACACCACGCCTGGGCTTCTGACCTACAGAAATGTGAGCTAAAAATAATCATTGTTCAAAACTGCTAACTCTGTGGCAGAGTGTTATGCGGAAATAGAAAACTAGGATGTTCACCCCCTACATACATTCTGCCACTGAATCCTATCAAATCTCTTAGCTTCATTCTAACATCTCTCTCCCTTTTTATTTTATCACAGTAACAACACTCAATATAAGGTCTATCTTCTTAACAGACCTGTAGGTGTACAATATAGTAGCATCCTCTATAGACACAATATTGTACAACAGATATCTAAACTTATTTACCGTATAAAACTGGAGTTTTCAAATTTTAACTCTAGTGTAATTAACCTACAGTGTTAGTTTCAGGAGTATGATATAGTGATTCAGCACTTCTATACATTACTCTGTGCTCACCACATAAGTGTACTCTTAATCCCCTTCACCTATTTCTCCCACCAATCCCCCACCCCCACATTTCCTCGTATAACCATCTCTTTGTTTTCTATAGTTCAGAGTCTTTTTGTTTGTTTTGTTTCTTAAATTACACATGTAAGTGAAATCATATGGTATTTGTCTTTCTCTGTCTTATTTCACTTAGCATTATACTCTCTAGAACCATCCACGTTGATGCAACTAGGAAGATGTCATTCTTTTTTCATAACTGAGTAATATTCCATTGTATACTACATTTTCCTTATCTATTCATCTGTCAATGGACACAGGCTGCTTCCATAATTTAGCTATTGTAAATAATGCTGCAATAAACACAGGGGTGCATGTGTCTTTTCAAATTAGTGTTTTCCTATTCTTTGGATAAATACCCAGTAGTGGAATTACTGGATCATATGGTAATTCTATTTTTACTTTTTTGAGGAACCTCTATACAGTTTTCCAGAGTGGTTGCACTAGTTTAAATTCCCACCAATAGTGCAAGAGCGTTCCTTTTTCTCTACATCCTCACCAGCATTTGTTTCTTGTGTTTGATTTCGGCCATTCTGACAGGTGTGAGGTGATAACTCATTGTGGTTTTGATTTTTCATTTCCCTGATGTTGAGAGATGTTGAGCATCTTTTCATGTGTCTGTTGACCATCTGGATGTCTTTTTTGGAGAAATGTCTGTTCATGTCCTCTGCCCATTTTTTAGTTGGGTTATTTGGGGTTTTTTGGTGTTAAGTTGTATAAATTACGTATTTTGGACACTAACTCCTTACTGAATATGTCATTTGCAAATATCTTCTCCTATTTAGTAGGCTTTTTGTTTTGCTGATTGTTTCCTTCACTGTGCAGGAGCTTTTTATTTTGATGTAGTCCCAATAGTTTACTTTTGCTTTTGTTTTCCTTGCCTTAGGAGATATCCAGAAAAATGTTGCTACAGATGATATCAGAAATTATTGCCTGTGCTCTCTTCTAGGATTTTGAGGGTTATAGGTCACACATTTAAGACTTTAATCCATTTTGAATTTATTTATGGTGTAAGAAAGTGGTCCAGTTTCATTCTTCTGCAGGTTGCTGTCCAGTTTTCCCAACACCATTTGTTGAAGAGACTGTCTTTCCCATTGCAGATTCTTTCCTACTTTGTCAAAGGTTAATTGACCATATAATCATGCGTTTATCTGGGATCTCTATACTGTTCTATTGATGTTTATGTCGATTTTCTTATGCCACTACCATAGTGGTTTTTACTGTTTGTTTTTGTGTGTGGGTGGTGGTGGTTTCTTTTAATAACCGGAATGTGCTGTTCTTTGATATGCTTGTTGAAGATGTTCTGAGCCCAGCACACTCTTTTTGTCCATTATATATTCCAGAGAATTGGCATCACCATTTGAGTTGCTTCCTTCTGTTATAATTATACCCACTGTTATGCACAAAGTTCAGTACAGGGTCTATAATTTGAGGGGGGACAGTCTCAGTTTGAGTCCCTGTTGATCTGAGGTGAAGGTGTGTTGACTTGTCATGAGCAGGCAGCAGTGCACACTGACTTGAGCAGGAGGGCAGCTGGACTGTGGTTTTGGGAAGGCCAATGGCACCATGTGTGATGGGGAAGTGGCTAGTTTTGCTCCTGGTTTAGTGGTCAGGAATTCCTCTAACTTTTGTTTGTCTGGGAAACTCTGTCTCTCCTATTCTGAATGATGGCCTTGATGGATAGGGTATTCTTACCTGCAGATTTTTTCCTTTCAGTACTTTGTATATATCCTGCCCCACTCCCTTCTGGCCTGTAAAGTTTCTGCTGAAAAATCCACTGATAGATTTATGGCATTTCCCTGGTATGTAACTGCTTTCCTTTTCTCTTGCTGCTTTTAAAATTCTCTCTTTATCACTAGTTTTTGCTATTTCATTTACTGTGTGTCTTGGTGTGGATCTCTCTGGGTTGATTTTGTTGGGGGTTTTCTGTGTTTCCTAGATCTGGATTTCTGTTTCCTTCTCCAGATTCAGAAAATGTTCAGCTATTATTTCTTCAAATAAATTTTATGCTCCCTTTTCTCTCATTTCTCATTCTGGGATTCCTATAATGTGACTATTGTTATGCTTGATGGTGTTTATTCTCATTTTGCATATTTTTCCCTCTCACCTGCTCAGCTTGATTATTTTCCATTACTCTGTCCTCCAGGTCACTGATCCATTCTTTGGCTTTCTCTTGTATACTATTTATTTCAGGTAGTCTATTTTCTTAATGTTTACTTTTGAGGCAGAAAGAGAGAGTGTGCAAGGGGCGGGGGAGGGGGAGAGACAGAGGGAGACAGAGGATCCAAAGCTGGCTCCGTGCTGACAGCAGAGAGCCAATATGGGGCTTGAACCCATGAACCATCGAGATCATGACCTAAGCCAAAGCCAGAAGCTTAACCAACTGAGTCACCAAGGCACCCCTAAGGTAGTCTATATTTAATTTCATTTATTGAGTTTATCATCTCAGATTGGTTCTTTTTTATGTCTTCTCTTTTTTGAGGGTCTCTTCTGAGGTCCTTCATTCTTTTCAAGTCTAGTGAGTATCTTTATGGCCATTACTTTAAACTCTTTTCCAGACATATTACTTCCCTCCATTTTGCTTTGGTCTCTTGCTATGATTTTGTTCTATTCTTTCATGTGGGACATATTCTTCTGTCTCCTCATTTTATCTATTGCTATGTCTGTTTCTACGTGTTAGGAAAGTTAGCTACATCTCCTGTTCGTGAAAGTAGCGGCTTTGTGAAGAATAGGTCCTGTAGTTCCCCACAGTGCAATGTCTCCTTTTCACTAGAAAATGGCACTTCAGGGTACCTCCTATGTGTGTTACTATTGTGGGCTGAGCTGTGTTTACCTTCAGTCCAGTCATGTGTAATGGTTCTCTTTGTCTGCTGTGGGCTGGGTCTGGTCCCTGTGTTAGTGGGCCATTCTGGGGCTACCTTGGGCTTTAGTTGGGTCAGACCACGTATTTGCCACAGATGAAGTAGTGCCAAACTACAGGGCACTTTCCCTATGCTGTCCCCTGAGACGGGTGGTGGGCAGGGCCTGCAGTCAGACCAGCTGTCTGCCCCAGTCCACTGTTGGGGCCACAGTCAGTCTGGTGTATGTGGTTATCTCCCCCTCTCCCTGGGGCAGGACTCACTTTGGAGTGGTGCTGGCCCTTGTATGGGCTACTTGCACAGTGCCAGGCTTCTGGTACTGCTTTGATGGGATCTGGCCAAGAGCGTTTTGGAAGGGGTGGAGCCACAACATGCATAGGGGCTAGAGAGGCAGGGTTAGCAACGTTTGTGGGCTGGTAGTCCCCTGTGGGAGGGGCCCTGCAGCACCAGGACTGAAGCAGTTCAGTCTGGAGGGGTGGATCCACAATAGCGCAATGTGGGAGCTGGGGTGAGGGGCTGGCAGGCTACAGTGCAAGCAAGTTAGGTGGCAAGTCTTGACACTGGTTCCCAGAAGTAGCTGGGTATCTAGGCTGGGGGGTAGAGGAGGAAAGTGGCATTTGCCAGCTCCTTTGTTCCTGGAGGAGTCCCCCACCAATCTCTGTCCCTTCTGGACACACTCTGAGATGAGTAAACCACTCTCTCCTCTAGCCCTAAGCATTTTTCAAACTACTGGTTCTACCCTCTCTCTCCTGTCTCTTTAAGGGCAAGGACCCAGTTTCTTCTTACCCTCCCAGCTCCCTGAAAACTGAGCTGATGATTTTTAAAATTCCAGGTTTTAAGTTCTACTGGTTGTAAGAACTCACAAGATTCAGCCCCTCTGGTTTTCAAAGCCAAATGTTATTGGGATTTCTCTTCCCCGCATGGTCTCCCCTGATGTGAGAGTAATGTTTCTCCCCTCTCTATGCCCATGGCTCCCTCCTTCCCATGGAATGCCCCACAAGTCCATTTAGTGCTCAACTGCATCTCCACCATTCCTACCCTCTTCCATGTGGCTTCTTGTCTGTGTTGAGCTGTGGAGAGTTTGTTCTGCAAGTCTCCAGGTCATCTTCCAGGTTATTTTCACCAATGTGGGTATTATCTAGGTGTACCCATGAGACAAAGTGAGCCCGGGGTCCTCCTACTCCACCATCTTTGCAATAGTCTCTGTGCCAATACCATACTGTTTTGGTTACTACAGCTTTGTAGTATATTTTGAAATCTGGGATTGTGATACCTTCAGTGCTGTTCTTTTTCAAGATTGCTTTGGCTATTCAGGGTCTTTTGTGGTTCTAAACAAATTTTAGGATTATTTGTTCCAGTTCTGCGAAAAATGCTGTTGGTATTTTGATAGGGATTGCATTAAATCTGTAGATTGCTTTGGGTAGTATGGACATCTAAGAAATATTTGTTCTTCAAATATTGAGCATGGGATATCTTTCCATTTGTTCATATCATCTTCAATTTCTTTCATCAGTGTCTTACAGTTTTCAGAGTATAGGTCTTTCACCTCCTTGGTTAAGTTTATTCCTAGGTATTTTTATTGTTTTTGGTGCAATTATAAATGGGATTGTTTTCTTAATTTCTCTTTCTGCTACTTTATTATTAGTGTATAGAAATGAAATGGATTTCTATATACTGATCTTTTATTTTGTGATCTTACTTAATTCATTTATCAGTTCTAGAAGTTTTCAGTGGAGTGTTTAGGGTTTTCTATATATAGTATCATATCATCTGCAAACAGCAAAAGTTTTACTTCTTCCTTACCAGTTTAGATGCCTTTTCTTTCTTTTTCTTGTCTGATTGCTGTGGCTAGGACTTAATTTTCTTATCTGATTGCTAGGGCTATGTTGAATAAAAGTGGTGAGAGTGGACATCCTTATCGTGTTCCTGATCTTAAGGAAAAAGCTCTCAGCTTTTCACCATTAAATATGATGTCATCTGTGGGTTTTTCATATATGGACTTTATTGTGTTGAGGTATGTTGCCTCTAAGCCTACTTTGTTGAGTATTTTTTTCATGAGTGAATTTTGTACTTTGCCAAGTGCTTTTTCTGCATCTATTGAAGTGATCATATGGTTTTTATCCTTTCTCTTGTTGATGTAATATATCACATTGGTTGATGTGCAAATATTGAATCACCCTTGTATCCCAGAAATAAATCCCACTTGATTGTGGTGAATGATTTTTTTTACTGTATTGTTTGATTTGGTTTGCTAGTATTTTGTTGAGGATTCTTGCACCTATGTTCATCAGAGATACAGGCCTGTAGCTCTTTTTTTGTAGTGTCTTTATCTGGTATCGGTATAAGGGTGATTCTAGCCTCCAGGAATGAATTTGGAAGTTCTCCTTCCTCTTCTACTTTTTGGAATAAAAACAGAAATTTTATACCCACTAATTAGCAACTCCCCATTTTCATTTCTCCCAGTCACCATTCTATTCTTTGCCTCAATGAGTTTGACTATTTTAGATGCTTCAAAGAAGTGGAATTGTACAGTATTTATCCTTCTATGACTGGTTTATTTCACCTAGCAGAATGTCCTCAGAGTTTGTCCATGTTGTCACATATTCCAGGATTTCCTTCTTTTTTAAGGCTGAATAATATTCCATTATAAGCATGTACCACATTTAAAAAAAATTTTTTTAATGTTTATTTATTTTTGAAGGAGAGAGAGACAGAGCGTGAGCAGGAGACAGAGAAGGGCAGAGAGGGAGACACAGTATCTGAAGCAGACTCCAGGCTCCAAGCTGTCAGCACAGAGCCCAATGCGGGACTTGAACTCACAAACTGTGAGATCATGACATGAGATTGTAAGGGTTAAATTTTAGTGTAGAGTTAATGGCGTAGCTTGAAAAATAACAGCTTTGTTCTGACACTGAAGGTCAAGAGATAACAGCCTTGCTTTACTCTTGTAAATTACGCTTCATACTCTTGTAAATCAGGCTTTACCAACTAAGGAAACAGAAGTTCAAAGAAAAGAGCATGAGAGGCAAGGTCAAGGAGATCCACTGGTTGCAACTTAGTGGCAGAAAGTCTAAAATAATCACCTCATCCAGCAACTGTTTCTAACTCATCTGGGAATTGTTCTCTGTTCTGTTCCCAGGTGATGATAAAATGATGTGATCGGCCATAAAAACTCTGTACCCTGGCTGCTCGGGGCTGCACTCTTATCAAGAGTGTTGGTCCCGATCAGTTGGCCTTGCCTCTCATTGTAATAAACTTTGTTGTGACTGTCACTGGTGCCCGTAGCATTCTGTTTCAGGAGTTGTGTAGGCAACAAGCTGAAGTCAGACACTTAACTGACTGAACCACCCAGCGCCCCAGTATGTACCACATTTTAAAAAATTCTTTCTTCCATTGATGGAAATTTAGGTTGTTTCCACATCTTGGCTACTGTAAATAATGCTTCAATTAGCATGGGTGTGGAGTCATCTCTTCAAGATTCTGATTCCAGTTCCTTTGGGTAAATATCCAGAAGTAGAATTGCTAAGTCCTATGGTAGTTCCATTTTTAATTTTATGAGGAACCTCTAAATTCCAACTGCACCATTTTGCTTCCTCACCAACAATGATGTGCAAGGGTTCCAATTTCTCCACATTCTCCACATCCACACTTGTTTCTTTTGGTTTGGTTTTGTAATAGCCATACTAACATGTGAGGTGGTATCACATTGTGGTTTTGATTTGCATTTCCCTGATGGCAAATGACATTAAGCATCTTTTCATACACCTGTTGGTCATTTGCATGACCTTGTAAAAATTCCTATTCAAGTCCTTAGCCCATTTTTTAAATCAGGTTGTTTTTAGCTATTGAGTTGTAGGAACTTTTTTATATATTTTAGAAATCAATACCTTAACAGATAAACGTTATACAAGTATTTTCTCCCATTCCATAGACTGCCTTTTCACTCCATTAACTGTGTCTTTTGCTGTGCTTCTGATGTCATATCCAAGAAATCACTGCCAAGACCAATGTTATGAAGATTTTCCTCTATGCTGTATTCTAGGAGTTTTATATTTTTAGGTCTTTTCATATATGGCCTTTATATATACCAACAAACTGGATAACATAGAAAAAATGGATAAGTTCCTAGAAAGACACAACCTATAAAGACTGACTCATGAAGACATATAAAATCTGAACAGACTTATATAACTAGCAAGGAGATTGAATTAGTAAACAAAACCTCCCAACAAAGAAAAGCCCAGGACCAGATGGTTTCACTGGCCAATTCTACCAAACATTTAAAGAGGAACTAATGCTCCCTCTAACAAAAAATAAAAATAAAATAAAATAAAGAATAATTAATGCCAATACTTCTCAAACTATTCCAAAAACTGAATCAGAGGGAACATTGCCAAATTTATTTTATGAGGCCAGCATTAACCTGATACCAAAGACAGATAAGGACACTATAAGAAAATTATAGACCAATATCCCTAATGAACACAGATGCAAAAAATCCTGAACAAACCAAATTTAACAGCATAGTAAGAGGAATTATATACCATGAGCAAATGGGATTTATCCCAGCTTACAACAATGGCTCAGCATATGAAAATCAATGAATGTAACACAACCACACTAACAGAATGAAGGGAAAAAAAATCACACCATCATCCCAACAGATGCAAAAAAGCATTTGATTAAATCCAACACCCTCTCATGATAAAAATTCTTAACAAACTAGGAAAACAGAGAAGAACATTGCCATTGTTCAGAAGCTCATGACCTTCTTCCTCCACTATCATAATGGCCTTAATGGTCTCTTTTCCATGAGCAGCTTGAGCATCTTCCTTCTCTGTTCATCTTTAATGCCATCACTATTAATTTTATCTTCTACCTCCTCACTCCTCTCTTACCATTTGTGCCCTACCTCTGCACCTTTGTCTGCTTATATCATGAACAATTTCCCTTTTCTGAAGCAGAGAAAAGCTCACAAGGATAGCAAAAAATAAGGATAGGGAGTATCCATAGTATGCATATTTCATTTATGGAAGAAACATTTGAGTGCCTACTCTATATCCAGCCTATGCTCAGGAGGAGGATTAGTGAACTGAACAGGACACATTCCCTGACTTCAAGGTCCTCACACTGTACAGGAAAGAAGAGGCTCACAAATTGTGAACTCTGAGACCAAAGATAAGAGCAATAATAGAGATATACATGTGGAAGCCCAAGAGGGGATCTAACCTGTTGCAAAGAAGGAGACCAGATATCAAAGAGCAGAGGACTTGGAGGGTAGAACACTAAAAACTACTGCAAAAGAGGAAATTTGAAGTGAGTCTCAGTGGTTAAATAGGAGAAAACCAGGCAAAGGGGGTAGAGAGTGATGGAAGGAAGCTGAGTGTTTCAGTAGAGACAAGAGAAAATCAAACAAGAGATGCACACAGTATGGGATAATACAGGCATTTAGGATTACCAAAGCATGGAGCTAAAGTCAAAGAGGAGGCAGTATAGTTTTGCTTGGCCATGTTTCCATATTAGGCCTTCTGGAGGCCTAAAAGAAGCTTTAATTTGAAGAGGAAAAGAAAGACCTAATACATGGGGAAGTGACAAACATCTTAAATATGGTTTAAATACAGAGAGGTGATAGAGATGGAGAGAACTCTTTGGTAGGCAAGATCCGCAGGATGTGTGATTGACTAGAAGTTAGAGGTCAACCAGGGGGAAGAGATGAGTTCTGCTTTTGTTTTTTTATATATATTATTCCTATATAACTTTTTTTAATTTTATTTTTTATTTTTTTAAATTTACATCCAAATTAGTTAGCATATAGTGCAACAATGATTTCAGGAGTAGATTCCTTAGTGTTCCTTACCCATTTAGCCTATCCCCCCTCCCAAACCCCCTCCAGTAACCCTCAGTTTGTTCTCCGTATTTATGAGTCTCCTCTGTTTTGTCCCCCTCCTTGTTTTTATATTATTTTTATTTCCCTTCCTTTATGTTCATCTGTTTTGTCTCTTAAAGTCCTTATATGAGAGAAGTCATATGATTTTTGTCTTTCTCTGACTAATTTCACTTAGCATAATACCCTCCAGTTCCATCCACGTAGTTGCAAATGGCAAGATTTCATTCTTTTTGATTGCCGAGTAATACTCCATTGTATATATATACCACATCTTCTTTATCCATTCATCCCTTGATGGACATTTGGGCTCTTTCCATACTCTGGCTATTGTTGATAGTGCTGCTATAAACATGGGGGTGCATGTGAAACAGCACACCTGTATCCCTTGGATAAATGCCCAGTAGTGCAATTTCTGGGTCATAGGGTAGTTCTATTTTTAGTTTTTTGAGGAACCTCTATGCTATTTTCCAGAGTGGCTGCACCAGCTTGCATTTCCACCAACAATGCAAAAAAGACCCTCTTTCTCCACATCCTTGCCAACATCTGTTGTTGCCTGAGTTGTTAATGTTAGCCATTCTGACAGGTGTCAGGTGGTATCTCAATGTGGTTTTGATTTGTTTTCCCTGATGATGAGTGATGTGGAGCATTTTTTCATGTGTCGGTTGGCCATCTGGATAGACATCCACTTTGGAGAAGTGTCTATTCATGTTTTTTGCCCATTTATTCATTGGATTATTTGTTTTTTTGGGTGTTGAGTTTGAGAAGTTCTTTATAGATTTTGGATACTAACCCTTTATCTGATATGTCATTTGCAAATTTCTTCTCCTATTCTGTTGGTTGCCTTTTAGTTTTGCTGATTGTTTCCTTCACTGTGCAGAATATTTTTATTTTGATGATGTCCCAGTAGTTCATTTTTGCTTTTGTTTCCCTTGCCTCTGGAAATGTGTTGAGTAAGAAGTTGCTGCGGCCAAGATAAAAGAGGTTTTTGCCTGCTTTCTCCTCGAGGATTTTGATGGCTTCCTGTCTTACATTGGGGTCTTTCATCCATTTTGAGTTTATTTTTGTGTATGGTGTAAGAAAGTGGTCAAGGTTCATTCTTCTGCATGTATTGTCCCAGCACTACTTGCTGAAGAGACTGTCTTTATTCCATTGGATATTCTTTCCTGCTTTGTCAAAGATGAGTTGCCCATACGTTTGTGGGTCCATTTCTGGGTTCTCTATTCTGTTCCATTGATCTGAGTGTCTGTTCTTGTGCCAGTACCATACTGTCTTGATGATTACACCTTTGTAGTATAGCTTGAAGTCTAGGAGTGTGATGCCTCCTGCTTTGGTTTACTTTTTCAAGGTTGCTTTGGCTATTCGGGGTCTTTTCTGGTTCCATACAAATTTTAGGATTATTTGTTCTAGCTCTGTGAAGAATGCTGGTGTTATTTTGATAGGGATTGCATTGAATATGTAGGTAGCTTTGGGTAGTATCAACATTTTAACAATATTTGTTCTTCCTATCCAGGAGCACGGAATCTTTTTCCATTTTTTTTGTGTCTTCTTCAATTTCTTTCATAAGCTTTTCTATAGTTTTCAAAAGAGATTTTTCACCTCTTTGGTTAAATTTATTCCTAGGTATTTTATGGTTTTTTGTGCAACTGTAAATGGGATTGATTCCTTGATTTCTCTTTCTGTTGCTTCATTGTTGGTGTACAGGAATGCAACCGGTTTCTGTGCATTGATTTTATATCCTGCAACTTTGCTGAATTCATGAATCCATTCTAGCAGTTTTTTGGTTGAATCTTTTGGGTTTTCCATATAGAGTATCGTGTCATCTGCAAAGAGTGAAAGTTTGACTTCCTCCTGGCCGATTTGGATGCCTTTTATTTCTTTGTGTTGTCTGATTGCAGAGGCTAAGACTTCCAATACTATGCTGAATAATGGTGGTGAGAGTGGACATCCCTGTCTTGTTCCTGACCTTAGGGGGAAAGCTCTCTGTTTTTCCCCCATTGAGGAGGATATTAGCATTGGATTGTTCATATATGGCTTTTATGATCTTGAGGTATGCTCCTTCTATCCCTATTTTCTTGAGGATGTTTATCAAGAAAGGATGCTGTATTTTGTCAAATGCTTTCTCTGCATCTATTGAGAAGATCATATGGTTCTTGTCTTTTATTTTATTGATGTGATGAATCACGTTAATTGTTTTGTGGATATTGAACCAGCCCTGCATCCCATATCCCAGGTATAAATCCCACTTGGTCGTGGTGAATAATTTTTTTAGTGTATTGTTGGATCCGGTTGGCTAATACCTTGTTGAGGATTTTTGCATCCATGTTCATCAGGGAAAGTGGTCTATAGTTCTCCATTTTAGTGGGGTCTCTGTCTGGTTTTGGAATCAAGGTAAGGCTGGCTTCATAGAAAGAGTTTGCAAGTTTTCTTTCCATTTCTATTTTTTGGAACACCTTCAAGAGAATAGGTGTTAACTCTTCCTTAAATGTTTGGCAGAATTCCCCTGGAAAGCCACCTGGCCCTGGACTCTTGTTTTTTGGCAGATTTTTGATTACTAATTTGATTTCCTTACTGGTTATGGGTCTGTTCAAATTTTCTATTTCTTCCTGTTTCAGTGTTGGTAGTGTATATGTTTCTAGGAATTCATCCATTTCTTCCAGATTGCCCATTTTATTGGCATATAATTGCTCATAATATTCTCTTATTATTGTTTTTATTTCTGCTGTGTTGGTTGTGATCTCTCCGCTTTCATTCTTGATTTTATTTATTTGGGTCCTTTCCTTTTTCTTTTTGATCAAGCTAGCTAGTGGTTTATCAATTTTGTTAATTCTTTCAAAGCACCAGCTTCTGGTTTCATTGATCTGTTCTGGTTTGTTTGTTTGTTTGTTTGTTTGTTTTTGGTTTTGATAGCATTAATTTCTGCTCTAATCTTTATTATTTCCTGTCTTCTGCTGGTTTTGGGTTTTATTTGCTGTTCTTTTTCCTGCTTTTTAAAGTGTAAGGTTAGGTTGTATATCTGAGATCTTTCTTCCTTCTTTAGGAAGGCCTGGATTGCTATATACTTTCTTCTTATGACCGCCTTTGCTGTGTCTCAGAGGTTTTGGGTTGTAGTGTTATCATTTTCATTGGCTTCCGTATACCTTTTAATTTCCTCTTTAACTTCTTGGTTAGCCCATTCATTCTTTAGTAGGATGTTCTTCAGTCTCCAAGTGTTTGCTACCTTTCCAAATTTTTTCTTGTGGTTGATTTCGAGTTTCATAGCATTGTGGTCTGAAAATATGCATGGTATGATCTCGATCTTTTTGTACTTGCTGAGGGCTGATTTGTGTCCCAGTATGTGGTCTATTCTGGAGAACGTTCCATGTGCACTGGAGAAGAATGTATATTCTGCTGCTTTAGGATGAAATGTTCTGAATATATCTGTTAAGTCCATCTGGTCAAGTGTGTCATTCAAAACCATTGTTCCTTGTTGATTTTTTTGATTAGATGATCTGTCCATTGCTGTAAGTGGGGTGTTGGAGTCTCCTGCTCTTATGGTATTACTATTGATGAGTTGCTTTATGTTTGTGATTGATTTATATATTTGGGTTCTACCACATTTGGCACAAAAATGTTTATAATTGCTAGGTCTTCTTGGTGGATAGACCCCTCAATTATGATATAATGCCCTTCTGCATCTCTTGATACAGTCTTTATTTTAAAGTCTAGATTGTCTGATATAAGTATGGCTACGCTGGCTTTCTTTTGTTGACCATTAGCATGATAGATGGTTCTCTGTCCCCTTATTTTCAATCTGATGTTGTCTTTAGGTCTGAAGTGGGTCTCTTGTAAACAGCAAATAGATGGATCTTGTTTTCTTATCCACTCTATTACCCTATGTCTTTTGATTGGAGCATTGAGTCCATTGACATTTAGAGTGAGTACTGAAAGATATGTATTTATTGCCATTATGATGCTTGTAGAGTTGGGAGTTTCTGGTGGTGTTCTATGGTCCTTTCTAATCTTTGTTGCTTTTGGTGTGTGTGTGTGTGTGTGTGTGTGTGTGTGTGTGTGTGTGTGTATAATTTTTTTTCCATCTTTTCTCCCCTCAGAGAGTCCCCTTAAAATTTCATGCAGGGCTGGTTTAGTGGTCACAAACTCATTTTTGTTTGGGAACCTTTTTATCTCTCCTCCTATTTTGAATGACAGCCTTGCTGGATAAAGAATTCTTGGCTGCATATTTTTCTGATTCAGCACATTGAATATATCCTGCCACTCCTTTCTGGCCTACCAAGTTGATGCGGATGTCTGCTGCAAACCTGATCTGTCTTCCCTTGTAGGTTAGGGGCTTTTTTTTTCCCTTGCTGCTTTCATGATTCTCTCCTTACCTGTGTATTTTGTGAATTTGACTATGATATGCCTTGTTGATGGTCGGTTTTTGTTGAATCTAATGGGGGTCTTCTGTGCTTCCTGGATTTTGATGTCTGGGTCTTTCCCCAGGTTAGGAAAGTTTCCCGCTATGATTTGCTCACATAACCCGTCTACCCCTATTTCTCTCTCTTCCTCTTCTGGGACCCCTATGATTCTGATGTTGTTCCTTTTTAATGATTCACTGATTTCTCTAAGTCTTAAATCGTGCTCTCTTGCCTTCATCTCCCTCTTTTTTTCTGCTTTGTTATTCTCTATAAGTTTGTCCTCTGTATCACTGATTCTCTGTTTTGCCTCATCCATCCTTGCCACCGCTGCATCCATCTGTGATTGCAGCTCAGTTATAACATTTTTAATTTCATTCTATTTTTTACTTCTTTCATCTCTGTAAAAAGGGATTCTAATCTATTTTTGACTGCAGCTAGTATTCTTATTATCGTGACTTGAAATTCTGGTTCAGACATCTTGCTTGCAACTGTGTTGGTTAAATTCCTGGCTGTCGTTTCTTTGTGCTCTTTCTTTTGGGGCGAACTCCTTCATTTTGTCTTTTTGAAGGGAGAAAGGGAATTAATGAGGTAGAAAAATTAAAAGAAAAAAATAAAATTAAAAAAATATTAAAATTAAAAAATTAAACATACACACATACACACACAAATTAAATAAATGATGCTAGATCCTAGGTGTGTTTTGGTCTGGGTGTTGAAAGTGGTTTGACAGATTATAGAAAAAAAGGGGGGGGGAGAAAAAAGAGGAAATCGTTTGAGAATTTGAAAAAGTGAATGCACTATAGTAGACTGAAATATGATGGAAATAAAATAGAATTTGAAAAAATTTACATAAAAGCAAAAAATATAGTAAAAAAATTAAAGAAAAATATTTTTAATAGAAATTGAAAGTAAAAATGAAGGTTTTCTCTTTCTTCATTCAAGACAAAGAAAATAAACGAAAAAGGGAAAAAAGAAAAAAAAGAAATCGTTTGAAAATTTGAAAAGGTGAATACACTGAAGTAGACTAAAATAAAATGATGGAAGTAAAATAGAATTTGAAAAAAATTACACAAAATTAAAAAATACAGTAATAAGAATTAAAAAAATATTTTTAATAAAAATTGAAAATAAAATGAATTTTTTCTCTTTCTGCTGAATTCTGTGGTTCAGGTTGTGCAGATTGTTGTGTTAATCCTCCACTTCTCTAGGTGTGTAGGATGGTTTAGTGTTGGTCTGGCTGTATTTCATGGACGTGAGACACACAAAAGACTTCCATGCTGTTTCGCCACCTTGGCTCCTCCAAGACGAGTTCTTACATGAGTGATTTGGTTGGTAGTGGTGTTGCCAATTGAAGTAGAAAATACAAAATGAAGACATGATGGGGTTGGGGGTTATTATTAGGTCAGTTGGGAACATGTTGAATGTAAGAAGACTACAGAACATCAATATGATATCCAATAGGTAGTTGGATGTATGTGTCTGAAGCCTAGGGAAAGATCTGGGATAGGTAACCAGATTCTGGAATCCATGGAACATTGGTGCTAGTTGAGACAGGAGAATGCCTAAGATCATCCATGGAGAGAAAGAGGAGAGGAACAATGTACTAAGGACAGAATCCCAGGTTACACCAACTTTTACTAGACACACAGAGGAGAAGCTGGAAGTGTGAAAAGAATTAGAAGAGAGTGATATCATAGAAGCCAAGGAAGTAGAGAATATCAGGAAGAAAAGAATGACCAATGATGTCAAATACAACAGAGAACTCAAGAAAGCTCAGGACAATGTCCACTGGACTCAGCATGGGGTGGCCATTGGTAATCCTAATGAAAACATTTTCAGGTAAGTGGTGAAGTGAGAAGTCAAATTGAAGCACACTGGGAGGTGAGGCAATGAAAACAGTAAATCTATATTACTTACTTGCAATGTTTGAATGAGAATTGTGGTCAAGAGGCTGGACCATATCACAAGAAAGCTCAGTGTCAAGAGAGAGATTTTTTAGGATGAGAGATTTAGGCATATTTATAGACTGATGGCAATAAGGATTTAGGGAAGGAGAGGCAGAGGCTCTAGAAGGGAAAAGGAGTGACCTAAGGAGCAAGGTCCTGGGAGATGTGGGAAGGTAGAGGATCAAGGACACAGGGGGTGAAGGAGCCTTCCAGAGAAGTCACCTCCTCATCTCAGAGTGGAAGAAGAGAAAGGCCATGCTGATAATAGTGTCCAAATGACCTTAATTTTCTTCATAATTCAGGAGGCAAGGTTCTCTACTAAGAGGGAGTTCTCACCAGTTTAGTGGCTTTTAAAAAAATGCTTATCTCCACTGACTGGCACAGAATATCATTTGCATATTGTATCCCTTAGAATTCTTTCAGTCTTAAGTGTCAAGGTACCTGGGCCAAACTGGCTTCAGTAAAAAGGTAATCCACTTTTGTATCTGGATAGCTCACAGCAGAACTGGCTTGAAGTCATGCTTGATGTCTGGACTCCAGCAACATTATCAGGACCTGTTTCTCTCTGCCTTGAGGCACAGGGCTTAGCCCAGCTTGCTGGGCTTTCTTCCATGTGTTGGCTTCATTCTCAGACAGGTTCTCCATTTGGGATTATAAGCCAGCTGTACAGGAAACTGACTCCAAGACAGCTGGAAGAACAGGAGTCTTCTGGGAGCTTCTGATAAATTCCTGACATTTACTCTAATTGGACAAGCATAGGTCCTGTTTTCTGCCCTTGATCTGGGGTGCCTGAGATTAGTAAAGGGAGTGGTTCCCCACGGTAGTAGCATCAGAATTACCTGGAGAGCCTTTTAGAACACATTTCTGGGCCCTGTGTCAGAATGTCTGATTCAGAAAGTCTAGGGGGAGGGTCTGGGACTTTGCATTTCTACCATGTGCCCAGGTGAGGTTGATGTTGCCAGTGCTGGGACCGCACTTTGATCTACATATAGGCAATTGGGGTACAGCTATCCAAGAAGGGGAAAGTCCTGCTACCCCCATTCTCTGTTCTCCAGAGCCTGTCTCTGATTATATATTTGGCTTGTCCTGTAAAATGAAGCTAGGGAAACATTGCTTCTTCGGCATAGAATGGAAGACCTGCTTAGACAGTTAGAAATTAGACAGTAAGAAATGCCAAAGCCTTACAAAGCAGAGTGGCAAGGACTCAAATGACATGATAATACATTTCTTCACAGTTGGAGGTTTTGAAGAATTCTTCCAGGCTGCTTGCCTGCAGCACAATGAAGGAAAGATTTTTTTTTTGGTTATACTCCTGATATGTGGGTTTTTGCTCTTTAAGTCAAGTGAAAAGTTGGTGTAGATCATGAATTCTGACACTTGTACAAATGATATCCTCTATTCTTGTCATCTGGTATACCACCCAACCATATATTTGCATCAAGTTAATTTAACAGTCTAAAATAAAATATACTGGTTGGGGAATGACTTCCAAAAGCTGATTTCTTATGTGTATTTTCAAGCCCTCTCAAACACAAACACACACACACACACACACACACACACACACACAAAACCCGCAGGTGAAATAATACAAATTTAATTCCTGATTTCTTACTCATATTTGAATAGATTTTTTGTCATCCTAATTTCTAATCTCTAATCTCCAAGTTAAGAGAAGCTAAGATCATCTCTAAGTGGGGTCATCTTTAGTGGGTGATGAATGGACTATACACCAGCCATCTAGTACAATGGTGGCTAGAGTCCCTTCTGTAGGGACAATGTCATTTTCTGACTAAGGTGTGGTTCTCCAGTCAGACACACACTATGAGCAGCAAGATCTTGGTGGGAGGAGACAGCTGGGTGCTCAGAGATAACCATTCCATGCACAAGTCCTATTAGATCTAATTTGACTATTAGATCTAGTAATAAGGACAAATCTGGGCAAAGAATCTGTGGTTTGATTTTTATTATTGTAACTGTAGAAATCCCGCACCTTGTGGACACCTGGGAGATTAATTTGCCCCACATTCTTAAATATAAAGCAAAATGCCTGGAACTTTGTAGTTCCTAGTCAGTTCTCTGACTGGCTCCTTCTGCCTTTCACCTGAGGTCCTGGCCCCTTCAGTACTCTTGCTAATTTGTTACTCACACACTGGCCAAAAATCTGTGGTTTCTTTTCCATGTTAGTCACTGCCACTGAATAGATGTTGGTAACATTTTATTTTAAAGAGCAGGGTCTGGATTCTTTCTGTTGGGCTCTTTATAATGTACCCCCAGCAGGTCCTTAGTTCCAAATAACCATCACTTCTTTCTTCTGTATCTTGCCCAATTAGGGTCTGCTAAACAGACAGTCCTATATAATATGGCACATAATACAAGCATGTAATCTATATGTGGAGAGTTGGAAAAGGTTTCTTAGAGGAAGATAAGCTAAGACAAGACCTGAAGACAATCAAGAGACTTAACCAGAGGAGAGGGATGGCTGCTTAAAGGTTCAGGAGTAAGAAGAGTGAAGAAGCATAGCATGACTAGATCATAGATTTTGAGGGTTGAGGCTCAAGTTGAAAGTGAAGACATAAGTAAGAAACATATCATGCTGGGCTTCATAAACTCTGCTAATGATTTTAATACCTTAAAATCAATGGGGGAAAATAATGCTAGCGAGAGATGGTTGTGGCCTAAGCTAGGGTGGTAGCCATGGGAATAGAGCAAAGTGGATTGATCCTAAAAGAATTCTGGAGTGAGAATCATCAGATCGTGGTGTTATTGGGTGTAGGTGGTAAGAGAGAGGGTAGCTACTAGCAAACGTGTCTGGGGGACCTGAATTCAAGTTTTAATATGTTAAGTCTGAGGCATCTGTGTAGGGACCAGGCACCAGTTGCATATATTGATCTGAAGCTCTGGAGAAAGAACCAGGCTGGAATTATCGATCTGGGAGGCATCACCTTGCAAGCGGGAATCCAAAGTATGGAGAGTGATCCAGAAAGTATGTAGAATGACAAGAAAGGTAAGCTGGGGATGGAATTTTGAGAGTTGCATTTAAGGGACAGACAGAAGAGAAGGAATCTCAAAAGAGACCCAAGGAGATAGCAGCAATAATAGGAGAATCAGGAGGGTACAATGTCATTCAAGCCTCTGAAGGGAATACTTAAAGGAAGAAGTGGCCAGCAGTACCAAATGCTGGCGAAAGGTCAAGTCAGATTAGGTTGTGAAACCGTCCATTGCATCTGGCAGCAAGAAGCTTGTTGGTGACCTTGAGTAATTTTAATGAGGTACTGGGCATGAACGTAAGGTTGCAGAGGGTTAAGAAGTGAGTACAAGGTGAGCCAGTAGAAGATGTAAGTATAAAATCTCTTAAGAATTATAAACATCTCCTAAAGTTAAGCTTTGAATTAGAGGAGAAAGAAAGGTAACTAGCAGGGAAAGCAGGGACAAAGGAAAGGTTTATCTTAAGAAAAGAAAGTAGCATTAAAAATTTTTTGTTGAAGGTATAGGAGAGAAAAGGGAGATATCCAATAGAGACTCTGATAAGATGAAAGATGATGGAATCATTCATTCTTGTAGAAGACTTCTCTGATAAGAGATAGTTGCACAAATCTATGAAGAGGGTGAGAAAGTGAACCATGTGGACACTGAGGGCAAAGTGCACAAAACAAAGAAAACATCACATGTAAAGGCCCTGAGGTAGGAGCATTTTTCATTGCTAAAAGAACAGCAAGAAGACCAGCAAGCTGAAGCACTGTGAGCAAGGAGAAGAGTGGTAGGAGCTGAGATCAGAGAGGCGGTGATAAGTATGTTTTAGAAGGCCTCTTAGACCATGGAAAAGGCTTTGGATTTGCTCTGAGTGAGATGAGAGGCCACTGGAAAGTTGCGCAGAGAAGTGCTGAGTTTGTAAAGACGTCTCTTCTATGATGATAGAATGAGGAGGGAGAGTTTCTAAATTAGAGAAACGAGGTTGCAGTTCATTCCCACTCAACTTCTGAGCTGGGAAGGGAGGTCAACTACTGAGACTTGTGAAGTATGAGAGATGGAATAGAGTGAACGGTGTCAAAATAACACTGAAGTGAAGATTTCTCAAGTGGTAGAGGTAAGGCCCTCCAAAAATCCACAATGAGACAATGGCAAACATAGAATTAACTTCTTTAGAACTTTTCATATTCTGTTAATTCAAATAAACAAAGTTTATTTTCAATAACTTGAGTGTTTATTAAAGGAAAACACCTGACTGCAGGTAAAAACAGCAAGCCTTGGGATTTACCCTATTCCTATCACCCCCACCCCAGCTCCACAGTAACTTCGGAACAATTAATAGCCGTGCAATCCCAGTGAAAACCAGCAACCCAGCAGCCACAGGAAGCGCACAGGAAGGGAGTAGAGCTCTCCTGAAGCCCAATTCTCAGATAACTGTCACTCTGACCTGCCTGAAAACTCCTGGATAAGCTCTCTTCTTGGGCCTTGTCTTTATTTAACAACTGCCCTATCACACTGAGTAGGGTATTCATAGAAAACAATTAATGGCAATTGTTTAACACAGCAACTGCCTAAAGCAACAATACCATTTGGGTCTAAGAGGCTACCAAAAAATTCAAAAGGAAAAACTGGGAAATGGGATGTTCATAGGGGACTTTGAAAAGCTCTGACATTGCTGGACTTCTAGAAAGACATGTTGACGTGCACAGTTGTGCACATACTCAGGAAAGACCTGAGGTAACCTAGCCTCTCACCTCTGTCTGACCTTGAGGCTCTACACAAGCAGGAAGCGAAGGGAAAGGCATAGTTAAAACCTGAATGCTATAGCATTGATAATTTATCCCAACACATACACCCCGTCAGAAAAGGATAGAGACTTACCAGTTCAAGATATTTAACGAAATCACTGTATAATCATTAGCTGAACATTAAGATAAAAAACAGAGATTTTATTTGCTATATGCAAGAAAAAATATTTTTACAGAAAAAAAAATTACAGAAAAAAAAAATACAGAAAAAAAAAAAATTTTTACAGAATTGGTTGAGGACAGTCACTAAATAAATAAGTAGCAACAACAATGAACAGCAACAACAATACTTGGGGAGGGGGTAGACAATCTGATTTCCAGAGTTTCTATATTTTGTTATTTTAAATGTTAAGTTTTCAACAACAAAATATTGTAATATAAAAATAAGCCCCTCCCTCCCACACACATGCAAAAAGCAAGCAGTATAAACTCTCTGACAAAGTCCATAAATTGGATTTACCAGACAAAAATTTAAACTATCATAAATATATTCAAAGAACTAAAGGAAAGTACATCTAAAGAACTAAAGTATAAGAACAATATTTCACCAAATAGAGAATACCACTAAAGAGACAGAAATTATAAAATTATAAAAAAAGAACAAAATAGAAATTTATAGAGTACCAAAAAATACAATAGGTGAAGTGAAAAATCCATGAGAAGATGTCAATAGCAGACTTGAGCTGACAGAAGGAATCAGCAAACTGGAAGGTCGGTTGAGATTGTACAATCTGAGGAACAGATAGAAAAAAGAAAAATAAACAGAGCTTTAGAGTCCTGTAAAATACCATCAGGCATTCAAACTTGTGTAGAAAGGCGGGGGGGGGCTCAGAAGGAATAGAAAAAGGGAAAGCAGTGGAAAAAAATATTCAAAAGTTCCAAATCTGATGAAGAACATCCAAGTTCAATAAACTCTAAGTGGGATTAACTCAGAGATCTACATCTAGACATATCATAGTCAAACCATAAAAAGGCAAAGAGAAGATCCTGATCATATAGAAAAGTAGGAAGATTCTGAACTCACTTCCTCCTTCCCCTCCCCCACACACCAAGGCTTCAGCTATATACGGAGCAACTCTCTCTGAGAACCTGAAGACTAGCAGCACGCTCTTCCACAGCTAAAGATAAAAAGAAAAAGACACATCGTGAAGGGTAAGAGGGGCAGAGACTGGTCTGGTTGGGATCTCATCATGGAAACCCACAAGTGGGATTTTTCAAGCCCCACAATGAACACCACCTGCCCTGGGGACCTTCACTGAGAAGACCAGCCCCAGAATGTTTGGCTTTGAAAATCAGTGGGGCTAACTCTGGGAGAGCTGGAGGACTACAGAAAACTGAGACCCCATTCTTAAAGGGCCCATGCACAAACTCACTTGCTTTGAGACACAGCACAAAGACAGCAGTTTGAAAAGTGCTTAGGCTATACATGAAGGGGATTGATTGAATAATTTTACAGCATATTCGAGAGGGGAAGAAATCTGTAGAAATCTTCACCAGGAATGGACAGACTGGCAGGTACCATTTTTCTTGACTTCATTCTGTCTCATTGGCCCAATACTGGCAGGTACTAGTTCTGATACCTTCCATCTACCTTGCTAGCACCTCTCACCCTGCCCTACAGTTCCCTTGCAGATTTGTCATGCCCCACCTGCCCACTCTTGTATGTGCCTTCCCAAAGTGGTTCCTAACATGCCGCACTCAGTAGGTGGCCTCAGCTAGGACCAGCACCTTCCCAAACTGGCTCTCATCCTGCCACACACACCAGATAGCCTCGGCTGGACATGTGCCACTCCAAAATGTCTCCTTCCCTGGAGTAGGGTTGGGGATCCAGTCCTACACACCATGTGCCTGCAACAGTCATGGTTGGAAATCATAGCCCAGCTGTCTAGGGTCCAGCCCCACATATCAGTGTGCCTGTAGCAGTAGAGGCCCATCCATAACTGGAGGGTACACATAGCCTACACACAGAGTACACCCCTGGAGGGCCTGGTTTTGCTGACTAGAGGAAACTGTGCTTCTGGGACCCACAGGATGCCTTCCACATATGGCCACTTACTTAAGACCAGGAGACATAGCTGGCCTACTTAACACATAGAAATAAATGCATAGTGTCAGCCAAATGAGGAGACAGAGGAATATCTTCCAAATGAAAGAACAAGACAAAACTTCAGAAAAAGAATTAAATGAAACAGAGATAAGCAATAGACCTGATAAAGAGTTCAAAGTAATGGTCATAAAGATGCTCACCAAACTCAGGAGAAGAATAAACATAGTGAGAACTTTAATAAAGAGATAATATAAAAAGTACCAATCAGAACAAAAGAATACAATAACTGAAGTGAAAAATACACTACAGGAAACCAAAAGCAGATTAGATGCAGTAGGATGATCTGCAATCTGGAAGACAGGGTAATGGAAATCAGCCAAGCAGAAAGATAAAAGACAAATGAATTTTAAAAAATGAGGATAGCTTAAGAGACCTCTAGAATATCAAGTGGGCTATCATTTCCTTTATAGGAGTCCCAGAAGAAGAAGAGAGAAAGAAAGGGGCAGAAAACTTACTTGAGGAAATAATAGCTGAAAACCTCCCTAATCTGGGAAAGGAAACAGACATCCATGTCCAGGAATAAAAGCCCCGAACAAGATGAAAACAAAGAGGTCCACACCAAAACACAAATAACCAAAATGTCAAAAATTAAAGAAAGAATCTCAAAAGCAGCAAAAGAGAAGCAACACTTACATATTGCTATCAGCAATCAGCTGATTTTCAACAGGAAGTCTGTAGGCCTGAAGGGAGTGGCATTATTTATTCAAAGTGCTGAAAGAAAAAAAAACCTACAGTCAGGAATACTCTTTTTGACAAGATTATCATTCAGAATTCAAGGAGAGATAGTTTCCTCAACAAAGTAAAAGGTAAAGGAATTCATCACCACTAAAATGAGTTTACTAGAAATGTTAAAGTGACTTCTTTAAGTGGAAAAAAAAGGCCATAACTAGAAATTAGAAAATTTTGAAAGAAAAACGGCTCACTGGTAAAAGTAAACCTACAGTAACGGTAAATGAATCAACTACTTATAAAGCTACTATGAGTATAAAAAGACAAAAGTAGTAAAATCAACTATATATACAATAATGGGTTAAGGGATACACAAAACAAAAAAAAAAGTAAAATATGACATCAAAACGAAACAGGGTGGAAAGCAAAAACATACTGCTCTTAGAATATGTTCAAACTTAAGTGATTAGCAACTTAATATAATATAAACTGCTATGTACATAAGTTGTTGCATATGAACCTCATGGAAACCACATACCAAAACCTATAATAGATACACAAAAAAATAAAGAGAAAGGAATCCAAACATAGCAATAAAAAAAGTCATCAAATTACATAGGAAGACAGCTCCAGAAGAGGAACTACAAAAACAACCAGAAAACAATTTAAAAATTTGCAATAAGTACATACCTATCAATAATTACTTTACATACACATAAAATAAATGCTCCAATCAAAGACATAGGGTGACCGAACATATTAAAAAAAAAAAGACCCATAGATATGCTGCCTATAAGAGACTAACTTCAGACCTAAAAATAAACACAGACTGAAAGTGAAGGGATGAAAAAATATATTATATGCAAATGGAAATAAAAAAGAAAGCTGGGATAACAATACTGATTCAGACAAAACAGACTTTAAAACAAAGACTGTGGCAAGACAAAGAACAATGATACATAGAGATAAAGGTATCAATCAAACAAGAAATACAAGAATTGTAAATACCTATGCACCCATCATGGGGCACCTAAATACATAAAGCAAATATTAAGAGACATAAAAGGAGAAATTGACAGTAATACAATCATAGTAGGAAATTTTAACACTCCGGTTACAAAATAAAAATGTCTCAATAAATTCAAGAAGGTTGAAGCATCTTTTCTGACCACAATGGTATGGAATTAAAGATCAATTACAAGAAAAAAAAATTGAAAAAAATACAAACACATAAAGCCTAAACAATAAACAACCAATGATTCAACAAAAAAACCAAAGAGGAAATCAAAAGATACCTTGAGACAAATGAAAATGGAAAGACAATGTTCCAATATCTAAGAGACGCAGCAAAAGCAGTTCTAAGAGGAAAGTTTATAGCAATACAGGTCTACATCAAGAAACAAGAAAAATCTCAAATAAACTATCTTACCTTATCCAAAGGAACTAGAAAAAGAACAAACAAAGCCCAAAGTTAGAAGGAAAAAAGAAAATAATAAAGATCAGAGCAAAAATAGATGAAATAGAGACCAAAAAACTTAGGATGCACCTAAGAACTAGTTCTTTGAAAAGAAACAAAATGGATAAACCTTTGGCCAGCTCATCATGGAAAAAGAAGACTCAAAAAAATCCAAATGAAAGGAGAAGTAACAGTGAGAACCACAAAAATACATAATAGACTACAAAATTATAATAGATTAAAATGAACAATTATAGGCCAACAAACTGGACAGCCTAGAAGAAATGGACAAATTCCTAAAAACATAAAACCATCCAAGACTGAATCAGGAAGAAATGGAAAATGTGAACAGACCAATTACTAGTTATGAAATTGAATTAGTAATTTAAAAACTCCAAATAAATAAATAAATAAATAAATAAATAAATAAGTAAATAAAGCCCAGGACCAGATAAGTGATCCTGGTGAATTCTTCACAGGTGAATTCTACCAAACATTTAAATAAGAGTTAATATCTACCCTTCCCAAAATATTTAAAAATTTGAGAGGAAGAAGTGCTTCCAAATTCATTTTATGTGGCCAACATCATCACCCTGATATGAAAACCAGATGCAGACACTACAGAAAAGAAAGAAAGAAAGGAAAGAAAGAAAGAAAGAAAGAAAGAAAGAAAGAAAGAAAGAAAGAAAGAAAGAAAAAGAATTACCAGCCAACATCCCATTTGAATATAAATGGAAAAATCTTCAACAAAATATTTGCAGATAAAATTCAACAATACTTTAAAATACTTTAAAAGGATCACACACCACAATCAAGTGGCATTCATTCCAGGGATACTAGGATGGTTCAATATCTATAAAGCAATCAACATGATACACCATGTAAACAAATGGAGGATAAAAATCACGATCATCTCAATAGATCAGGAAGAGCATTTGACACAATTCAACATCCATCCATGATAAAAATGCTCAAAAAGGTGGGTACAGAGGCAATATATTTCAACATAATAATAGCCATAAGTGACAAACAAACAGATAACATCATACTCTATTGTGAAAGCTGTTCTTCTAAGATCAGGAATAAGACAAGGATACCAACTCTCACCACTTTTATTCAACACAGTACTGGAAGTCCTAGCCACAGCAATCAGACAAGAAAAAGAAATGAAAAGCATCCAAATTGATATGGCATAGTGCTGAGAGCCTTGGTTTTCCTGCAACCCAGAAACAGCAATAGGAACAGGCAAAAAAAAAAGCCTCACTATACGCCTGCTCTCACCTGCCAAAATAACAGTATAGAAGCCTACCAAGACAGACAATAACTACTCTACTCCAGCTAAACACCCTAGAAAAACTTATGGCTCCACCCCCAACTATGCCAACATAGTCCAAGTGAGGAAGCTTGACTTCAACCCTCCGAAAGCTATTCTGAAGTACTGCAACACTCCTGCTGGACTGTTGTAAGAAAAGACCAAGCAGTGATCCAGGACTTTCTTTCCCACAAGCTAGTAATGAAGCCCAGGTGGTATCAGTGGGGATCATGTGGGAAACATGAACTTCCAACCCTAGTGGGAAGCAACAAGGCACTCCTTCCCCTCCCTGCTTGGGTAGTATCAGAGGAAGCCAGTGAAGAGCTTGGACTTTCACCATTTCTTACTGTTAACAAGGCCACCCCAGAGTTTTCTCTGTGGACACCATGTGGGAACCAGAACTCCTACCATACAGCATTATCCATGAATACCCCATTGGGCACCAATGGAGACTGAATGGGGAATCTGGATTTCTACCTACACTTGACAATGATGAGGCAGTGGCACCCCATTCTCTACCAGGTGGTATCAGAGGAAGCCAATTATAATAGATTTAAAGAAGATCCATAGTGTCATATCATATTAAATGTCCATGTTTCAATTTTAAAAAATCATAATACTTGGGAATGCAAGCTGGTGCAGCTTCTCTGGAAAACAGTACGGAGGTTCCTCAAAAATTAAAAATAGAACTACCCTATGACCCAGAAATTGCACTACTAGTATTTATCCAAGGGATACAGGTGTGCTGTTTCAAAGGGACACATGAACCCCAATGTTTATAGCAGCACTATCAACAATAGCCAAAGTGTGTAAAGAGACCAAATGTCCATCAATGGATGAATGGATAAAGAAGATGGGGTATACATATATACAATGGAGTATTACTCGACAATCAAAAAGAATGAAATCTTGCCATTTGCAACTATGTGGATGGAACTGGAGGGTATTATGCTAAATGAAATTAGTCAGTCAGAGAAAGACAAAAATCATATGACTTCTCTCATATGAGGACTTTAAGAGACAAAACAGATGAATATAAGGGAAGGGAAACAAAAATAATATAAAAACAGGGAGGGGGACAAAACAGAAGAGACTCATAAATATGGAGAACAAACTGAGGGTTGCTGGAGGGGTTATGGGAGGGGGGATGGGCTAAATGGGTAAAGGGCATTAAGGAATCTACTCCTGAAATCATTGTTGCACTATATGCTAACTAATTTGGATATAAATTAAAAAATAAAATAAAATTAAGTATTATGTTGAAAAAACGAACAAATGATTTAAGGTAGTTACCCTTAAATTCTAATATTTCATTTTATCTTAAAACAAGTACATTTGTTCAGGGGCGCCTGGGTGGTTCAGTCATTAAGTGTCTGACTTCAGCTCAGGTCATGATCTGACCTGAAGTTCCTTCTCAATTCCACATCCCATGAGTTCGTGGGTTCTAGCCCTGCATCAGGCTCTGTGCTGAAAGCTCAGAGCCTGGAGCCTGCTTCTGATTCTGTGTTTCCCTGTCTCTCTGCCCCTCCTTGCCTTGCACTCTGTCTTCTCTCTCTCTCAAAAATAAATAAACATTAAAAAAATTAAAAAAAATCATAATACCAAGAACTGGGAAAGTCTCACACTTAATGAAAAAACACAATCAACAGGTGACAACACCAAGGTGAAAGAGATGTTAGAATTATTATCAGGTATTTCCAAGTAGCCATGATAAAAATGCTTTGACAGCAAATGCAAAAATTCTGGAAACAAGTGACAAAAAATACAAAATCTTTAAATAAATTTTAAAAATCTCAGAAATGTAGGGGCACCTGGGTAGCTCAGTTGGTTAAGCATCTAACTCTTGGTTTCAGTTCAGCTCAGGATCTCATGGTCATGGGATCAAGCCCTACATCAGGCTTTGTGCTGGGTGTGGAGCCTGATTGAGATTCTCCCTCTCCCTCTGCCCATTCCCCACTTGCACACTCAGTGCTTTCCCTCTCTCTCTTAAAATAAAAGTCTCTGAAATGTGACAGAGACAAAGAAGAACCAAACTGAAATATTAGAAACAATAAAGATAATAACCAAAATACAAAGCTCAGCTGATAAACTCAACAATCAAATGGAGGCACAGAGGAAAGAATCAGCAAATGAGATGAAACAACAATAAAAATTAACCAATCTGAATGACAAAGAAAGCAAAATGGAAAAAAAAAAAGAAAAACTTTCAGTGATCTGTGGAACGCTAATAACAGACCTAATATATAAGTTATCAGAATCCCAAAGGAGGAGAAAAAGAAGGTGGAGTTAAAAAAGTACTCAAAGAAACAATGGTTCAAACGTCCCAAATTTGGTAGAAATGTAGTTCAAAAGCTAAGCAAACCACAAACAGGAAACAGACACAGAAATGCATGCCATAATGCATTAATATTAAATTTCTAAAAACTAAAGACAAAAAAAATTTATTGAAAGCAGCCAGAAGAAAACCTTACTTACAGGGGAAAATCCAATTAGATAAACAATACATTTCTCACTAGAAACCATGTGGCCAGAAGGAAATGACAAATATTTTCCAACTTTTGAAAGGAAAGTGTCATCAACCCAAATCTTATACCCAGCAAAAATGTACTTTAGAAATGAAGGAAGAAACCAAGGCATTCTCAAATTAAGGAAAACTTAGAGAATTTGTCACCAGGAGACCTAATGTAAAAATATGTGGCTAAAGACAGTTCTCTAATCAAAAGGAAACAAAGATCTCTGGATCATCAGGAAGAAAGAAAAAACCTAGTATGCAAAAATATGGTTATATAAATAGGCTCTTCTTATTGAGTTCTCTAAACTCAATGGTTTGGTGTTTGAAACAAAATTTGTAACATTCTCTGATGTGTTTCTAAATATATAGAGAAAGAAAGTATGTAGAAAAGATGTAAGGGAGGTGAAGTCTTTTATATTTCATTTGAACTGGCATACTGATGACATCAGTAGACTGTTAAGTTATTTATACACAACATATTACATAGGACAACTAAAAAGCCATACAGATACACTCAAAGACCCTATAGATAAATCAAAATGGAATTATAAAACATGTTCAAATAACTTGCAGAAAGGCAAGAAAAAGAAAATGGTAAAATGAAAAACATAAGACAAAAATTAAGTTGTTGACATAAGTCCTAACATACCAATAATTATATTAAGTGGAAATTATCTAAATAAATCAATTAAAAGACAGAAATTAGCTGTGAGGACTGAAAAAAACATGACCTACCTATATGCCACCAACAAAAATTTACTTCAGTTTATGTAATGATATAAGCAGAGTGAAAATGAAATACTGGAAAAATGTATATTATACAAATATTAATTAAATGATAGCAGAGTGGCTTAACAAAGTAGACTGCAGTGCAAAGGAGATTAGCAGGGCCAGAGAAGAACATCACATAATGATAAAAAGATCAATCCACCAAGAAGACCTAGCAATCCAAAATGTTCCTGAACCAAAAAATAAGACTCTGATGATGTCAAACTTAAACAGCTGAAAGAAGTAGACCACACAATTATAGTTGGAGATTTCAAAATCTCTGTCCCAACAATTGATAGAATAACTAGACATAGAAATTATAGAACTAAAAAACACTACCAACCACCAGGATATAATCCATATTTTTAAAGCATTCCCACCCAACACAGATTGCACATTATTTTTAAGCACCCATGGAACATATGCCAAAATCACATCTTGAGCTATCAAACAAACCTCAACAAATTTAAAAGAATTGAACTCATAAAAATATATTCTCTAACAACAATGCAATCAAACTAGAAATCAGTAACAAAAAGCTAACTGGAAAATCTCCCAAAACTTAAAACTAAACAACATATTTCTAAATAAACTATAGATCAAACAATTCTCAATGGAAATAAAGAAAATACATTGAACTGAATGAAAACAAAAATACACTGTAACAAAATGTGTGGGACACAGCTGAAAGAGTACAAGAGGGAAATACATATCACTTAATGCATACATTAGAAAAAAGGGAAAGTCTCAAATTAATAATCTAAGATTTTGCTTAAGGACTAAACAAGAGAAAAGCAAACCCAAAGCAAGTACGAGGAGGTAAATAATAAAGTTTGAAGCAGGAATCCATGAAATTGGAAACAAACAAACAAACAAGAAAGAAAGAAAACCAATTAAACAAAGAGATGTTCTTCGAAAAGATCAACAAAATTGACAAGCCTCTAACAAGACTGACAAAGATAAAAAGAGTAAAGATTTGAGTTACCTGTAATGAGGTATCATTATAGACCCTGCAGACATCAAAAAGATAATAAAGGAACACCATGAATAACTTTACACACATAAAGTCGAAGACTTAGATAAAATAAACTAATTCTTCAAAAAAACAAAAACACAATTCATCAATTATAAAAGACAATTGAGTATCCCTTATAACTATAAATAAAGTGGAGTTCACGGCCTTCTGCATGACATATCATAGAGAAACTGGAAAAATACAAAGATAAAGAGAGAATTCTGAAAGCAGCTAGAGATAAACAGGCCTTAACATACAAAGGTGGTCACATAAGGGGAGGAGCAGACTTATATACTGAAACTTGGCTAGGCCAGAAAAGAAAAGCAGGAAATCTTCAATGTGATGAACAGGAAAAATATGCAGCCAAGAATCCTTTATCCAGCAAGCCTGTCATTCAGAATAGAAGGAGAGAGAAAGGTTTTCCAAAACAAACAACTGAAGGAATTCATCACCACTAAACCAGCCCTAGAAGAGATCCTAAGGGGGACTCTGTGAGTGAAATGCTCCAAGGACCACAAAGTACCAGAGACATCACTATAAGCATGAAACTTACAAATAACACAATGACTCTAAACCTGTATCTTTCAATAATAACACTGAATGTAAATGGACTAAATGTTCCAATCAAAAGACATAGGGTATCAGAATGGATAAAAAAAAAAAAAAAACAAGACCCATCTATTTGCTGTCTACAAGAGATTCATTTTAGACCCGAGGACACCTTCAGATTGAAAGTGAGGGGATGGAGAACTATCTATCATGCTACTGGAAGTCAAAAGAAGGCTGGAGTAGCCATACTTATATCAGACAAACTAGACTTTAAATTAAAGGCTGTAACAAGAGAGGAAGAAGAGCATTATATAATAATTACAGGGTCTATCCATCAGGAAGAGCTAACAATTATAAATGTCTATGCACCGAATTCGGTCGGAAGCACCCACATACATAAAACAATCACGAACATAAGCAGTCTTATTGGTAAGAATGTGGTAATTGCAGGGGACTTTAATACTCCACTTACAAAAATGGACAAATCATCTAGACAGAAAAATCAGTAAAGAAACAATGGCCCTGAATGATACACTGGACCAGATGGACTTGACCGATATATTTAGAACTCTACATCCTAAAGCAGCAGAATATACTTTCTTCTCAAGTGCACATGGAACATTCTCCAAGACAGATCACATACTGGGGTCACGAAACAGCTCTCATATTGATAAAAGAATTGAGATCATACCATGCACACTTTCAGATCACAATGCTATGAAACTTGAAATCAACCACAGGAAAAAGTCTGGAAAACCTCCAAAAGCATGGAGGTTAAAGAACATCCTACTAAAGAACGAATGGGTCAACCAGGCAATTAGAGAATAAATTCAAAAATTATATGGAAACAAATGAAAATGAAAACACAACATTCCAAAACCTTTGGGATGCAGCAAAGGCAGTCTTAAGAGGAAAATACATTGCAGTCTAGGCCTATCTCAAGAAACAAGAAAAATCCCAAATATAAAATCTAACAACACACCTAAAGGAACTAACAACACCTAACATAACAGCAAAGACACCCCAAACCTGGCAGAAGAAGAGACATAATAAAGATCAGAGCAGAAACAAACAATATAGAATCTAAAAAAAAAAAAAACAATTGACCAGATCAATGAAACCAAGAGTTTGTTTTTTGAAAAAACAAACAAAATTGATATATAAAAAATAAACAAGACCTCTAGCCAGGCTTCTCAAAAGAAAAGAGGGAGGACCCAAATAGATAAAATCATGAATTAAAATGGATTTATTACAACTAATCCCTCAAATACAAGCAATTATCAGGAAAACTATGAAGAATTATATGCTGACAAATTGGACAACCCGGAAGAAATGGACAAATTCCTAAACGCCCACACACTACCAAAACTCAAACGGGAAGAAATAGAAAATTTGAATAGGCCCATAACTAGTGAAGAAATTGAATCGGTTACCAAAAATCTCTCAACAAATAAGAGTTCTGGACCAGATGGTTTCCCTGGAGAATTCTACCAGACATTTAAAGCAGAGTTAATACCTATCCTTCTCAAGCTGTTCCAAAATACAGAAATGGAAAGAAAACTTCTGGAATCATTCTATGAAGCCAGCATTACTTTGATTCCCAAACCAGACAGATACCCAACAAAAAAGGAGAAGTACAGGCCAATATCCCTGATGAATATGGATGCAAAAATTCTCAACAAGACACTAGCAAATCGAATTCAACAGCATATAAAAAGACTTATCCATCATGATCAAGTGGGATTCATTCCTGGGCTGCAGGGCTGGTTCAATATTTGCAAATCAATCAATGTGATACATCACATTAATAAAAGAAAGGATAAGAACCATATGATCCTGTCAATAGATGCAGAAAAAGCATTAGACAAAATACAGCATGCTTTCTTAATAAAAACCCTCAAGAAAATCGGGATAGAAGGAACATACTTAAACATCATAAAAGCTATTTATGAAAATCCCACAGCTAATATCATCCTCAATGGGGAAAAACTGAGAGCTTTCCCCCTGAGATCAGGAACACGACGGGGATGTCCACTCTCAACACTGTTGTTTAACACAGTGTTGGAAGTCCTAACATCAGTAATCAGACAACAAAATGAAATAAAACGCATCAAAATTGGCAAAGAAGTCAAACGTTCACTTTTTTCAGACGAGATGATACTCTACATGGAAAACCCAAAACCCCACCAAAAATCTGCTAGAACTGATACATGAATTCAGCAAAGTCGAAAGGTACAAAATCAATGTAACAGAAATCGGTTGCATTTTACACACCAATAACGAAGCAACAGAAAGAGAAATAAAGAAACTGATCCCACTTACAATTGCACCAAGAACCATAAAATACCTAGGAATAAACCTAACCAAAGATGTAAAAGATCTATATGCTGAAAACTATAGAAAGCTTATGAAAGACATTGAAGATACAAAGAAATGGAAAAACATTCCATGTTCATGGACTGGAAGAATAAATATTGTTAAAATGTCAATACTACTCAAAGCAACCTATACATTGAATGCAGTCCCAATCAAAATTGCATCAGCATTCTTCTCAAACGTAGAACAAGCAATCCTAAAATTTGTATGGAACCACAGAAGACCCTGAATAGCCGAAGTAATATTGAAGAAGAAAATCAAAGAGGGAGCCATCACAATCCCAGACTTTAGCCTCTACTACAAAACTGTAATCATCAAGACAATATGGTATTGGCACAAAAACACACACATAGACGAATGGAATAGAGAACCCTGAATTGTACCCACAAATATATGGCCAACTAATCTTTGACAAAGCAGGAAAGAGTATCCAATGAAAAAAAAGACAGTCTCTTTAACAAATGGTGCTGGGAGAACTGGACAGCAACATGCAGAAGAATGAAACTAGACCACTTTCTTACATCATACACAAAAATAAACACAAAATAGATGAAAGACCTGAATGTGAGACAGGAAACCATCAAAACCCTAGAGGAGAAATCAGGAAAAAAACCTCTCTGACCTCAGCCGTAGCAATTTCTTACTCAACACATCTCCAAAGGTAAGGGAATTAAAAGCAAAAATGAACTATTGGGACCTCATCAAGATAAGAAGCTTCTGCACTGCAAAGGAAACAATCAACAAAACTAAAAGGCAACCGACGGAATGGGAAAAGATATTTGTAAATGACGCATCGGATAAAGGGCTAGTATCCAAAATCTATAAAGAACTCACCAAACTCCACACCCGAAAAGCAAATAATCCAGTGAAGAAATGGGCATAAGAAATGAATAGACACTTTTCCAAAGAAGACATCCAGATGGCCAACAGACACATGAAACAATGCTCAATGTCACTTATCATCAGGGAAATACAAATCAAAGTCACAGTGAGATACCACCTCACACTGGTCAGAGTGGCTAAAATGAACAAATCAGATTATAGATGCTGGCAAGGATGTGGAGAAATGAGAACCCTCTTGCGCTGTTGGTGGGAATGCAAGCTAATGCAGCCACTCTGGAAAACAGTGTGGAGGTTCCTCAAAAAAGTAAAAGTAGAACTACTCAATGACCCAGCAATAGCACTGCTGGGAATTTACCCAAGGGACACAGGAGTGCTGATGCATAGGCGCACTTGTACTCCAATGTTTATAGCAGCACTTTCAACAATGGCCAAATTATGGAAAGAGCCTAAATGTCCATCAACTGATGAATGGATAAAGAAGATGTGGTTTATATATACAATGGAATACTACTTGGCAATGAGAAAGAATGAAATCTTGCCATTTGCAGCAATGTGGATAGAACTGGAGGATATTATGCTAAGTGAAATAAGTCAGTCAGAGAAAGACAGATACCATATGTTTTCACTCATATGTCGATCTTGAGAAACTTAACAGAAGACCATGGGGGAAGGGAAGGGGGAAAAACGTGACAAACAGACAGGGAGGGAGGCAAACCATAAAATACTCTTAAATACAGAGAACAAACTGAGGGTTGATGGGGAGGGGTGGGGGAGAGCAGAAAGTGGATGATGGGCATTGAGGAGGGCACTTGTTGGGATGAGCACTGGGTGTCGTATGGAAACCAATTTGACAATAAATTTCATATTTAAAAAAACACTGCAGAGCAGTGTATATCCTCTTGTGAATATACACACAAAAATCTCTAACAAAACATTATCACATAAAATTCAGCAACATATAAAAATGTATGTACACATAACCAATGGTATTTATTTCAAGGATACAAAGTTGGTGCAATCTTCACAAATCAATCTACTTACCACCACGTTAACAGACTAAAGGAGAAAAATCACATGATCATATCAACTAATGTAGAAAGAGAATTTGATAAAATTCCACACCCATTCATGATAAAATCTCTCAAAAAAAATAAGGAGAGGGGAACATTCTCCATTTGATAAAGAATGTTACAAAAACTACATTTAACAACACAGGTAACGGTAAAAAACTGAATGTTTTTCCTCTAAGATCTGGAACAAGGCAAGGATTTCTGCTCTGATGACTCTTATTCAACACCGTGCTGGCAGTTCTATTCAGTGTAATAAAGCAAGAAAAGGAAATAAAAGACATACAAATATAAAAGGAAGAAATAAAGCTGTCTCTATTTGCAGATGACATGACTATCTGCATAGTATAGCCCAAGGATTCTACAAAAGAACTAGAACAACTAAGGAAGTTCATCAATGTCACAGGTTACAAGAGAAAGATGAAATATTATGATCATTTCTATATACTAGCAATGAACATGTAAATACAAAAACTAAAACTCCAATGCCATTTATAATCACTTAATATATTAGATACTTAGGCATAAATCTATCAAAACATGTACAGTACTGGTATGTCAAAAACTACAAAATACTGATGAAAGAAATAATAATCTAAAAATGGAGAAACATATTAGGTTCATGGATTGCAAGACTCAACATAATAAAGATGTCAGTTATCATCAAATTGATATGCAGGTTTAATGCAAGTCTTTACAAAATTCCAGCAAGACTTTTTGTAGCTATAGACAAAATTATTGCAAAATTTATAAAGAAAGTCAAGGGATTTAAATTTAACTTTTTTTTTGGAAAAAGAAGAATAAAGTCTGAAGAATTACTCTACCTGGTTTAAAACTTATTTTAGAGCTATGGTAAATCAAGGCTGTGTGGTAGAGATGGGAAGACAGATATACGGAATAATGGTACAAAATAAAGAATTCAGAAATAGACTAAAAAATATGCTTGACTGTAGAGAAAATTGAAAAAGAAATTCAATTGAGGAAAGATAGCCTTTTCAACAAATGGTGCTGGAACAATTGGGCATTATGGACAAAAAAAGAGAAAAAAAGACTTTCATCTGGGTCTTATACCTTATATAAAAACTAGTTCAAAATGTATCAGTCTTTGATGTACACTATGAAACTACATATACTTTTAGGGGAAAAAAATAGGATAATCTCCAGGATCTCTGATGAGTTCTTAGATTTGACACCAAAACCATGACTCCTAAATGAAAACTGGATAAAGTGGCCTTAATTAAAATTAGAAAAGTTTGCTTTATATAGTTACAAGAGTGGGAGAAGATATTTACAAACCACATATCTGACAAATGACTAGTGTCTTGAATATATAAAAAATTCTTGAAATTTATCAGTTAAAAAATACAACCAAATGCATCATCTATGGAATAAATAATTCATAAATTTATTCTATGAAACAAATAATTCATGGGCTTTATTGAAAACTTCTGCTCTGCAAAAGACACTGTCAAAAAATGAGAAGACAACCCACAGACTGGAAGAAAATGTTTTAAAAGATATATCTGGTGGTGAACAGACACATGAAAAAATGCTCCACATCACTCATCATCAGGGAAATACAAATCAAAACCACAATGAGATACCACCTCACACCTGTCAGAATGGCTAACATGAACAACTCAGGCAACAACAGATGTTGGCGAGGATGTGAAGAAAAAGGATCTCTTTTGTACTGCTGGTGGGAATGCAAACTGGTACAGCCGCTCTGGAAAACAGTATGGAGATTCCTCAAAAATTAAAAATAGAACTACCCTATGACCCAGCAATTGCACTACTAGGTATTTACCTAAGGGATACAGCTGTGTCGTTTCAAAGGGGCACATGCCCCCAAATGTTTATAGCAGTGCTATCGACAATAACCAAAGTATTCATTGATGGATGAATGGATAAAGAAGATGTGGTACGTATGTATGTGTGTATACACACACACACACAATAGAGTATTACACAACAATCAAAAAGAATGAAATCTTGCCATTTGCAACTACCTGGATAGAACTGGAGGGTATTATGTAAGCAAAATTAGTCAGAGAAAGACAAATATTATATGAAGTCACTCATATGAGGAATTTAAGATACTAAACAGATGAAAATAAGGGAAGGGAAGCAAAAAGAATATAAAAACAGGGAGGGGGACAAAAACACAAGAGACTCTTAAATATAGAGAACAGAGGGTTACTGAAGGGGTTGTGGGAGGGGGATGGGCTAAATGGGTAAGGGGCATTAAGGAATCTACTCCTGAAATCACTGTTGAAATCATCTACTCCTGAATTGCTATATGCTAACTTGGATGTAAATTAAACAATAAATAAAATTTAAAAAAAAGATGTATCTGGAAATGGACTTCAAAAATTGTAAGAAACCCTTAGAACTTAAAAATAATGAACAACCTGATTCAAAAATGGGCAAAAGACCTGAACAGACACCTCATCAAAGAAGATATAAGATGACAAATAAGCATATGAAAAGGGTATGATTAATTTTTCTAGGCTTGGTGTATATTGCTCTTTTATTCAAGAAATCGGCAGTTATAAAACAAATCTACCTGTCAAAGGCTCTTGGTCATTTTGAAAAATAAATAACATTAAGATTTGAAAAAAAATGGGCGCCTAGGTGGCTCAGTTGGTTAAGTGTCTAATTTTTGCTCAGGTCACGATCTCACAATTCATGAGGTTGAGCCCTGCATACGGCTCTGTGTTGACAACTCAGAGGCTGGAGCCTGCTTCAGATTCATGTCAATAGGGAATTGCAAATTAAAATAACAATGAGATACCACTAAATATCTCTTAGAATAACTAAAATTCAAAACAGTGACACCGCCAGATGTTGCCAAGTATACGGAGTAACAAGAATATTCATTCATTCACTGCTGATGGGAATGCAAAATGACATAGGCACTTTGAAAGACAGCTGGGCAGCTTCTCACAAAACTAAACTCCTACCATATGATCCAGCAAACATATTCCTTGTTATTTACTCAAATGAGTTGAAAACTCATGTTCACACAGAAACCTACACACAGGTATTTATAGCAGCTTTATTCATAATTGCCAAGACTTGTAAGCAATCAAGATATCCTTCAGTAGGCAAATGGATGAACAAACTGTGGTACACCCAGACAATGGACTGTTACTCAATGCCAAAAAGAAATTAGCTATCAAGCCATGAAAAGACATGGAGGAAACTTAATGCATGGTATTAAATGAAAGAAGCCGACCTGAAAAGGCTACATACTGCCTGATCCCAACTATATGACAAAACTATGGAGACACTAAAAAATAATCCATGGTAAACAGGGAAAGAAGGTTGAATAGCAAGAGCACAGAGTACTTTTAGGGCAGTGAAATGACTTTCTATGATACTGTAATGTGGATAAATGTCATTATACATACACTTGTTGAAAGCCATAGAATATAAAGTGGACCCTGCACTTTATAAACTATGGACTTTGGGTAATTGTAATGCATCAATATAGGCTCATTCTTTGTAACAAATGTACCACTCTCTTGAGAGATATTGATACTAGGGGAGGCTGTGCATGTATAGTGGCAGGGAGTATATAGGAACTCTCTGTAGTTTCTGTTTCATTTTGCTTTGAACCTAAAATTTCTCTAAAAAATAACGTCTATGAAAAATTAAAATTAAAAAATTTAAACCCCAAACAATTCAGATATTAAATTTGCAATTGATATATGAATATTTCACTAAAAGAGGACATACAAAAGACAAATAAGCAAATGAAAAAAAAAATCTACATCATTAGCCATTATGTAAATACAGATGAAAACCACAGTGAGATATCCCTACATACCTATCGGAATGACTAAAATATAGTGACAATACCAAACACTGGTGAGGATACAGAGAAAATGAATTACCCATATATTGCCGATGAGAATGTAAAATGGTACAATCACTCTAGAAGACAGTTTGGCGGCCAGAGTAAACATGCAACTACCATACAAACAAGCAATTGTATTCCTAGACATTTATCTATGAGAAATGAAGACTATAGTTTTGAATGTGTTTCATTGACGAAAATTGTGTAAAGGATACCTAAAATTTCCCTACATTATTTCTTATAACTGCATGTGAATCTACAGTTACATCAAAAATTTTAAAACTGCATAAAGCAATAAAACTGTTGATAAGTTTGAAATTTGTATGACAACAATAGCACAAAGGAGGAAAGAAACAAGTATATTAGCTGGTATCAATCTGAACTAGATTGATATACATTGAAATGTTAATTGTAATCCCTAGGAAAACCAAAACACAAGGAAATTAAAATGGTATACTAGCAAATATTTATTTACAATGAAAGAGAGCACTACTGGAGAAATGGAGAAATAGAAGAGACCTAAGACATATGAAAGAAAAATAGCAAAATGGCAAATATAAATCCTACCTTAGCCAACATGCTAAATCTTCCTGCTATGGAGATTGGTTTAGTGATGGATATAAGGTTGAACAAATATGGAAGCTAACATATTCATTGTTTGAGGAGTTCACTCTCCCACTGGACAAGAAAAAGGATGACTTAGTTGATGCTGGCCTTCAACTGGTGAACACAGTGGAGCCAAGGGATATGGCTTGCTGATGTAAGGAAATGGGTAACAGGGGAAAATAAACTGATTCTTGCTTGACATTGTTGAGCTGCCAAGTGTGCCAGTATTAGAACATACATTGCCTCTGAGTGGATAAACTAGACAAATTCAGCCTGCAGGAGCATGGCTTTGCTATTAGTCCTTCATGTAAATAAAATGGCACCTCTTTCTCCAAACAGATCCAGTTCCATGCCTGAACATATTGGTTGGTAAGCTGAATTCAGGCCCCACCTGCCCCCCCTTGCCCAGGCTCCTTGGAGCAGTGAACAATCTACACAACCATATACTGGATCTCTGAGCCTTGTCTGAAATATGCTCATTTTGGGGGGTTTTGTTTTGTTTCGTTTTTAAATATAGTTGACATACGATGTTAAATTAGTTTCATCCTGGAGTTTTTACATGAACCAATACATCTTCCTTGTTGATTAACCCACTTTGAGTAAGTCACTCCTATTACTTGCACCCAGAAGTAGCATAACTCATACAGCATTTCTTATAAAATGAGATGTTACAAAGAATAGATGCTAAAATCTGGAATCATCTGAGCTGAGAAGGTAGGCTGGAAGTTGGCAACCTCTGTATGTTGCAACTGGTTAAAATATTTCCTATTGTATTTTGGGACTCTGAGCACATGTCTACCAAGGCTAAAGCATTAAGACATCTGGTTAAAAAAATCAATTAGGATTTTGGAGATTTTGAGTATATAATACAGCCTTGAGTTAGGTCTTATGTGAGTGACATAAGCTTAGGCTACAGGTGGTCTTTCTGAAAGTAGAGAGGAAATACAAAATAATAGTTGCTGTCTTACCCAATCTCTGCTTAACTGATTGTTTTGGTCAATTAATATATTCCATTCTTCTGTAAAACATTCTGACTGAAGCCTGTAGTCCACAGAATGTTCGTGGCTATAGGTGCCACCCTTAACCTACCAGGCATACCCGTTCCCATCAACGGAGTTTTATGGCTACCCAGTTTGTCTCTTTTCCTAAACTTATTTATGCCAGTTACACTTATTGCAATTATGTACTTGAATTAAGTATTACAGAATTACAGAAACCAATGAACTTAAGTATGACAATAGAGTTTTTTTTCTATGAAAACTAAATTAAATGCTTTAGAATGACTTGATAAAAATCAATTGCTTAAAAATTGCTCTCAAAATATAAAAATTGAGGGAAATTGTAAAATTTTAAAGGATTTTTCTCTCATATATTTTACAAGATTCTTGTGGAATTCTCACTCTACTTAAAAAAAGGAAGTGTAAATCTGGATGCCTCAATGCATTATGAACTAAGGTTTATGTGAGAAAAACCCATACTCGAAGAAAAGACCTTGGCTTCATACCAAAATATTAGTGAATGGATGAGTGAAAATAAAGTGTTTATAAGAATTATTATCGTTTTATGCTTTTGAATTTAAATTGACCAAGACAAGTAGTCCTACCTTGATGGTTAAGAGGTTTCTTCTGTCTGGCTTTGCTAAGGATACTATTCTATGGAATGGATTATTCATAGTGTCTGGAGGCCTGATAATCTGAAGGCTTTTTTTTTTTTTTACTACAAAAGCAAATAAGCTTAGGCCTGAACACCCTCACCCTCTGTATCCAAATACTTCAGGTCATGTATCAGATGAATGGGGGGAAAAACACACAACATATTTAAGGAAACCGTATTTCCAAAGAAGTACAAGTCTAATAAATGATGATCTTAAGATCTAGCATTGAGGGAAGAGACCTCTCTTTCCTTGTGGGCATGCTGCTGCTGGTCACACTGCCACCATGAGGCCAACAATGAGGAAGGCAAGGTACTGGGGGACATCACTGGGCTGTAGATCAAGACTTGCCTGAAGTCTATACCCTGACTCTTCTTTTTAAATATATAAGCCAGCAGATGTCCTTTACAGTTTGGATTTGGTTTTGCTTGTTTCAAAACAAATACAAAGAACAGCCTTTTGGCCTGGGAAATGGGGGGAGGCAGTGTCCAAAAGTGGATTAAAAAGCTCAACCAGATAAAGTACATTTCTTCTTTAGAGGAATTTTGAGAAAGGCACGTTGTTTTTTTGTTTTGTTTCTTAGGTTTTTTTTTTCCCAGTTAGTGACATTTCCAGAGATGTTTTAATGCCCCATTGATCTCTTAGTGCTCCTTAAAGGTTGGTGCCATGGACAACTGCCCAGCTGGACTTCCACTTAAACCTGTCTCTGGTGTTGTTATAAAGTGTGTTCTACCCAAAGGCCAGTGGATGAATTACAGCAGGACACCCAGACTACAAGTCAAATGGGCCCTTTAAAAAATGTGTATGGCCAAACTGAAATATTACTTTAAGTAATGCAGCAGAGCAACAGTGTCAAGACACAAGGAGCAGTCAGGGGTGAATCTACTTGCTTTGAGGAAAGTCACGGTGCAGCAGGAGTGTCCTGTGATCGCAATGGCGTAATGCAGGTCCCTTCCAGTGGGAAGTTCTCACCTGAATATAAAGAAGGGTGTTCATCTGCTAATGTACACAGTGTTTGTGCTGGTCCCAAGCCCAACTGCCCTGGGATCCATTCCCCATTCCTCCTTTGCTCTGCAGAAAGGAGGAACCCTGCAGGCTACTCCCCAAGCTGGGAACAGGCAGTGTGGACATTAGTAGGAGATAGGGGGAGGAAAGAGGGAGAAGCCACAGTATTTCTCTTGTCCCCATCTGTCCCTGGCAACATCTGATGCAACAGATGAGTCACTTCCACCTCCCCTCTGATGACCTTCGCCCTTTGCCTCCTCATTCTGGTCCAGGGGTAATGGTGGCCATTTACTTGTATTAATCTATGGATTGTCTCCGAGTCTGTGGTTGGGTGTTTCAGCTCTGCCTTCCCCTGGGTAACCATTTTCCTGTATCAGACTCTCTGTTTTAAATACTCAAGTAATTTCTCTTCCCTCAGAAAATTGAGATATATAGTACATAACTCAAAGCCTTAGGACAAAGCTTCAGAAAGATGGGTCCAAAATATACTGTCTTATTGCTGCTCTTCCATTGCTGGAGGATTTCAGTCTATTTGTTTCACACTAGTAAGTGCTCATGTTATTTCTTCCCCTTCCATTCTCAACGTTTCTTCTACTTATGACTTAAAATTACACTTGAACTTATAAATGGACTTTCTTGTTTTCTAGTTATTACATCTTGGCATAATACTTTCCAAACACCATTTTATTATGTTCCACACTTAAAAAGCCACCTGGATATTCTCCCTTTCTAGTCTTTTTGTTAAACTATCTTTAAGCCCCCTTGCGTGTTTTTGTAATGTGTAACGCAGGCTCTGTTACGATAGAAAAGTTTCAAAAGACTTGTGCAGCTGGGAACTTTTTGATGATTTCATTTTATAAGTCCTTTGGAATGAACGTGGGCATTAAGAGGCACAATGAATACAATATCAATTTAACAAGATTTGAGTGGCCTTATTTTTACAGAGAAGTTAACATTTCTAGACATTGCGATTCCACCAGTGGCTTTCTCCATAATGTTTTAAAAATGGAATTTAGCAGACATATAAAATGGAAAAAATAGAAGAGCTGTCATAAATCTTTTTTACTAAAGTGTTTTGCGATTGCTTCAGAAAGAAACAAGATGAGAAAGTCCAGGTGCTATTTGTTAAAGTATAGGGTTGATGTTTCAGCATCTCACAGGGATATAATGAAAGAAACTGAAGAACACAGGTCACATGTTTGATGGTAACTCACCAGAAAAATCAGGTCCATCTGGCTTCTCCACAAGACACAGGAATGTATGAAGCCAAAGCAATGAAAAGTGCACAGCATGGCAGAATTCACCAGACCCTCTCTCTGTGGCAGGTCCCAGTCTGCCCCCACCCTGACCATGGTATTGCCCCATGTGGGTCATAACAGGGGACCAGAAGGCAGGCTGTGGAGGTGGATCTGCTTACTTTTATGACAACTACGAGGGTGATCCCATCAGCCACTTGTACCACTAACGCCATCTCCTGAAAGGAGATCACTGGGCCACCTCACTTGGGCGGGGAAAGTTAGGAAGATCTCTCAAGCACTGCCTCTCTCTCTGCATTCTGCAAGCTGATAAACACCAAGAGACTTTATTGTTGACCTGTGCCTTTGGACCAACTCTACTTCTCCACAGACATTTTTTTCTTTTTTGGGTCTTTGGTTCAGTAGACAGCTTGCACTTCACCCTCTGAAAACTACTTAAAGATTGCTTAATAGCTTGACTTTTTAAAAGTCAATATATTTTTAAAGCTTTTATATATCAGTCTAGATCTCTCTCACTCTTTTTAAAAGATGTGTAAGGGTCCCTCACATGGATACACTGTATTCGTTTAAACCAGTGCAATACTGCAAAAGGAAGACTACAACACTTTCTCCCCAAGGGGTTGTTTTCCCAAAATGTAGTTTTATTTATTGTATTTCATGCCTTATTGAACTTTCTACGTACTGAGTACAGAGCTAAGTTAATTAAATACTTTTGCAAAGGGAAATAGAGAATTGACTACTCTGCTCGCATACTGCCAAGTAATATACGAATCATGTAAAATATGTGAATCGTAAATAGTACTAGAAGTTGCCTCTAATAAATATTTAGAATAGATGATGATATTTTTACAAAGAAAACTATATGATATAAATACCTATGTGTTCCACACACAAAACGTAATGTGAATTATACATCTGTTATAAAATTTAGGGTCAGTTATAGAAGCTAACTTTCCAGTTTTACTAAGAATAGGATGTATTTTCAAGACTCCTCTGGGAAGCTAGAGATTTCACCTAGCAGTAGACTACAAGTTAGGGCCCTCTTGCACTCTTCTTTCTATGCTCGTATATCTCTGCTCATCTAGGGTCCTGGGAGAAGAGAAGATGGAGTTCCCTCTAACTTCGGTATGCTGGTATAATTCCAGGGCCCCTAGCTCCTATTTCTGATTTAACCTGACTCCTACACAAATACTCCTGAATTCTTCTTTTGTTTGCTGTGTTGGCTTCCACTTTGATCTTGCTCCCTTCTGGCCCTGGCTGATGCCCTGCATCCCAAATTCAGATAATTCCAGAGTCTGACCGATAATTTAGCTATGTAACTCTGACTGGGCTCAGGTTCCAAATAACCTGATTACAGCAATTTAGTAGGAAGAACTAGCATTGCGTATAACATACCAGCTAAATATGGTTTTACTTTACTGAAGAAGTCCCAGGTTCATAGTCCTTATCAGTCAGTACCTTAAGAAAACCAATCATGTGTAGTCATTTAATTCTTCCAGGCTATTTGCATAAAGATTTGTGAATGACAATTCAGTATTATCTCCCCCCCTCCTCTGTCTTATTTAATTCATTTGGAATGATCAAATGGATATGCGTTTCAAAATATATAAACTTTTGTTACCTTAAATTATATGTTGTGGAAATAATGAGAAAGAATACTCGATATTATTTAAATGGCAAAGAATGCTTAAAATGATTTAATCAGACATCAGTGGACTACAACACTGCTAAACCTTTGTTGTCATCCTTTTAACTTTTCAAGATCAATCCTGAATTAGATGAATTCCTATGTTTGTTTACATGTTTATTAGGAAGTTCTTTGGGACCATTCTGAGAAATATAATTTCTAAATCGTGCTGATTCTTATCTCTGAGACCTAACTTATTTCTCAAAGTAAAGACTTGATTTTTAAGACAATTAACATGCCTCTCCTCTAAATGCTTATCTAACTTGAGTCTGTGAAGCCCTGAATGTTCCTGGTTTAAAAGCGATATGCACTAAAATGCAATATAAATGCTAGAAATCAAAGCAGTTTAAAAAAATCTTTGATGTTAAATCATTTTATATGATACGTATTCTACCACTCAGGAAAGCATTCCTATGGGATAATTAAATTTTTTTTATAATTTTTCAGTTTATTTCAACTTATGCAGCCAACCAATTCCTCTCACCCTATAAAGACCTATAAAAAACCCACCAAAAGTCAATGTTTAATAATGATCACAAAATGGCTTTCTCAATAACTTTAAAAAAATCATAGCCCAAAAGAATTGATTGAGGAAGCCAAGCATGAATTTTACAAGAAACAGAGATTACAGTGGTCATTTGAAATAATAGACATTTTCTGAAATAGTAAAATATAGGTTAGCAAAACTTCAAATTCCAATGATGCTAAAATCTCCCTCCAACTATAATTGTTAAATGTAAATATAACTGCTCCAGATAAATGATGGAGACAGAATTATCTGGTGAAAACTGATTACATGTTAAATACTTGAAATTCAAAAAATTAAAGTCTCTCAAAATAAGTATTTCTCTAGTAAAGCATTAGAAATCTGACTAGAAATAGTTCCCTAATTATGACTATTGATACATGAATCCTTAACACTTTTTAAAAACAGATTGAGGAAGCAATTATATTTAATTCTCTCAACAAGAAAATATGCAATTTCTACTCACTGGTGGGCTCTTTTGCTTCGATTTGAATACCCACAAATTGCAAGTTAAGCACTCAACTCAAGTAATGACTAGAAGCAGGAAATGAAAAATATAAATTCCAAAAGTAGTCACAAAGAGCACTATCATACGCATGGTATAAAAACTTGAGAATAGCAAAGAGCTGACAGATCGCAATATTCACTGTTTACAACAATTATACAGTGTCTATCTTTGCCTCAAGAACAATATCTATTATGAAAAACATTTTGATTCTAATTTATACTGGCTCATGTTTATATTTTAAAAGTTACTCCTGGATCGAATGTTTAAACAAAAGACAGTAAAATTCATAACGTTCAAAAAATATCAACAGATTAATAGGAAAATGACCTAGAAAAAATTATGAAAATGGGTAAATTAGACAAACAGCAATCACAAAGAGAAAAGCAAATGGTCAACAGATGTAAGCAAACATGTTCAGCCTCATTAATAGTAAGATTCAGCAGATTAAATAATATTCTCATCAGATGAGCAAAATAAAGATTGATAATATCCAGTGTTGCCAAGGACATGGGTATAATATATTGGTAGGCTGTAAATTGATAGAATCTTTTCAGAAAGCCATGTGTAGTATGTATAAAAAATGTTTTAAGTGTACATTCTCTTTGCCCTAGCAGTCCCACTTTCTAGTCAACATGCATGTGTCTGTGTGTGTATGTATACACATATATACTCCCTCCCACAAGCAATGTATATATGCACCTCCTCTCACAAGCAGACAAAACAAAGCAACAACTGCATGTCATGCAATTCACTCTGAAAACAACCTGAAGACTGACAGAACAGATCTTCCACAGCTAAAGATATAAAGTGAAGGTCACATTAAGAGAGTAGGAGGGGCTGAGATGCGGTTGGGAACCAAACCCCAGTGAGGCCACCCACAAGCAAGAGGGGGATCAAGCCCCACTGGGCAGCCCCAGCCCTGGGGACCTACCCCATATCTGGCTTTGAACATCAGCAGGAATTCACTGTGGAAGATGGCAGGACTATAGGAAAGTGAGTCACTACTCTTAAAGGGCCAGCATGTTCTATTACTTGGTCTCAGACCCAGCATAGAAGCAGCATTTTGAAAAGCACCTGGGTTATACATAAAGGAAATTTATTGAATAATTTTAGGACATGTGCCAGAGGCATGGGGATCTGCAGTTTTCTCTGGGAACAGAAGAGAGAGCAGATGTCATTTTTCTTGTGCTCCTTCAGACTAGCTGGCAGGAAGCTTTTGTGAGCCAGCTTTGATACTCTCTATCTACCTTGCTAGCACCACTTGCCCTGCTCTGCTGTTCTCCTATGGATCTGCCAAGTCCTGCCCACCAGTGTGCCTGCAGTAGTCACGGTTGATCATAGCTGATGGTGAGGTTGAGGGCCAGACTTGCCCACTAGCACACCTGCAACAGTTGTGGTTCCACCACAGCATAAGGGCACGTGCAGCCCACAGAGAGAACACCTGTGGACCACCTTGTTCTGGTGACCAGTGAGACTGCTCTACTGGGCACCACAGGACATCTTCTACATAAGGCCATTATTTTCGAGATGAGGAGACATAGCTGACCTACCTAGTACACAGAAATAAACACAGAGTCAGACAAAATGAGGAGACAAAGGAATATGTTCCAAATGAAAGACCAAGAAAAAAAATACTCAGAAAAAGAGCTAAACAAAATGTATATAAGTGATCTACCTGACAAAGAGTTCAAAGTAATGGTCATAAAGATACCAGATTGACAGAAGAGTGGATGAACTCAGTGAGAACTTCAACAAAGAGATATAAAATACAAAAACAAACAAACAAACAAAACCCCCCAAAACCGTCAGCTGAAGGATATAATAACCGAAATAAAAATAAACTACATGCAGAAGGACATTACATAATTATAAAAGGATCAATCCTACATGAGGATATAACAAATACACCCAAAATAGAATCACCTAAATAAATAAAGCAAATATTAACAGATATAACAGGAGAAATTGACAGTAATAAGATCCAGTAGAGAGCTTAAAGCCCCACTTACATCAATGGATATATCATACAGACAGAAAATTCATGAAGGAAAAGTGGCTTTGAATGACACATTAGGTCAGAGGAACTTAACAGATATATGCAGAACATTCCAAATAAGGACAGTAGCATACACATTCCTCTCAAGGGCACATAGAATGTTCTCCAGAATAGATCACATGGTAGGCCTCAAAACAAGTCTCAATAAATTTAAGAAGGCTGAAATCATATCAAGCATCTTTTCCAACCACAATGGTATGAAACTAGAAATCAGTTACAAGAAAAAAATAGAAAGAACGCAAACACATGGAAGCTAAACAACATGCCACCGATGAAAAAAAATAACAAAGAAAAAAAACAGAGAGAGGAATGAATATGGAAACACAATGGTTCAATATCTTTGGGATACAGCGAAAGCAGTTCTAAGAGGGGAATTTATAGTAATACAGGCCTATCTCAGGAAAAATCACAAATAAACAAACCTTGCATGTAAAGGAACTAGAAGAAGAAAAACAAAGCCCAAATTAGTAGAAGAAAGGAAATAATAAAGATCAGAGTGTGAATACATGAAATAGAGACTAAAAGAAAAATATGAAAGAAAAGATCAACGAAGCTAAGAGCTGGTTCTTAGAAAAGATAAACAAACTTGATAACCTTTAAGCCCTCATCAAAAAAAAGAGATCAAATAAATAATCAAATAAAATAAGAAATAAAAGGGGAGAAGTTACAACTGACACCATAGAAATACAAAGGATTACAAGAGACTACTATAAAAAAATTATATGCCAAATACTGGACAATCTAAAAGAAAAAAAAATTCCCAGAAACATGCAATCTTCCAAGTCTGAATTAGGAAAAAATGGGAAACCTGACAGACTGATTACTAGTAATGAAATTGAACTGGTAATCAAAAAATCAGCTAACAAAAGTCCAAGACCAAATGGTTTCACAAGTGAATTCTACCATACGTTTAAGCAGGAGTTAATACCTATCTGTCTCAAACTACTCCAAAGAATTGAAGAGGAAAGAATGCTTCTGAATTCACTCTAAAGGCCACCATTACCCTGGTACCAAAACTAAATGAAGACATTACCACACACAAAAAGTTACAGACCAACATCCTTGATGAACACAAATAGAAAAATCCTCAACAAAATATTGGTAAACTAATTCAAAAATACGTTAAAAGGATCATTTACTACAATCAAGTGGGATTTATTCCAGGGATGTTAGGATGGTTCAGTATCCACAAATCAATCATCGTGATACACCACATTAACAAAATGAAGAATAAAAGTTATATGATTACCTCAATGGAAACAGAAAAAGCATGTGACAAAATTCAACACCCACTCATCATAAAAACTCTCAACAAAGTACGTAAAGAAGAAACACACCTCAGCATAATAAAGGCCATCTATGACAAACTCACAGCTAACATCATATTCCATGGTGAAAAACTGAGAGCTCTCCCCCTAAGATCAGGAACAAGACAAGGATGTCCACTTTCATAACTTTTACTCAGTATGGTACTGGAAGTCGTAGCCATGGCAATCAGACAAGAAAAGGAAAGAAAAGGCATCCAAATTTATAAGAAAGAAGTAAAACTGTCACTATTTGCAGATGACATGATATTATACAGAGAAAACCCGAAAAGACTCTTTAAAAAACTATTAGAATACCTGAATTCGGTAAAGTTTCAGGATAAAAAGTAATATTCAGAAATCTGTTGCTTTTCTATGTACTCATAATAAAATATCAGAAAGAGAAATTAGCAAAATAACCTCATTTACAATTGCATCCAAAAAGAATAAAATACCTAAGAATAAATTTAAACAGGATATGAAAGGATGGACTCTGAAAATTATAAGACACTGATGAAAGAAATTAAAAATGATACAAATAAGTGAAAACAGACATCATACGCATGGATTGAAAGACTTAATACTGCTAAAATGCCCATACTACCCAAAGCAATCTACAGACTCAATATAATCCCTATCATAATACCAGCAGCATTTTTCACAGAACTAGAACAAATAATCCTAAAATTTATATGCAACCACAAAGACCTTAAACTGCTGAAGCAATCTTAGGAAAGAGGAAAAAAGGTAGTTGTATAACAATCCCAGATTTGAAACTATATTACAAAGCTATAGTATTCAAGACATTGTAGTACTAGCACAAAAATATACATAGTTCATTGGAAGAGAATTAGCAGCCCAGAAATAAATCCATGCTTACATGATAAATACTTTCTGATGAAGGAGGGAAAAATATACCATTGGGGAAGATAATTTCTTCAATAATTGGTGCTGGGAATACTGGAGAGCTACCTGCAAAAAAAGAAAAAAGAAAAGAAAAGAAACTAAACCACTTTCTTACACCACACCTAAAAATAAACTTAAAATGGACTACAGACCTAAATGAAAGACCTAAAACCATAAAACTCCTAAAAAAAATTGCAGGCAGTAAACTCTTGGAAATTGGCCTTAGCAATATTTTATTGCTAAGCAAGGGGAACAAAAATAAACTATTGTGACTACATCAAAATAAAAAGGTTTTGTGCAGTGAAGGAAACCATCAACAGAACAAAAAGGCAATCTACTGAACGGGAGAAGGTATTTGCAAATGATACGTACAATAGAGGATTAACATCCAAAATATTTAAAGAACTCTTACAACTCAACAGAAAAAAAAAATAATAATCTGATTAAAAAGTGGGCAGAGGACCAGAAAAGCCATTTTCAAAAACACACACACATGGCCAAAATACACATGAAAAGATGCTCAACATCACTAATCATCAGGGAAATGCAAATCAAAACCACAATGAGATACCACCTTACACCTGCAAAAATCACTAGAACCAAAAACACAAGAAATAAAAATTGTTGGCAAGGATGTGGAGAAAAGTGAGCCCTTGTACACTGTTGGGGGTGGGGGGAATGTAAATTGGTGCAGTGGCTATGAAAAACAATATGAAGATTCCTCAAAAAATTAAAAATAGAAATACCATATGATCCAGTGTTTCCACTTCTGGGTATTTACCCAAAGACAATGAAAACCCTATTTTGAAAAGCTATAAGCATGTTCATTGCAGCACTACTTACAATAGTCAAAATATGGAAGCAACTGAAGTATCTGCTGATAAATGAATGGATAAAGAAGATATGGCATACACACACACACACACACACACACACACTGGAATATTACTAAGCCATTAAAAAAGAATGAAATCTTGCCATTTGTGACAATATGGATAGACCTAGAAGGTATTATGTTAAACGAAATAAGTTAGACAAAGATAAATACTATATGATTTCACTTAATGTGGGATCTACAAAATAAAATAATCAAAACCAAAATAAAACAAAAGTGTAAAGACTCATAAATATAGAAAGCTGTTGGTTGCCAGAGGGTAGGGATGTGGAGTGATATGCAAAATAGGTGGGAATAATTACTACAAGCTTCCAGTTATAAAAGAAGTAAGTGACAGGGATGAAAAGTACAGTATAGGGGATATAGTCAATAATATTGTAATAGCATTGTGTGGTGACAAATGATAACTACACTTACCTATCATGGTATTTTGTAATGTATATATTGTTGAATTGATATGCTGTACATTTAAACTAATATAATATTGCATGTCAACTATACTTTGACTAAAAACAAAAATAAATTACAATATATCCTTATTATTGAATGCTAGGCAGCATTAAAAATAATCAGTATATGAATTTACCTGGGATAACAGACATTTAATGATATATTTTTATTTATTTATTTTAAATGTTGACTTATTTTGAGAAAGCAGAGAGAGAAAGACAGAGAGAGAGAGTGAGCACATGTGCAAGGGAGGGACAGAAAGAGAGAGAGGGAGAGAGAGAATCCCAAGCAGGTTCCAGACTGTCAGTACAGAGCCTGATGCAGGGCTCCATCCCATGAACCATGAGATCATGACCTGAGCTGAAATCAAGAGCTGGATCCTCATCCAACTGAGCTACTCAGGTGCCCCACATGATATATTTTTAAATGAAAAATTACATACCAAATGTGTAAAATGACATTGGTAGTTTACAGTAGTACCAAAGGTATTTGGCAGAAGCAAATTCCAATCCTCTCTGCAGGACTGGAGAGAACTTTTCTCTCCCAGTTCTCCAAGAATTCCTTGAAAAATAAATTTCCAAGATAAGCAAGCAACTCACAACCAAAAATCATTCAACATACAGAGAGAAACAACATACCATGAGTGAGAAGCAGCAAGAATAGAGAGAGATATCAGGGGGGAAAAAAGACTTGATATATATTGTTATAATCTGACACATATCATAAAATTATGTTCAGCAGGTATAGAGAAAAGTTTGAAAATCTGTACAGCTATACGGAGTAAACAATGAAATTTAAGAACCAAATGGAGCACCTGGAACTGAAAATAACTGAAATGAAAAAAAAAAAATCTCAGTGGATAGGCTTCACAGTAAATTAGACACAGCTGAAGAGAGTAGTGATAAAGACACTTAGGCATGAAGATATTATCCAATGTGTTACACAGAAATATGTGGGAAAAGTAGGTTAAGAAAAATGGTGATAGAGTGGAAATGTGTCTAATTGGAGTTACAGAAGGAAAAGAGAAAGGAGGCAGAGGTAATAGATAATATGTGAAAAGAACATGGCTTAGAATTTTCCAGAACTATTTAAAAGTATCTTCTGTCAGATTCAAGAACACAGTGTGAATCAGGCAGGATAAATATAAAGATAACCCACAACCAGACAAATTACAGTGAAACTGTAGAGCACAGAAGACAAAGAGAAGAATATTTAAAGGAGACATATTACCTTCAAAGGGGTAACAAACTGACAGCTGATTTCCCGATGGCAACAAAGGAAGCCAGGAGACTGTAGAATGATATATTCATTTTGAACAAAACTCACTTTGAACCTAGAGCTCTATTCTAAAAAAAATATAGGGGCACCTGGGTGGCTTTGTCAGTTGAGCATCCGACTTTGGCTCAGGTCATGATCTCACAGCTCATGGGTTTGAGTCCCACGTCAGGCTCTGTGCTAACAGCTCAGAGCCTGAAGCCTGCTTCATATTCTGTGTCTCCCTCTCTCTCTGCCCGTCCCCTGCTTGTGTTCTCTCTCTCAAAATAAACAAACATTAAAAAATAAATTTTATATATACACATATATATACATATCTGTACATATATTTGTGTAAACATGTGTATATATATCTGTACATATATGTGTATATATATGTATCTGGATACAAACAGAAATGAACAGAGATGTTTACTAATAGCCACAATAGAGTAACAGGATTTGCATTTATGTTCCTGCCTGTCACACTACAACCACCAGTATAATGAAGTGGCAGGTGTGAAGGATTAAGGGGACACAAGAAATCTTTTGGAGGTGATGATATGTTCATTCTCTTGATTACAACGACTGTTCCTCATATGCTGAAACTGATCAAATTGTACACTTTTAATATGTACAGTTTATTGTATGTCAATCATACCTTAATACTTCTATTTTAAAAAGAAATGAAGAATAAAAAAATTGGTAAACATGGATAAATATAAAAAATATAAAATGATGACTGTATAAAACAGCAATATTAATGTTTTAAGGAGTTTAAAAAATTAAACGTATGACTACAACAGCATATTATGCCAGAGAGGAATACAATTCTGATAGGGATGAGGGTAATGTTTAGGAGGCAGGTAAAGGTATTAACTTGAGACTTAAATAAGTTAATTATGAAGTTGGGGGGGGGGGGTCAACACAAAAAGAGTAATATCAGAGTACATGACTTCAAATAGTAGGGGATAAAATCAGGTTAGAAAAAAATAATCCAAATGGAAGGCAACAGAGAAAAAGAATCCTAGAAAAGATGGGACAAATAAACGCACTAAATAAAATGACGCATAATCACATAAATACCTTCATCAAGAAAAAGATTGCAGACTGTGTTTTTTAAAAAAGTCAGCTATATCCTGTTACAATGAGCATATCTAGAATATAAGCTTCCAGAAATATTGACAGTATAATATTGGAAAAGATATACCAGAAAAACACCAAATAGAAAGCTGGCGTACCTCTCTTTAAATCAGATGAAATACACTTCCAGACAAAAATGATTACTAGAGAAAAACAGGGTCATTTTATAATGATAAAAGTGTCAAATCTTAAGAAAATGTAACAAATTTAAATTTCTATGTACCTATTAAGCTAGCTTCAAAACGTAAAAGGCAAAATGTTCCATATGATTAGCTTTGGCCTAGGAGACTGAAGTAGAAATGCCGTGTGACGATTTCCCTAAGAGCAAGCCAGTGTGTGACTTTTGCCCCTTGTCTTCGTGCTTTCCTCCTTCCCATTGGCTGGAATGCAGTCATGATGGCTGCAGATGGGGCAGGTCTTGGACACAGCGGCCCTGCACAGTGAAGGAGCCTGGTCCCTCAGCACCTTGCAGAGGAGCGCTACTGCTGAGGCCCTAACAGCTCACCCCAGACTCACTGTAATAAATTTGTCTTCCGTAAACCACTGTTTTTTCTTTGTTTCTCACACCAGAACCTAATCTTAACCAGGACAGAGTAAGTTTACAGAAGCTAACAAGTAGACACTTTTGCAAAGGAGGGGGGAAATTATCGGGGCTTTCCTAATCCCAAAGTGCTCCCGCGATGTTATTATAACACTTAGGCAATCAATATGACAGAAGAAGAAATAGTTCCTTCAAATGACAACTGGCAATATATTGCATATGGTTTATTAATCTATGCTTCTGCCTCTTACTTTCAACTGATTTGCCAGTTAGGAAGGAAACAGAAGATTAATTTTGCTCATTTAGACTTCCTTCCCCCTTCCCCTCTCTACCCCCCCCCTCACTTCAAGCACTTAGTATCCATGGAAATTGTGAAATGGTCCATTTGTGCTTAATATCCTCTATAGGAAATTTAATTGATTAAGTGCAATATCCCCCTCAGACAGAATGCACACGTTCTAATCTCTGTTTTATAATATCCGATTACAATCTGTTTGTGATCCCTAGACATTGGGCTTTTTCCTGCTGCTATTGCTGTTTCTGTTGTTTTCAATTCAGTGACAAGATGCAGAGAAGAATTGCTCAAACACAAACACTTGCCAGGTAATATCATAGGGATGAGAAAATTAAATACAGAGAAAGTCAAAAGATTTCAATATGGAAAACCAAAGCCTGTGACCTTACTAAACCAAAGCTCTTCATGACCCCAACTCTGAAAGCTAATAGGTACTGTCACATTTTGATTGATGCAAATCCATACTGGATTGCATCAGAGGAAATGACTTAAGACCTCAAAGGGCACAGGAACATGGGGAGCTCTATCTATGAATTAAGTCAGTGGTTTCCACACTGGGAGCACATGAACTCTTTCCAAAGAGTATGTGGGTGTAGATGGTTTGGAAGAAATCAACTCCCAGATTCCAGAGTCTTTCTAATTTATGTATCTGAAAATGTTCCTATCTGAAAAGCATCATTTTGGTTTCCTTATCCTCCTTCCTTCCCTCTTTTCAATCATCCTCTCCCACTTCACAAGATTCTTGAGATATATTCCAATCAGTGAAACAGACAAATCACCTCATTGTAAAACCCCGATTTATTTATTTTCTTACAAACAAATCACACTGAGTGGTAAATCTGACGTTCGCTGTAAATAATTTATCCATCATTTCATTATTTGAAAAGGATAATACTCTTGGCTTTTATCTCTTTGGTAATATTACAACGTTCAAGTGCAAACTACTACCAGTTACCCAAAGAATGCGGGTCTTCTCAAAATAAGTAATATCCTCCCTCAGTCATGTTCTCATTTGTTAGGGACACATAATTTACTAGGCATCTGGAAGCCATTCTTTTAAGACGTCTTCACTGTTTCCTTTGGTGTTTTTGGGAGACATCACCCGGATATTATTAATCCTCAGTTTGTTTTTCCAAAATATCAAGTCGCACATTAAATCCTTTATTCTCCATGAGGATTTCTGGAGTAATCACTTCTTGGCTAGACTACACACTTTCTATATCAAATAACTTTCCCTACATTCCAGTGTACTTTGCTCTGCGTTTCTGCCTTTTAAAAACTCAGAAAAGGGACCAAGGGCTACTTCACATAAAATGGGATTAAACATCTTTTATAGTATTCTGTACTATTTATATAAAAGAGAGAGCTTAGAATAAAAGGGAAAGATTTTGAATAAAACAATTAATAAAAGCATAAAAAAGGGCTTAGAATAACTACATAAAGATAAAGGAGCAAACCAGAACATGTAAGCATTAATTCTGGCCATGCATCCTAGATATTCTTGCCAGAGGAATGAGAATAGGATAAGGTAACTGAACCACCATGATAATGTAACGGGAATGAAGACCAAAAACTACAATACATCTGATAGATGATGAATGATGAGTGAAGAACAGTGTTCTGATAGATCGCATTATTAGTTCCAATGATGCCTTCATTCTGCTGTAGCAGTGTCATATACCCAAACCTTGCCATGGCTTCAGGCTGGGCAGAAAACCCGTTATGGGTCCCTAGCTTGGCCACATGACTTGGTTTGGTCAATAGGATATCAGTTTGATACGATGCAATCAGAGACTTGGAATGTCCGTGGCAGTGATTCGCTGTGATAAGGACATGCAACAGGTAGCAGATGCTCCCAGGCTTAGGGGCAGATTCACAGGCTGACACCAAGCCTAGAAGCACACAGCCTGAAGCAGAGCCACTTAGGCCTGACCTGGACCAGCCAAACTGCATGGAAACTGCAAGGGGCCTACAGATCCATTTGAGTATAAATACACGTATACTGATCTGGGGGGTCATTTGTTATACAGCATTATTGCAGCAATAGCTAATTGTCACAGAGGCTTTACCTCCTCTAATGGTCCGTGTCCATCAGCACTGGGTCTATTTAAGTCTGTGTGATTATTAGCCAAGACTGGATGATGGGGAACCAGCCTTCTACAAAGTGGACGGCCCTGGTTGTTCTTGAGAAGCTGAATAGCTCCCAGCTGTGTTTTGCTTAAAAATCACAGAGAGGACAACTTTTACTTGTCTTTGGTATTGATCAACATTTCTACCTTTCTAAATGAAATGCCTAAACTGCTATTTCTTGATTTTTCTTTTGTAGAGCCAATTTTCTTTTTACGCTGGAGAAAGAGGATATGAGTCTGTTACCATCACTCCTGCCCCATGCTGCCTACATACTTCCCCTACTTCGATACCTGTGTACCTGCTTGAAAGGACTCTTAAATGTCAGCACCTACAGATCTTTTCTTTCAGGCTGGTCAGTCTCAGCTCTTTGGCGTGAGGATACAAGTCAGGTTGCCACTGTGAGGAAGGTGGCCAGGAGAAGAGGCTAAGGAGATTCTTAGCGTTCAGTGTACCCATGTTTTCCTGGCTCTCAGCTGTTCCTGGTGCCCCGATTTATAAATCTTTTCTGTTGAGGAAAAGGATGCTGGGGTCCAGCTACCCCAATGAGGCTTTCAAGCTGCCTTCCTGTTTTTAGTCCACTCTGCCACTTCAGAGATGTTACCTAGTTCCGACTCTTTCCAGGGTCTGTTATGTGCACGTTTCATTTTTATTGGCTTTGACCCCTTCAGACTATTAGATTTCCGCTTTCCACCCTCTCCCAAGCCATTCCAACTCTTCTGCTTTCCATTATCTGTATTCTGTTGCCATGTTTCACCTATTTCATTTTCCTTCCCTTCCTCGGTCCCCCCTACATCTTAGTGCACTCTGGGGATGTGCATAATGCATACATTTGACTGGAAGTCTAGTGATGTGGCACCTAAGCTTCATTAACCCTATAGACCATTTTTATCATGTTGATAGGTGTTGATTGAACTGAGAAGAGAATGCGCCTCTCTAGGTTTATTTCTTCTTTTTCTTTTCGATAGTATGAAGCTTATAACATGCTTCACTGGAGTCATGAGATTCCAGTCACTTTAATTATTTTCTCACTCAAATTTCCTAGTCAAAAAGTCAATCAACTTCATCACCCGTAAATACAAGATAAAGATCAGCAAAAACATCATTTCTCCATAAAGTTGCCTCAAAATGCTTAAGGCAATCCTGTAATTTTACTTTGGAATCAAAGTCATTTTGTTCAATATATATGAAATAATTTATCATACTTTGTTATTGGACATATGGCAAATAATGGATATTAATTAATATGTATATATAATTTAAATTTATTTATATGTCCTGTGTTTACTGTTTCTGATACTAGTCTGATTTTTTACTATGGGAACACAGGTTCATTGTAATACATCAAAAAAGAAAGAGTTGTGTAAACAAAAAATGAATTCTCACTTTGTAAGGCAATGTATGTTATGATTTGCTGTGTAACCATCCAAAATTTGTACATCTACCTAATAAATACTATGGTAAAACTGTTTCACTAATTCAAGACATTGGGATCAAGATACAATAGACAATTTATTCCAGGGTGAGGAACCAGGCCAAGATGTAAAATGGTAAAGGGCTATAACTGGAAAGTCAATTATCTGACTCACCCACACTGAAGTTATAGAAGGGAAATGAGTGGATTTCCCAGGGAGGAGCTTCTCGGAGAAAGCCGTGTTAGCTCTCTCTTCTCTACTCATCTGCTCCCAACCCAAATTCAGAGGCAGAAGAAAAAGGACTTTAAGGAGACCACTTAGATACCCAAATATGTGTCCTTTGCCCTGTGCAGCTGGGAGTGGGGAGGACACAGCGGACTAGCCTGGGAGTGACAGACAGGATGGGTACAGCAGCTTTGGAAGCAGAGTGGAGGAAAGCTTCTTTTGTGATGGGATTGGCCTACGCTTGCAGAGTGCGTTGGGGGAATAATGGGAGTGCTGTGGGGGACATGGTCTGGTGGAGGCTGGTGGAGGTGGGACGGCAGCTCTAAGACCTCAGTAGACCGATGTACAAAATGCTAGATTCCCAAAGGGAATGGAGACACTAGCTCTGGGATGGAGCCCTGGGAAGGGCACCAACAGCGCAGGGTTTTTGAAGAGCCAAGAGATACTCTTACTAGAGAAAGAGTCAGTTTAGACTTCATGCAGAGAATGCAAAGCTGGCTTATGACAGGGAGACAATTTTGAAGGTTCCTTGGCCTTTTCCCTCATCTCCTTGCCCTGTTCTTTCTCACCTAAAGGGCTAGAGACTACAGGTAGGAAATAGCAAAGACAAGGTAGAAACAGAAAGCTGACCATGCATTTCAAATGTCCTATGGCTGTTACTTTGGCTGGTCTGAGATGCTTGTCTGGTGGCATGACCCAGACCTCTATTTCTGAGGGGTTGGAGCCCTTTGCTGTCTTATCTGGCTGCGGTCTCTGTGATTTCCAGTTCATAGTTACTGCAAGGCATGGAGGTACTAAGAACTGCCCAAGTACTAAGAGCTGAGCCCCTTGGTCTCTGGGTTGTAAACATCCTCCTTCCTGATGGTATATCCTGGCCCTCAAAGTAATCATGGTCAATGACCCAACTAGTGTAATAAGTCCCTGTTTTCTGTTTTCGTTCTGACAGGTCACTGGCATGAGGACCCCAAAGCAGTCAGGTGGTAGTCACAGCTTCAAGTTCAATGGAACCTGTATCGTATTCCCTGATGGAAGCAACTCCCCCATGAGAACTAGGGCTTCTAACTGGCAGACCCCAAGGCCATGAGAATGGGAAGCCCAAATTCCACAAGTGGGTCATTGATGATTATGATAAGATTCACTCCTTGGTCTGTACAGCCATGATTTCCAGCTACTACAGAAAATAGCACTACGCGTCGACTGTTAACTCAGTCCATAAATCACATCTTGGAGGATGGAGACCTAACCCCACAAGGTGCTGTTCCATACTGGCACCTTAGCTGGAATGTCAACAAGTCATTCCACTACCCTACCAGGGTGGCTGCCTTTGGGTGATGCAGTTCACGTTACGATCAGTGGCTCTCATAGTGAGAAACTTATCATTGCATCTCTGTTGCTCTAAAATGAATCTCTTGTTCTGAGGCAATGTTGTGTGGATACCACATTGATAAATGAGGCATTTTTTTAAAAAAATGTTTAAAAAAACTTCTCTTTTTTTGAAAGAGAGAGAGAAAGCACGCACAAGTGGGGAAGGGGCAGAGAGAGACAGAGAGAATCCCAAGCAGGCTCCGCGCTATCAGTGCAGAGCCTATGTGGGGGCTCGATCTCACCAAACCATGAGATCATGACCTGAGCCCAAATCAAGAGTAGGATGCCTAACCAACTGAGCCACCTAGGCTCCCCTGAATGAGGCATTTTGATGGTGGTTCTGGCAGAGGCATTCCGTACAGGAAAGACAAATCTCTATTTGGAATACGCATCGGTCCTAGTAAGGAGGAACCTTTTTGCCACCTCCAAAATGGGAGCAACCCAATGTAACTGACCTGCGCCCCAGGCCTGGTTAGTCTCCCAAAATGTGCCATATTAGAAGTTTAGTGTCAGCCCCTGCTATTAGACTGCACACTCAGCATAAGCAAGAGGGAGCTCATTTTGCTGGGTCCACACATAGCCTCCATCCCTGCCCCTTCTGCTATATTTCTCTTTTTAGAGACGGTCATATAGTCTCAACACTTCAGTGAAGGGGCACATATAATCTCCAAAGTGGCTTTGGACTACTATCATAACACAGCAATTAAGTGGTCTTTTGAAGGCACAGTTGTAGTGCCAGCTTGGAGATAATACCCTATAAGGATGGGGTACCACCCTCCATACTGCAGTGTATAGCCTAAATCGATAGCCATTATATGGGGCTGTGACCCGTAAAGGTCAAATACATAGATTCTAGAACTAAGAGGTGGAGGTAGAAGTGGTCTTGCTTACCCATCACTTGGGGGAATTTGTACTTCCTCTCACTGCAAATATGGGCTCTGTACACTTAGAAGTCCTGGTTCCTAGAGGGGAAAAGTTCCAGCAAGGGACATTAAACTTTCACCTTTGGTAACTTTATGACTTTGGGCTCTTTGTGCAAGAGGCCAACAGGCAAGTAAAGGAGTCATGATCCTAGACAGAGAAACTGACCCAGAGGTGGTGTTGCTGTCAGGTAAGAGAAGGATCTGTTTGGAACTTGGGTGGTCCATCTGAAACTACTTGATACTTGCCCAATTTTGATGGTAAAGGCACAAATAAAATAGCCACTGTTTGAGAAGGGCTGATGCCAGCGGTTCAGATCCCTTAGCAGAGGGCCAGGATCACCCCACCAGGTAAGCCGTCTAGATCAGCAAACGTTCTACTGAAGGGTGAGGGGAATACACAGGCCCAGCCCTCTTGCCTCAATATGCAAAAACTGCAGGGCCATCCCGGTTCTAGAGCTCTTCATGCAGCAGTCATGACCAGACGGCAATTCAGCTTCCCTCATCCAATCCCACTGCCTTCATTTCCAGGGGATATTCCTAAGTAAACTTCTCACATGCATTTCTCCATCTTGGAGTCTATTTCCTGGGGGAACTTGACCCAACATGGCTTATTAATAGTCTCTCTGCTTCACCTCTTGTACCTTAATAGCCTACTTGCCCAACACAGTCAGAATGGCTAACAACACAAATTAGATCATGTCACACCCTGCTTAAAATCCTCCAAAAACTTTCACTTGCTCTTGGAATAAATTCTGATTCTTTATCATGGCTTAAACCCCTACTTTATGGAATCCTGCCCACCTATTCATCCTCTTCTCCCTACTTTCTGCTTACTGTGCGCTCCATGTTATTGGCCTTCCTTCTCTGCCAGAGATTTTGCATAGAGTTTAATGGACCCCTTTGTTTTTGTTTGTTTGTTTGTTTTTGCCAGTACCCAAATTAGATAACTTAGTTTTGTCAACAGAGTGTCTGGCACGTGTTGGTATCCAAAAAAAAAAAAAAAATCATTTATGGAATAAATGAAGGTCTAGGAGGTTAGAATCTAAGGAGAAGGAGCCATTTCATTTCCAGACCATGGGCCTTGGTCAGTAGTGTATCGCTGAGAAATATCTTTGTGCACAGGAAGGCAGCTTTGATTGTTGGTCTTTATGTATAAGGGAAGGTAGGATCTGGCAAACTTGGTCCTTAGAACTTCATCAGTCTTCATGCATTTTTCTATCGTCAGAATTTCTGTTGAAATATCCTGAAAATTTCCACTGAGAGGCAATCTTTTTCCTTAATGAGACTTAACCCCATCACTGTTCAATGAAAGCCACTGTACTTTCCTACAAGCCTTACCAGGTTCCATGTGTTTCGGTCCTTTTCTGATTGAGGTATTAGACACTCAGACCAACCTGGCCTATCACCTTCTCCTGGCTGTGGCCTGTAAATGCTTCTCTTGGCTGCTTTGCACTAGTTAGCCCCACTCTAACACAGGTGAATGGGCCCCCGAGACCCGCAGACTTTTTGTTTACATAATGTTGTGTGTTGAATCGCATCCTCCCTAAAATTCATATGTTGAAATCTGAATATCTCCTTAAAGAAGACAGGATCTTTACAGAGCTAATCAGGTTAGAATGAGTTAATTGGAGTGGATCCTAATCCAATATGACTAGTATCCTTAGAAAAAAACAACACTTGCACAGGTGTACAAGGAGAATGTCATGTGGAATAAATCCTTCCTTCACAGCCCTCAGAAGAAACCAATCCTTGATTTTACATTTCTAGCCTCCAAAACTGTGAGACAATGAACTTCTGTATTTGAAGCCACCCAATCTGTGGACCTTGTTATGGCAGTACACAGAATCTGGGCCTGAACTCTACAATGCACCAGGATCTGAGCTGGCCTGAGCCAGGTGGCTGGTTTCACAGGGGGCATGTTGAGCCGACAGGAAGTTGTGGCGGAGGGCCCCCGCAACTCTCAAGTCTTTCCCAGAAGTCCTTAGCAGACTTTCTGTAAAGTTCCATCGGACAGAACTGGGTCACATGTCTGTGCTCTAGCTGACGGCAGTGCTGGGAAGGGCCTCTGCTACAGCAAACTCCTGCGTGTGCTCTCAGTGTGCAAGGCTCTTTCCCAAACACAGCCACTTAGAATCACCCAACTGGTTCTGTCACCTGTGTCCAAGGAAATGAGAGCTCCACCCTTCTGGTGCCCGGCTCAACAAAGAATGCCAGGTAGCAAGGCACCTTTGACTAGGTGACTCACCAATTTTACTCTTCCCATGTGTCAGTCACTCTTCTAGATCTTATGATACAGATATGAAGGAGCCAGAAAGGCCCCCATTTCATGGAGTCTACTATTGAAGTAGCAAACAGGTAATAAGACAGGCTAGTCCGGACAAATCCTACTGAGAGGCTTCTTCAGTCTGGGTGGTCCACACTCTCTGAGAAGTAGTCATTTAAGCTGAGAGCAGAAGGTCTGCCAAGTTAGTACCCCAACATGGCAAGGAAAAATTAGAAGCAGCTAGCTGGGAATTCTACAAATTTGCATATTATTACATGCCTTTTTTTTTTCTTAGATTACGTCAGGGTTAATAAATTCAAATTTTGCCATCAGATTAAGCCATGGCAGAGTCTGACATTTGCCATGAATTTGGCAAATGAGGACACAGCTGCTCAGATCTCGGCGGGCACTGACTTTTCCCACTTTGCAAACCGCAGTCAATCGTCCCGAATTTGTAGATTTCTATGTGGGGCTCACTAATGCTGTCTCACATTAAACAGTTGATTAAAATATGCGAATAACATAAAGTATCCAAGGAAATTTCCCTGCTCCAGGACTGTTCGAGCACCCCTCTAAAAGGTGGATTCTGATCCTCACCGATTTGTGACCTGCATCACTCTATAGGTATGATGCTGAGGTTGTCTCAGAGTGCAATGTGTTCATTTTTCAAAGGGCTTCCCTCAGATTATATACCTAATTAACATATAACCTTCCGTTTTGACCCACTGCAAACATAGGCTTTTCTGGAGGTAAAGGCTACTTTAGGCAAAAACGATTCCACTTCAAACAACTTTTTTTATACTCTCAAAAAAGGAAGAAAAGAACCCCAAACAAAGGCCTATTCTATCTCATTTCTCAGTGTATCTGCAGAAAGGCTCCGCTTCTAAGCCAGGACAATATAATCTCCTGACGTGTAATATCCTAACATCATCACATATCTGCCCTTTTGACTTTAGGGAAAGAATCCAGTTCTAGTTCCTAAATACTCTGCCACCCTAAATTATCCAGTATCAGTCCTAAACACTTGTCCCCCAAAGACAGTATACTGTTCTTTAACTCTTTTATTATTTCCCCCCCAATATTTTCTTTTATCTACTCCTTCAGCCCCTGCTGGTTTTTCAGAGCTTGGGACTCTTGTTGGTAGAAGTATCTACAGGTGGGGTTAAGGCCATCTTGGTAAAAGGTAAAAGACATTTACAAAGAGACGGGAACGCGTTCATTTCATTCCAATTCTCGGAATTAAACTACTGAAGAGCACTTTCTGCTTTTCTAGTGCGTATTAGCTCGTTCCCCCACATTTGCTTTTTGGGAAGCACACTCAGGCCTCAAATATCCTGAGAGGCTCTGCGCTATTTTGCGAACTCCACGGAGATTTAAGGTGCTTAGAATAAATGCCTTATGGAATATTACAGAACATCTGTCCAGAAGCCTATGGAGACCCCGAAAACGGGGTTTCTAACGAACATTTTCTCTTTGCTGCCGGTCATATTGATTTGCTGCTCAAACCCCTAACTGCTGTGGCCTTCTTTAAGGTAAACGTTTCCCACCTGGTGGAGTGATTCAGGAAGAGTCCTCCTGGCAGAAGGAGGTCGAATAACACTATTCCCAGGGAGGGGACGCGGCGGCTGCAGGCGTTAGCGAAACCCCGCGAAGCCGGGCGCCACCAGGGCCGGCGGCAGGGCGGCGGGGGCGCGGGGCCGCCGGGAGCACGCGGCTGTGGTCTGGGCGGGCTCCGGGCGCGATCGCACGGCAGGCAGCTGCGGCGCGGAGGGCGGGCTCAGAGCTTTCCTCCGCGGGGCGGCGACGCTCTGCGCGGGCGCCGGGCGTTTCACTGGCGTCCTAGCAACAGGCGGGTGCGCGGCGAGCGGCGCCGGGCGCAGTGCGGGCGCGGAGCTGGGCGCTGCAGGTGAGTGCGGCTGGTGGGCGCGGGGCGGCCGCCGGGGACTCGCCGCCGCCCCTGCGGCCGGGGTCCCGAAGTTCGCGCTCGCTCCGCGCTGGGGTCCTTGCCGCCTTCCGCGTGGTTCGAGAAATGGGGGTCTTTTCCGGGCTCCGCTTCTGTCTCTCTCGCCGCTTCTGTCTCTCTCGCCTCTGCCCTTCCTCCCCTCGGGACTGAGATCCATCTCTCCCCTTCTCTCTCCCACCCCCGTTTAGCCCCTGCCCCCCCTGCGGACACCCTGCTCCTGCCCAGCCACCTTCTGCTCCTTCGCCCCCGAGCCCCCCACTCCTCCCTGTCGGGACCACATCTCCTCTGTAATCCGTTCTGTTTCTCCCGCCGCCTTCCTGCCTCTTTCCCTCTTTGCCTTTCCCCTCCGCCCGTTCAGCTCTGCTCCCTCCTCGCTATCCAGCCTTCGCTGCCTGCCCCTTCCTTCCTGTCTCCACTACCCCGTCGTCCCTAGAAACTTCTTAGCCTTCAACTCTAACGCTTGTCACAGGTCTGATCGGTGCCATCATCGCGTGTTTTCACACAGGGTTTGAACGTAGTTTTTGATTCAGGGCCCTGTTCATATCAGTTCTCTGAAATTTTCATTTTTCTGAAGCTTCATCATTCTAGAAATGCCAGTGTGTGCACAGACTCCCAATCGACCTTACCAGCCACATTTCTAGATCCTAGAGCGGATGTTTACAATTCCCTTAGCTTCATTGAGAATTCAGGTTTGCTTTTGCTCAAGTATTACAGACATTATTCACGGACGTGTTTCATTTTATTAATGATACAAGAAGCTTGCAACTAACCCTTAAAAAAGAAAAACAAATTGTATTATATCGATTTGATTAGTAGAGAAAATGAGTAAAATTAGAGAAGATGAATATGTGATTCTCAATCTATGCAAACACATGCACAAAAACTTTTTTCCTTTTAACCGTTAAACGTAAACAAACAAACAAACAAAAAAAAAAACAACTTAATGCAAAGGCATGTACTATGTATTGACATGTATTCATTGTAACCGTGGTTCTTAGGCCAAAAGAACTCCTGGATGGCAATGGGTAGAAACTGGGGAGTAGCTTGTTTTAGGGGAAAAAAGTGTTCATTTTATATTTTTACCTGAGTTACACTGACCATTTTTTAACACCTCTGGGTTAGTGGAATAAATGCTGTAGCTTTGGTTCTTTTGGTAAATTAAGCCATCAGAAATTTCTTACATTTCTGATGAAAAACATTACCCTGTTTTCTTTTTAAAATGTATTCAGTCAAGCCTGCAAAGTACCTCTTTTTTTTTTTTTTTTTTCCTTTTTATACCTGTCTTGTCTTCTTCGGAATTTCCTTCCACTTTTTCCCCTCTGATAATATTTTATTTGCCTCCTGGATTGTCCTAGTCCCCCTTCCTGGAGATTTTCTTAGACCTTCTGCCAACCAGCCTTCTCAAATGAAACCTGTTCACTGTCACAGCTCCTGGTTTACCAGATTGAGAAAAACAATTTGAAAATTTCAAATATGTTACACTTACTTTTCTATAAAAATTTATCATGATGAAAAGAAGCCCTTTTGGCATTTCTTAGCTCTTGTTAAAGTGTCTTCCGGCAAGGTGCTGTATAGGGTGTTGCCTGTACAGGGTGGACCAGCATTTTGGTACACTTCCATATAAAATTAGTAAATTCCATATAAAACAAAGTATGTTCAGCCTTCCTTTGGTTTATATGATAGTTGCAATCCTGACGGATTTAGTGTATATTAAAACTGTGAAAAAAAATAGTGTGATTATTTGCAAAGTGGAAGTAGGTTCTGAGCGCAGGTATTACTTACCTGAAGTTTTCCACTTACTAGATGCCTGGAGATTGTAGCGTAATTCTTCCTTCTGAGGACTGTCATGCATATTGCAGGACACGGAACATTCTCAGTCCTCATCACTAAATGCCAGTGATGTCCCTTTCATTTCAATAATGAAGTGTCTTTTATAATTCTTCTGTATTATGAGCACTGCCTCGCTGAGAACCACTGATCTGGATGTCCTGTTACTGGATTTCAAGATTTAATACAGTACAAATCCAAATCTTCAAGTCATTTCTGTAGACTCTTGGTTTTTACTAAAACCACCTCTGAGGTTTAGTAGTAATTATGGGGGGGAAAGCTAATTATATTTTATATTTAACTTTATAACCACTTTAGTATTCTGGAAGGAAGGCTTTCATGATCACTTTTAGGAGAAAGCAAACAAGTACGGATTATCCGGGAAAAAAGCCTTGAATCTTCACAATTAGGGTCAGAACTTGCTTTCTAACTTGGCTCTTATTTAATGTTACACATAATGTTACCTTTTAAAAAGAAAGTCACGGGTCGCCTGGGTGGCTCAGTTGGTTGAGCATCCGACTTCAACTCAGGTCATGATCTCACGGTTCATGGATTTGAGCCCTGTGTCAGACCCTGTGCGGACAACTCAGAACCTGGAGCCTGCTTTGGATTCTGTGTCTCCCTCTCTCTCTGCCCCTCTCCTGCTCGCACTCTGTCTCTCAAAAAAATAAAATAAAACATTAAAAAAAAAAAGAATAACAGTTCAGTTTAATGGCACGGTCCCAAATGATGAGCAGTCCAGCCCGGAAGAGCATTGCTCACTTAGCCTCCAGCTCCGGCAGACCTGGGAACCAAAGGCCTTGAGGCCAACCTCCGCTAGGTCTTCCTTCTACTCTTGGAGTTTTTTCTTTTTCTGTTTTCTTGTTTCCAGTTACTTGAACTTTCTCTCTTAGGCCCAGGGAAATGAGAAAGTTATTCACCTCAGGGCAGACAGGTATGGGAAAATCCAAGCACTAGTCAGTTTTAAATAGAGTTGGTTCAGTGAAAATGAACTGTTTTTATTGCATTAAAAGTATAATTTGATGATTTAAAAATCAGCCTTGAAGATTAAGAAGCAGAATGTGAGTTGGATTGCTTGAAAGTGAAAATGTTCCAGGGACAAGGTGGCCGCAGTCCTCTGTGTCTAACTCTTTTTACTTGGCAGTGCGTGTGCTAAGCTCAGGTTTGAGCATTGACTGATACTATGGGCGTGGCGCTGACCAGGTCCGCGCAGTGGACCGCTGCCGGATACGGGACCAGAACCTTGGAAATTACTCCTCTCAATGAAGCAATATTGAAAGAAATTATGATGTTTGTGGAGAGCTTTATCTACAAATATCCCCAGGAGGCAAGATATGTTTTTGTAGAACCACTCGAATGGAAAACAGACTTGGACCCCTCGGCATTTGAATCAGGTTATATTGTCGGGTAAGCCAGTGAATTGCTTCTGGAATTTAATATCTTCACTGTACATATTTCTATCGATTGGTTGTAGGCTTGGGGCAAATAATTTAACATCTCTGAATCTCAGAAATATGCTGACCCAGGGACTGCAAGCAGAAGGTGCTCGGGTGAAATCTGAGACTATTTTGTTTGGCCAACGCACCAGTCATCTAATTTTTATTTTTTAATTTTTTAATGTTTAGTTATTTATTTCGAGAGAGAGCGTGTGTGTGCACTTGTGCACAAGTGGAGGAGGGACAGAGAGAGAGAATCCCAAGCAGGTGCCACACTGTCGGTGTAGAGCCCAACATGGGGCTTGATCTCATGAACTGTGAGATCATGACCTGAGCCAAAATCAAGAGTGGGATGCTCAACTGGCTGAGCCACCCAGTCATCCCATCTAATTTTTTAAGTTTGAAGTTGAATTTATTTTGATAGAGGATGCATTCTCCAGGTCACCACACTCCAACATTTGCTGTTGCTTTATGTCTGGGCTTTCCAACTCATTCATATGACCGTACAGGTGCCGACAGGCATTGGTTTTGTGACCTCTGATATGAATAAGATCCCTACTGGTGTTTAAATATATTAATCCCTGAGGTAGCAGAGTGAGAGTGGTAAATTTTTTCAGCATATGGGAGAGGTTTTTTTTGACAATTGGCATTGTCTTCAAATGAGAACCTTCCAAATCTGAGACTAACAAAAAAATTCTACGTCCACCTCAAACAGGGGGCTGTCAACTTAGCTCTTGTGAACATGAGTAAAATGTATATGTATTTATATAAATGTGATTATACTGTAATTACACATGATGAATTTACATATACATATGTAAATAGTTTTTGTCGTTTTGGTCAGCTTCAGTGTATTTTCTACTTCAGGCATTCTGATCCTCCTTCATGTTTGCACATGAACTTTTAAAGTCTGACCTTATCAAAAACAGGTCACTAACCAGCCAAAGCTTCCTGTAGATGCCCTTTTCATTTTTCCCCTTTAGGATTATTTGTGAGCATAAACTCAGAATTTCATTTTTGGAACTGAAAACCATTCTTGAACTGTGTCTCTGGAGTGTTTTGGTTCTGCTGTTATGCTTTACCTTCTCCTGAATTTCCTGAAGTCTTTTTTTTTTTTAATTATGTTTGATTTCTAAAATTCTTTTCTAGCATTTATTCGTTTTTGAGAGACAGAGACAGAGCGTGAGTAGGGGAGGGGTAGAGAGAGGCGGACACAGAATCGGAAACAGGCTTCAGGCTCTTAGCTGTCAGCACAGAGCCCAATGTCGGCCTTGAGCTCACAAACCACGAGATCATGACCTGAGCCAAAGTCAGCTGCTTAACCAACGGAGCCACCCAGGTGCCCCAAATGTATTTGATTTCTAACTGTGAGAGGTCACTTCCTCTCAAAGCGTTTGTCATTATTTATTGCTCCCACTTAAGTTTAATATAGTGTCACACACTGTTTTTTCTAACCTTTGAAGATGAACTCATGTGCAAAACCATACAGTTGAAAAACATGTGGGCTACTTAGTACAAACATGGATTTATTTATTTACTTATTTTTTACTTATTTATTATTTATTTTTGAGAGAGACAGAGTGTGATCAGGGGAGGGGAAGAGAGAGAGGGAGATTCCCTCTGAGCTGTCGGCACAGAGCCTGACGTGGGGCTCGAATCCACAAGCCATGAGATCGTGACCTGAGCCGAAGTTAGACACTTAACCAACTGAGCCAGCCAGGTGCTGCCATACAAAGTTGGACTTAAAGCAGATGTCAGAAGAGTATCAAGAGTATCCTTGTATCTTGCCTCTGTACTTACTCTGTGTTCCAAGTACACGCATGGCCACGTCTGTGACTTCCTTAGGTGGGCACCTAAGCACACACATCTCAATCATATCACTATTTCTCTGTCTTTATCCTCATCCAATTTCTCTTGCACTATTTCCATTGTTACACCTCTCCATACAGTCTTTATGTACAGTGTTCCCTCTTAAGCAGGATGTTTCGACATCTTGATACCACGTGTATCCTGTCTTTCTCCTGTCAGACTTACGAGGCAGCTTTTCCTTGGGCCAGTTTTTTTACTCATTGGTCTTGTTTCTGACCCATATTAATAATATCTTTGATGTTGGAAGGAAGAAGAAGGGTCTGATAGTAGCCCTTGTTGTATCTGAGGGAAACCATGCCTTCGTGGCTTGATGAGAACCAGGTAGGTACTGATTATCCTGAAGAAGGTGAAGAACACAGCTGAGATTTTGGTAGTAACGGAAAATACCAAATGCTTTCACATCCAGGTCTTGATGTGAGCCCTTGCTCCATCCTTCAAACCAAAGAACTGTCAGCAGCCCATAGCCACTTGTGATGCTATATCTAGCAACAAAGACAAGTCCTATAAACCAGAGATGCCTTCAATGGCTAGAAGAATGCATTGTTAAAACAGCCCCAGCTGCCTCATTCTTTGCCCTTTGGTTCACATGCACTCTTCTTGCTTAACTGCTGGCCCTTAGGACACCTTTTATTCACTTATTTAAAGGGGGGAAGCTGCTTTCCTTCCAGGTGGGATTCAGGTCTGTAAGTCCATGTAGATATAAATACCTAAGTCATCATAAAGACTTGGAGCTTGGAGTCTCTGGATGGGTTTCTGCCAAACAGGAGTATTCTTGAGTATTTTAGAATATTTAGACAGACTCCTCTTCTTGGGAATATACATCTTCTCAGCCTCTTGTTCCAAAACATCACTTTTATCTGCATGGAAAGTCTGTTGGAGTAAGTAAGCTATCCTCTTTCATTGATCTCCGCAGATATTTGGGGAATATACGTATACTTGTGGCTTCATTTCTTATTTGATGTTGCCCATCTCCAAATTCACTCTTTGTAGCCGTCAATAAAAAGTTTGCTGAGCCTTCTTCTAAATTAGGCTGACAGGCATCTGACGCTGAAACTGATCTGCTAGTCACACACTGCACAGGTTTCACATTTCATCAACCACCTTCTTTTGTGCAGATCATTACTGAGTAGATGGGCACAGCACTTTCCACATGTTAGATGACTCATTCTTTTCCTTTAGAATCGTTTCCAACGTACGGCTCTTCATCCTGTAATAACATTTGTCATCATCCTTCCGTGTTCAGTGTTTTGGAGAAAAGAGCTCCACTTTCATTTTAATGGAAATCAGAAGTCTCCTTGTGTTACCATTCTCAATTGCTTTGTTCTTATCAGGCAGGATGAGATTAATAATCTCTCTAAGATACCTCAGCATGAAGCCCAAGTCCACTGGAAGCTAAGGACAAATGACACCCTCCGGTGATCAACACCATCTGTTAGTGGTTCACAGAGCTGAGGTGCTTTGACTCATTAGAATATACCTTGGGAAACTTCCAGATTCGATAAGCATTCAAAACCACTTAGTGACAATGTTATTACCTGTTCTTTTCTCTCCTTCTTTGGTAGAACTCTGATCTTTGAATGATGTCAGCTTTAATATTGTGGTATTGCAGTTGTGAATGTCTCTCTGCTGTTTCAGGGATGTGTCTGATTTGGGATACAGTTCTCTTCCGGTAAGAGTTGTGTGTGGGTGAGAAGTCAGGTTCCTAGTACTGGCCCTTTTCCCCCTGTCCTGTACGCTTCCCTCACAATTGGTACTTTCCTTGTTCCTACTTTACTTTTCTCTTTTATGAATCTCCACAAGCATCTTTTTTTATTGCTTATTTACCAGTACTCCTTGGGAATGGGCATTGTTTAATCCTTTTGCTTTTTTGTTCCAGTCATCTTATCAGTGTCATGAAGGCTCAATTACATGATCTCCTGTCAAAATATTGTTTTATGAGACAATAATTATTATGTTTTGGTAAAATTTCTAAGTCATGGTAATAAGATCAATGGCCATAACATTTATTACTGAGCTCTTTGTTTCTCTCACCTGAGAATTGCTAACTAGTTTCTCAAGTATGGTCTTATTTCCCTTGCTACTATTTAGACTCATTTATTGAGTAATTACTGTGTCCTAGACACTAAACTAGGCACTAGGGATGAAGTAAATGAGATATTTTCCTGCTCTCTCACTTTATAGTGTAAGCTATTGTATTTCTACGTCCCTTCTACAATTCCAGTGTAAAAGTCTTTTGATCAGGTCAGTGGATTTCATTTATATCACACTCGTCTTTTTTTTTTTTAAATGATTTTTAAATTTATTTTTGAGAGAGAGGGAGAGTGCAAGTGGAGGAGGGGCAGAGCCAGAGAAGGACAGAGGATCTGAAGTGGAGTCTGTACTGACAGCCGAGAGTCCAATGCAGGGCTTAAACTCATGAACCACAAGATCATGACCTGAGCCAAAGTCGGATGGTTAACCAACTGAGCCACCGACGTGCCCCTACAGCACATTCTTCTTTTTTTTTAAGTTTATTTATCTTGAGAGATAAGAGGAGGGAGGGACAGAGAGAAAAGGAGAGAGAGAGAGAGAGAGAGAGAGAGAATCCCAAACAGGCTCTGCACTGCCAGCACAGAGCCCAACATGGGTCTCAATCCCATGAACCCCGAGATCATGACTTGAGCAGAAATCAGAAGTCAGATACTTAGCCAACTGAGCCACCCAAGCATCCCTACAGCACATTCTTCTTGATGTCATGAGGTGGGTGCATTATTTTTCTTTCTAAGAGCTCTTTCTTCGGGTGTTAGAAACTGTGAACCCAGAGACAAACCTGCTCTTCTACATCCTCCCTATAGCTGACATTTTACTTCCTACCGCTCTGTTGAGTTACAGGTTTCAACTGGTGGGAGCAAGGAAAAATGTGTCCTGTGCCCTTGACTTCCGGTTTCTCACCAGCAGTTTCACCTTCTTGAGTTCAGTGGCTTGATATTGTTGGCATTCACTTGGCTTATAACTTAGTCTTGTCATCATCCACTTAGCACGAGTGTCCAGCCCCGTACAAAACTTTAAGAAATATCAATCCAGCCCTAAAGACACTATTCCAAAAGGTTTATGTTAGAGAAGACGCACGGTTTGTAAACAACACCTATCATCGATCAGTCTAGAAATCTTTCATTCATTTATTCCTCCTCTATTTATCAAGCACCTTCTGTGTGCAGTTACTACGTAAGTTCCTGCACATAGAGCTGTGGGCAAGACTGATGAAAGTTCCTGTATTAGCCTCCTGTTGCTGCTGTAACAAATTATCACACACTTAATGGCCTAACACAACACAGATTTAATTTCTTACAGTTCTGGAGGTGAAAAGTCTAAAATGAGTCTGTAGGGTTAAAATCAAGGTGTCAGCAGGCCTGTATTCCTTCTGGGGGCTGAAGGAAGATCCATTCTTGCCTCTTCCAGCTTCTGGAATCCACCCACATTGCTCCTTGGCTCCTGGCTCTGTGTTGCTCTGACCTCTATTTCCATGTCACATCGGCTTCTCTGACTTGACCCTCCTGCATATTCCAGAATAGTCTTCCCATCTCAAGATCCTTAACTTTACCCATCTGCAAAGTTCTCCTTTGCCATGTAAGATAACACATTTATGGGTTTCAGGATTAGGATGTAGACATCTGTGGGGTGCCACTGTTCTGCTCCCCATAGTTTCTGTCCTCTTGTTTATTTCCTAATGAAATAGTACTGTAGTGGCAGGTAATCTGAGTCTTTCAGGTTTACTTTTTCTAATGAACTGGCAACATTTCACATCTGTTTATCTGCATTCCAATTTAAAATATGTTAGATCAGGTCCTAGGATGAAAGCAGCTTTACCAGGGATATCAGTATATAATAAAAACCTAGGCAGTTTAGTTAATGTTGTAAGTGGTAGAAATCTACAGAAATATCACTGCCACAAAAATATCTTAATATTTTTTAAATGCCAACCTAAAAAATAATTAAAATGGACAGAAACACAAATCTAGGAGACCCAGTAATTTCTGATCAGGAAAAGTCCATTTAGAAAAACGGCTTATTATCCAAAAGTAAACCAAATTAGGGGGTTTGGAGTGGGAAAGCAATCCACAGATGGGATCTAGTTTGTCTTTTTTTCATAGTTTTTTGTTCAGAAACACAGAGTAGCCAAGAAAACGTCTAACCACTAATTACTGTGGTGTAAATTTTATAAATAGTATAACATTAGAAATCCCCAAAACATGAATGGTCCTGTAGAACCAGTGATTTTTTTTTTTAAATATATCTGACACATTGTTAGAAAAACAAAAACAAAAACCATGAGTTCATGAAGGTATTCAAGAAATTGCTTACCATTTTCTTCCTGGATCTATTGTGTTGCTCACTATGGTTGCTAATAAGGCTGAGAATTTAAGGGTCTGAGTGTGTATAAAGTAGGAAAGGAGATGAGCTTCTAACACGCAGCATTTATATTCTGTGTTTTATAATGAGACATAAGAATAATTCATCAAAATATCTTCCACTTAACTTCACTAGCATCCAGGTAACCTTAAGTTTTCTTTTTTGTTTTCGTGTTGTAGTGAAACAACAGTCAAATCAGAAGAAGTGGATGAAAATGGACAGCCTTTGCTGTTTCTCTCTGTACCTCACATTAAAATCAGGAACTTTGGGCAGCTGTCACGTTTTTTACTTATTGCCAAAGATACAAAGCTGAAGGAAGCACAGGCGTGTGTTGAAGGTGACATTTATACTCCAGTCTATGATTTGAACTTTTAGAAACATAACCTCGGTGGTGGTGGGGAGGGGATCATTTGTTACAGTCTCCTGGACAAAGTTCTGTAACCTAAAAGGTAAAAAAAATTCCTGTGTTCAACTTCATAAAAAAGTCATTATTTTTTCTTGGCTGAATGTTAATGCTCTTATCAAATTTCTACTTTAAAATGAAAGGCCTTAATAACTTTATTTACCACTAGAAACCTTCTTCTAATTTTCACGTGTGGTTTAAAGACAGGCTTCCTAGCTTCTGTAAAGACCAGAGGACTCTAGCCTTTGAGGTCCACACAGGAGAGAAGATGGATTAGAAGGGCCAGCACCGGAATCCACACTCTATACTCAGTACTGCTGTGATGGATGATGATTTGTTTCCCTTAAAATGAATGTAGACTCTTCGTTTAGCAGAATTGGCTCATAATAATCTCACTGTCCATTGGTCTCAGCCCTACTCCATTGTGAGCTGCACGGCCTTGTGTGAATAGTTACATTCATTCGGTGGGAAATATTTTTCCTCTCCATTACGGATGAAGATTTTCATCCTTGTCTGATCGTCTAACATGCTAAAAGAATGCGATCAATTGCCTGCCATAATTGTACTCCAGATTTTTCTCATGAGTAGACAAATATCTAACAGTAGATAAAGATGCTGTATACATGGTTTGCTTCTTCGGAATCGTGTGACTAGAAGGTCCTAAGCATAAGGTGCCTGGGTTCTGCCTCTTGTCGTTCTTTGCTGTGTCTACTGCTGTGAGGTAGGAAGATGATCTTTTTTTAAAAAAAAAAATTCTTTAAGATACGAACCTCAGGGCAGCAGCCTCCTTTTTATCTCTTGCCTACTCTTCTTTATTAGGCTATCTATACATCAAACTACTCTGCTGAAGAGGAACAAAATCTTGAGAGTAAAGCTGAATTCAGGAAGGTCATTAATAGCATTAAATTCAACTTAATATATGAACATAATACATAGACTGGCTGCTATATATCTAGTTCGGCTACATATGAATCTTTTGCCGCATTTTGTCCTTTCCGTGGGAGTTCTAGATACAACCCTTAGTTTTGAGTCCAAATTCCATGGTGCACAGCAATTTGGGGATCAGGTTTGTGTCTTTCCCCAGAATTCCTCTAGTACCTTTTTTTCATGAGTCTTTATGAAATGACCACCATACTGGTGGTAAGTTGAGATGCTCAATCGGTGGATGATTCCTAGATCTCCTTCCCCTGCCCCTCCCCTGATGTGGTCTTTTCTAAGAGGTCCTAAGCCTTTTCTGCTGTTTTCTGGTGCCCTAGTCCCCTTCCTGTTGCAGAGTTCATGTGATCCCTGTGCTCTCTTCATTTCAATCAGGTCGAGCTTTCTGAACTAGTTCCGTAGGCCTTTTCCCCTCCCTGTCCAAATGCATCCATACTTCATCTTACTTGAATTCCTCCTTTCCAGATAAGGCTTTGCCACTTTCTTCCTTGTTTGCAACTACATGGTTCTTTGGCTTTTCCCAAATCCTGTTTTCAGCATCTCTAAGTTCGACTTTCACACCTGTGTCAGCCTTGATCGTGCATTGGTGTTTCAGGTTTTCACTGTAACTTTGGTATGTGCATAAGTACTGGCCAGTGTTTTTCCAACTCTAACATCAAAAGGCATTGAAAATATGAGCAGTTTGAACAGGTGGAGAAGACGGGTGGTGGATCTGTAGACTGAGAGAAACACACTCTCTTGGAAAGAAAGCATTTGTGAATGCACTGGTACACGTGCGCGCGTGCACACACACACACACACATATACACACAGTTCTAGTGATGATTCTTCTAAGGAGACCAGTATTTCCCTATCTTCAAATCAATTCTGAGTATATTAATTGAATGCCCATGCTGGACAATGCCCCACAGTCAACAAAAAAAAGAAAAGAAGGTCTTGGTCTTTGTCTTATTAGAGAGGTGACGTAACTAATGATGTTACAATACAAGGCAGGACATCCCAACGAGTGCAAGAGAGTTCCTACTATAGTAGAATCTGAGAAGTAGAGATCAATTCAAATGGAGTCCATCAGAGAAAGCTTAATGAAAGAAACCCATTTGGGTGGGCTTCAAAGGATTTGTTAGTCTATGTTTCTTGTAACAGAAGACAAGAGGATCATTTTTGTTTATTTTTTGGTCAGCTAACAGAGATCCTGTAGCAAAAATCCTGGGTTTAGATTATAATACAACGAAAGAAGACACATCCACGGTAAACATTCTTGATAAAGTTACCAAGGGTGAAGATTCTGAAAATGAGATTAAGATGAAGATCGCCAGGCTGCTCAGCCAACTGGATCTGCACCTCCTGAACCATTCTCTAAAACATATTTCACTGTGAGTCTTTAAAAAAAAAAAAAAAGAAACCTCTAAAAATTAGTTACAAAAAGTGCTTTCGGAGGTTTTTCATAAACACACAAAAAATATAGACGTTATTGCCATTGATTTCGTGTGAAATTTTATTGGATTAAGATTGTAGTTTATCGCATGAATATTTCTAAAACTAAAAAGTTTGCAGTCAGAATTGCTAAAGTCTTCCGTGGGGTTTCGCCTAATTCTGAGGACATGAAGCGACCTTATTATTTTCAGTCTCTTCAGGCTGTTAGGTAAATTATTGAATGATAATGCAAATATCATGTAGAGTTTGTAAGATTAAAAACTTGTTCATTTTTCTAGTTTTTTTCCTGGTATTATAGTGTTATCACTAAGAAACGAAGTGAATATTTAAATGAGTACATTTAATGCTGCATTAAACGTGAGTCACTGATTTTCTGATGTTTTGACAGTGTTGTCAGATTACAACATGGCTAAAATTAACTGCAGTATTTTTGTTGTTGTGTAATTTAACCACAATTTTAACTATAAAAAACAATATTCCCCCCCCTGCTAAAATGGAATGTTTTCATGTGCTTTCTGCAGGTTCTCTTTTAAAGTGTCAAAATGAATTTCTTACCATTTATTTCAGAGAAATAAGTTTAAATCCCACAAGTGTTAAGAACGATATAGAAATGCTGAAAAATTTCTCAGGAAAAGGAGAACAAACTGTCTTGGAATCTATCAGCTATACCTCAGGTTTATATTATTCTCAGTTTCATTTTGTGTTAAATATAATTATTTCCAAATGCTTCAATAGCGACCTTAGGATTGAATATTTGAAAAGATGAAAACTTAAAACTTTAATCATATTTATTTTTTTAAAGCCAACATATTTTATTTTTAGGAGCTCCTTTTAATTGATTGAAACTTATTAATTGGTTTCAGATTATGAATTTTCAAACGGATGTAGAGCCCCACCTTGGAGACAAATTCATGGAGAAATTTGTTACGTGCTGGTGAAACCACACGATGTTGAAACTCTGTGCATTACTTGTAGTGCAGAAGGAGTATTTTTAAATGGTGTAAGTAATTTTTTAAGAACTCTGTTGGTTTTGGTGCTTAGCTCAGTCTCTGTAAACGCAGGCATGTGTCCAGGATTGAATCCTGATGACCACAGAAAATGCGATACTGCTCTGTGGGATTGAAGCAGATCCCCTTGCTATGAGTTTGCCAGGCAAATCCAGAATGGCCTCAGAATTAGCCCAGTGTTCCCCATTGCAGATCATTAAGTCAGTCTCCTACGAAACGATCTCCAAAGGGGCCTGTGCCACTTTATACAACAAAAACCTCCTTAATCAGTTCCCTGATTAATTATACAAGTATTAGGGAAAAGAAGAGGCAGAAAAGGAGCAAGGAAGTAACACAGAAGCAATAACTACAGCTTTTACCCTAAGAGTTGAGAGGACAAAGGGAAGGGAGGCACTAAAATGTGGGAGCTTGGAGGAAGTACCCCATGAAGCTGGGACCTACATGTCTGGTGAGGGGCCAACTGCTGGGCTGGGCTGGTGGCTTAGGATCTCAGAAGATGGACCTTCCAGAGCTGAGATTTAGACCTGTGAAGAGTGGACCCCGCTTACATTGGCAATGGTGTGTTAGGAGTTCAGAAGGGGGACCGCACAGAACTGGGACCCGCAACTCTGAGGAATGGTCAGTTCCAGGAGAAGCTGGCCCCCTCTGAGCTCAGGTGGTCCCCCTGAAACTGGCATCCAGACCTCTGAGGAGTGCATTGCCCAGTTAGTGTTGGTACCTTGGGAGCTCAGCAGAGGATGTTTGCAGAACTGGCAGAACTGAGACCCAGACCTTTGGAGATGGAACCCTGGTCGGTTTATAATGGTATTTCTGAGGGGTCGTAATGAGCCTGGTTCCGAGAGTACAGGGGAAAACCCTGGGAACTAGAACTAATTGTTCCTACTGGGAGCGACTGCTGCTGCCAGGGGTGAAGGACCGTTGCTGGGGTAACTCTAACAGGGACAGCAGATGAGGAAGAGGGAGTATGTCCCTTCCTCCCTCCAGCTTGTCAGTGTTCCTTTCACTTCCTGCTGACTGACGCTGACCTAAGCTGGCAAAGGAAAAACACAGTGTTGCAGATCCCAAAGCCCCGAGCATCACTAAGCAGAGAGATGGCCTTCCAAAGCCTCTAGATTAAAAAACGTTTAGTCTTCTACCTGTTCACTGAGGTCAACTTTCTCCTTTGCGGTGTAATTTGGGGCCTCACAGGCAAAGTCTGCAGGGAGAACCCAAATCTGTAACGGGGACCCAGCCGTCGGAGGGGACTGTTTGGAGATTTGCTACCTCTTGGTTTGGATTGGTGTCAACGTTTCGGTGCCGCTTTCTTGATTCCCGGCAGGCATCTGTCCTGATGTGCCTTGTTCGTGCTTTTTTTCTCAGCATGATGCTTAGCTTATGTCTGCACAGAGGAGGGAGACAGCCTAAACATGATTGTACTTTTGGTTCGTCTTGATACTTTAAGTGAAATTTCCAATTAGGCAATAAGAGGTAACAGAAGGAATGATTTTCTTTGACTTTCTAGAGTGGGGCAAGGAGACTTGGTCTCTAGCAAAGGCTGTTGACCTACATACAACTTTATTTGATATGGAAATCTAAGTATTCCTGTCTATTAAAAAAATGAAAGATAAGGAACATGAAACTATTCAGTAATTACAGAAAAATGCAGAACACACTAGAGTTATATATATATATATGCATGATGTTTATGGATATATAACACACTACAGGTTTTTATGTATACGTTTGGTTAAGGGAGAACCAAATCTTTTCTATTAGGGTAGGAAAAAAAGGGAAATGATCAAAGGAAAGACAAAAAGAAAGAGGTACAGAGACAAAGAGTGGAGGGATGGACTGATACATAGAGCTTAGAATTCTAGAAAATATAAGCCTATAGCAACCGTGTCACACAGAACAAGAGCAAGGGTGTGACAAATAAAAACAAGCTTTTCTGTGCTGACATTCTAATCTTGGGGCCTTTTATGACTTCACCAGAGGCTCTTGAAGTCATATTGCTTTTTTACATTTGAGAGGTACAGAGGGAAAGAAACTTTGATTCTTTGCTGACCAGCAGAGTGCCCTACATGCATATAGGAGGTAGTCAGTAAAAGCATGCTGAATAAATGAATGGATGGATGGATGGATAAATGTAAGAGAGAAAGATTTTGCCTATATTTCTTATGTATAAAGACTACCACATGGGTCCTTTAGAGAGGAAAACGATATGTGGGCTTGGGTTGTGATGTATTGATCAGGCTCAGTTGCTATTACATTAATAACAGCATCAAACTTTTTCTCCCAAAGGGCAAAACAGACAATGAGGAGGAAATTAATTATGAGAGAAAAGGTGAAATTTATAAAGACCTTGTCACATTTTTAAAAGAAAAATCAGCAAAATTTTCAGAAAATATGTCTAAACAGGTAAGTTTATAGACTCTTAAAATTTCATAGCATAGTGTTATTGGACTCAACTTTCTAATGAGAGTGATTCTGCCTATATTTGGACTTTGCTTCTATTTTCAGTGTTTTTCACAATATAACATAAAATACGAAATAAGTGTAGTACTTTGAGAAAGTGTCTGATTCAGGTAACAGGTGTAAAATATTTCAGATTGCTTTCTAAATAGCACTCTTCATCTTCCCTTTTGAATTAATAACACTAAGAACAAAGGAGTCAGCCCTGTTAACGAAGCCCAGATGTTTTGATTATTTTTATCCTTTCTCGACATCCCATGATTACTACCGAATTGGATTGCCTTAATAAGTGTCACCTGCATATGCATAAGAACTGTGCTTCCTTTGTGTCTTTTGTGGTTTTTGAAATAGTGTTGCACAAAGAAATGAGTTAATAGAGTTATTTCATGAAGTAAAATCTTGATTGAAGCTGATGTAGGCAAGAAACAATATGCAAGAAATACTAATGAAACACACTTAAACTCCAGGCTGATTCCCAAGAGGTCAATTCCACAAATCCCACAAGAGATAACTTATCGGGCCCATTGTTTCCCTTCTGACCCTGCCACTTCCGGAGGACTGTTTTCTTACTGCACTGCTGCTACTCTTGTCCCGAAACTTCTCTTTGTCATCATCCTGCAAAGGCTTTTTATTGCCTGGTGTTTGAGCACCTGTTTTCCTGGACTCCAGTTTTTCCTTTGTTGTTATTGTCGCAAAATAACTATACAAAGCATAAAATTTGCCGTTTTCACCACTTGAGTGGTATCACTGAGTGGTGTTAATTACATTCCTAATGTGCAACCATTACCACTGTCTACTTCCAAATCTTTTTCATCATCTCAGACTAAAACTCTGTTCCCTTTATGTAGTAACTTCCCCTTTTGCCTCCCCCAGCTCCTAGTAACCTCTCTACTTTCTGTCCCTAGACATTTGCCTTTTCTAGATATTTCAGATAAATGGAATCACACAATATTTGTCCTTTGGTATTTGGCTTAATTCATTCAGCATAATGTTTTCAGGGTCCATCCATGCTGTAGCCTTTGCCAGAACTTCATTCCTTTCTATGACCGAATAATACTCCATTTTTATATTATGCCACAATTTATTCATTCATTCATCTGTTGATGGACACTTGGGTTGTTTCCACTTTTTTGACTATTGTGAACAATGCTATAAATACTGGTGTGCGAGTATCTGAGTCCCTATTTCAGTTTTGGAGAGTATATACCTAGGAGTGAGATTTCTGGGTCATATGGTAATTCTATGTCTTAACTTTTAGAGGAACTGCCAAACTGTTTCCACCTAGACCAAACCATTTTATGTTTTTACCTGCAGTGTACAAGGATTCTGGTTTCTCCACATTCTCACCAATACTTACTATTTTCTGTGTGTGGGTTTGTATGTGCATTTATTGTAGACAACCTAATTATGAAGTGTGGTATTTCATTGTGGTTTTGATTTGCATTTACCTAGTGATGAGTGATGTTGAGCATATTTTCATGTGATTATTGGCCATTTGTGTATCTTTTTTTTAAAGAAATGTCTATTCAGTTACTTTGTCCATTAAAAAAATGTTTTGTTTTGTTGTTGAGTTGTAGGAATTCATTATATATTGTGGATATTAACCCCTTATCAGATCTAATATTTGCAAATATTTTCCCCCATTCTGTGGGCCGTCTTTTCATTCATCTTGACAGTATCCTTTGATACACAAACATTTTTAATTTTGATAAAGTCCAACGAATACATTTTTGTTGCCTGTATTTTTGGTATTGTACTTAGGAAACCACTGCCAAATTCAAGGTCATGAAGATAGCTCTGCCCCTCTTTTCTTCTAGGAATTTCATGGTTTTAGCTTTTAAATTTAGGTCTTTGATTCATTTTGAGTAAAGTTTTGTATATGGTGTAAGTAAGATAAGGATGCAATTTTATTCTTTTGCATGTGGATTCCTAGTATTATCTGAGGAAGAGATTGTTCTTTCCCCCACTGAATGGGCTTGGTATCCTTTTGAAGATCAGTTTACCATAGATTTAGGCGTTTATTTTTGGATTCTCAATTCTATTCTATCTTGTTTATCCTTATACAAGTCCTATACTATTTTGATTACTATATCTTTGTAGTAGTTTTGAAGTTGAGAAGTAATGAGTCCTCAAACTTTGTTCTTGCTTTTCAAAACTATTTTAGCTGTTTGGGCTCCCTTGACTTTTTATCTGAATTTTAGGTTTGGTTTTACCATTTCTGCAAAAAAAAAAAAATAGCATTGGGATTTCTAAGGGATTGTATTGAATTTATAGATTGCTCTGTATAGCATTGTCATCTTAATATTCTTCCAATCAATGGACACGGGGTGTTTTTCCATTTGTTTTTATCTACTTTAATTTTTTTTCAGCAGTGTTTTATATTTTTCAGGGTCAAGTCTTTGTCTTCTTTGTTAAATTTATTTCTGAGCATTTTATTCTTTCCTGATGCTATTATAAATGATATTGTTTCCTTAATTTCCTTTTTGATTGTTTCCTGCTACTATAGAGAAATAGAACTGATTTTTTTCATAGAACGTGCAGGCGTGTACACAGGGTGGAGAGGGGCAGAGGGAGAGAGAAAATCTTAGGCAGGCTGCATGCCCAGCGTGGAGCATGATGCAGGGTTAATCTCACAACTGTGAGATCATAACCTGAGCCAAAATCGAGAGTTGGATGCTTAACCGACTGAGCCATCCAGATACCCCACTAGAACTGATTTTTGAGGGTTGAAATCAGTTCTGACTTTTGAATATGAATTTCAAAATCGAATCCTACAACTTTACTGAATTCATTTATTCAGTTTTTAAAAAATTTTTTTAATGTTTATTTATTATTGAGAGAGAGAGAGAGAGAGAGAGAGAGCATGAACAGGGGAGGGGCAGAGAGAGGGGGAGACTCCAGGCTCCGAGCTATCAGCACAGGGCCCTACGCAGGGCTCGAACTCACAAACTGCAAGATCATGACCTGAGCTGAAGTCGGTCATTCAACCAACTGAGCCACCCAGGCGCCCCCATTAATTCAGTTTTAAAAAAAATCTTTTGGTCTTTCTACATATATGATCATGTCATCTGCAGAGAGAGTTTTACTTCTTCCTTTTCAATTTGGATGTAATTTCTTTTTCTTGCCTCATCACTATAGCTAGACCTTTTAGGACTGTCGAATAGAAGCAGTGAAAGGTACCTCCTTGCCTTATTCCCGGTATTAGGGGAAAGGCTTTTAGGCTTTTAGGCTTTTGCCATTGAATGTGATGTTAGCTGTGAGCTTTTCATAGATGGCCTTTATTGTGTTGAAGAAGTTCCCTTCCATTTAGTTTTCCTTTTGTTGGTGTACCCCATCATTTTGGTGGAGCTTCCTAAGCAAAACAGGCACATTACAGGGAAAAAATTGAGGGTTAGTGTGTGAAAATATCTTTATTTTTCTGTCAGTTATTGTTTCTGTAACGATAGTTCAAAAATAATTTTTACTTAGAATTTTTAAGGCAATTTTTCCTATGTGGCCTGTTTTGGCCTTTCCCATCTATCAAAGCCTTTAGGATCTTTTCTTATTCCGGATGTTCTGTAATTATCATGATGATATGGTTGGTGCTGGTGTTTGTTTTTCATTAATGGTGACATATGTCCTTCAGAACTAGAAAAATCCTTTTTTCATATCACATCTTTAATCATTCCTTCCTCTCTGTTCTCTTTGCTCCCTTTTTTGAAACTTACTAGTTGTTTGTTGGGACTCTGAGATCTTCTGATTTTATTTTCTGTCACCCACTTTCTGTAAATATACTTTTACTTTATCTTCAAGACGTTGTGCATGTCTTTACAGTTTAAACTCTCGTATTTTTAACATTTTGTTTTCAGGCGCTTATCTGTACAGATCACATGCTTTCATTTCTCTTGGAAAATGTGGGAATAAAACAGCAAGATCAAACGGTAGTTGTATGTTTAACTTTTTAAACAATTTGTAAACTGCTTTCCAAAGTGGTTGTAATATTTTACATACACACCAGCAGTGTATGGAGAGTTCCAGTTCTTCTGCTTATTCGTCAGTAATTGGTCACGGGCACCTGGATGGCTCACTTGGCTAAATGTCCAGGTCTTGATTTCAGCTCAGGTTGCTCTCAGGGTCATGAGATGGAGCCCTGTGTCAGGCTCTCTAAAAAAAGAGAGATTCTCTCTCTCTCCTTCTGCTCTACCCTGGCTCACATGTGTTCTCTCTCTCTCTCTCTCTCTTTTTCTCAAAAAAAAAAATAGGTAAGGTCAAACCTCTAATTCTAGACATTCTAATAGGTGCGTGTGCTGGTATCTCCCGGAGTTTTCATTTACGTTTCTTGAATGCATTCTTTCATATACTTATTTGCCATTCATCTATCTATCATATGTGATGAAGTGTCTATTCAGATTTTTTTGCCTAGTTTTTTATTGGGTTGTTTGATTTCTTACTCAGTTGTGAGAGATCTTTATATATATTCTTGGCTTGCATATTCTATCAGATATATGACTTGTAAATATTTCCTCCAGGTCCATGGCTTATTTCATTCTCCAACCATTGCTTCTAAAGAGCAAATGTCCTCAATTTTTATGAAGTTTAACTTGTTAATTTTTTCTTCATAGTGTTGTATCTGATAAAGCTTTGCCAAACCCAGTGTCACAAAAATTTTTTCCAATGTTTCCTTTCTAGAAGTATTCAAATGTTAGGTTTTACATTCAGGCCTTTGTAATTTACTTCTTGTACATGATATGAGGTGCGGATCAAAGTCCTTTTTTTTTCTTTTGAATGTAAATATCTAGTTGTTTCAGCACCATTTGTTGAAAAAAAACCCATCCTTTCTCCATTGAATTACCTTTATATCTTTATCAAAATTCAGTTATCCGTTTGTGTGAGCGTATTTTTGTTCCACTGATCTGTTTGTCTGTTTTTATACAAGTACTAAACTGTGTTGATCACTGTAGCTTTATAGTAAGTCTTGGAGTCAGGTAGTGTAAATCTTCCAATGTTGCTCTTTTTCAAACTTGTGTGGCTATTTTACATCTTTTGCAAGTCCATTGGAATGTTGGGATCAGCTTATTGAATTCTTCATAAAAACACTGAAAGAATTATGGTTGAGATTGTGATAAATCTGTAGATCACTTTCGAAAGAGCTGATGTCTTAACAATATTGAAGTTTCCAGTCCATGAATATAGTAGGTCTCTCCATTTAGTTAGATATTCTTTAATTTTTCTCGGCAATATTTTGTAACTTTCCGTGCATAGTCCTTACACATCTCTTGTGAAACCTACCTGTAAGCATTTCATATTTTGGGGGTGTTACAAAAGAAAACCACAAGCCCGAAGTGGCATCACTTAGGCCAAGTCAACCACCTAACAGATATATTATTATATATCCTAAAATATGTGTTACTATTATTATAGTATTTATACCTAAACAACTACAATTTCAACCAACCAGTAATGTACCCTGCAACCAGTCAACTGGAATTTCCTGGTCAATACCAGGAAATTTACTGATTTACCCCTTCTTCTCCTCTTAAGAGGGCAACCTTGCCTAAACAATATATTCCTTGATAGTCAAGTCCCTTTTTTAAAATGTTCTTTCAGCCTTTAAAAACTTCTCTTTTGTTTACTTCAGTGGAGCATCACTCTAATTACCAGATGGGATGCTGCTGGATTCATGAATCCGTTAATAAAGCGAGTTAGATCTTCACACTTACTCATTGAGTTTTTATTTCACAAGGGCTATGGTTAATGCTAGTTTTAAATTTTCAATTTGTGATTATATGTTGCCACTCAAAATACACTTGGTTTTTATATATTGATTTTATATTCTGAAACACTTATTAGTTCTAGTGTCTGGTTTGTACATCCCGGGGAGTTTCTATAGAGGATCATATGATCTGTATATAAAGATCATTCTGCCTCTTCCTTTCCAATCTCAGTGCCTTTTTTTCTTTCCTTAATGCCCTAGCTGGAGCCTCCAATATAGAATTATATAGAAAAGGTCTTTTGTTCCTAGTGGTAAAGGGATAGCTTTCAGTTGCTACTACGTATAATGTTAGCTATAGCTTTTCCACATACTAAATTTATAAGGTTGAAGAAGTTCCCTTCTATTTCAAATTGTTAAGAACTTTTATTAGGAATAGATGTTGGATTTTATCAAATGATTACCTTTTGAGATAATCATGTTTTTTTTTCTTTTTTTAGTTTGTTAATGTAGTAAATTACATTGATATGAGTTTTCAAAAAATAAACTAACCTTATATTTCTAGGATGTAGTATCTCTATTTATATATGATTGGATCTAACTTGCTAAGATTTTCAGTTTCACATCTATATTTATAAGGTTGTTGGTGTGTCATTTTCTTTAATACCTTTGGTTTTGGTTATCAAAGTGATACTGGCCTTATAGAATGAGTTGGGAAGTTTTATCTCCTCTGCAATTTCTGTAAGAGTTTGTGTAGAATTGTTATTATTTCTTAAATATTTGGTACGGAAGCCATCAGGGTCTGGAGTGTTCCATGTAAGGTAAGTTTTTTAAAAAGAGATTCAATGTCTTTAATAGTCATAGGGCCATGCAGGTTATCTAATTTCTTTTTGAGGGAGTTTTGGTAGATTGTCTTTATTTTATTTAAAAAAATTTTCCACTGGTGTAAAGTATACATAGCTTTTGCTATTTTAACCATTTTATTTTTATTTTGAGTAATCTCTACCCCCAGTGCAGGGCTTGAACTCACAGCCCCAAGATCAAGAGCCACATGCTCTACCAACAGCCAGCCACATGCCCCGGTAGATTGTCTTTATAGGAATTTTTCCATTTCATCTAAGTTGTCAAATTTATTGGCATAAACTTGTTCAAAGTTACTCTTTCATTGGGGTGCCTGGGTGGCTCAGTCGGTTAAGTGTCTGACTTCAGCTCAGGTCATGATCTCACGGTTCGTGGGTTCAAGCCCCACGTCAGGCTCTGTGCTGACAGCTAGGAGCCTGGAGCCTGTTTCAGATTCTGTGTCTCCCCCTCTCTCTCTGCCCCTTCCCCACTTGCACTCTGTCTCTCTCTGTCTCAAAAATAAGTAAGCATTAAAAATTTTTTTAAAGTTATTCTTTTATTAATCTTTTAATGTCTGTAGAATATGTAGCTATTGTTATCTCTCTCATTCCTGATAGTGGTCATTGGTGTTTTATTTTTTCTTGATCTGTCTGGACAGAGGTGTATTGATTTTCACAGTTTCCTCAGAGACTTAGCTTTTAGTTTCATTGATTTTTCTCTATTTTTTTTTCTACTTTGGTATTTATTATTTCTTCTTTTCTTTTTACTTTGTGGATTATATCATGTGGTTTTGGTGGTAAGTTCTTCCATATTCTTATTGATATTCTATCAGTTGTCAAGAGAGGTTTTGAAGTGTTTCAACTATAACTGGGGATTTGTCTAATTTTTCTTTTAGTTCTGTTTTTTTTTTTATTTGAAACTCTGTATGTGCATTTAAGATTGCTATTTTCTCCCTCTCTCTTCTTGGTTGTTTTTCTTTTTCTGAAGTCTACTTAATCTGATAATTTTATACCACTCCTGCTTTCTTTTGACTAATATTTGCATGTTCTATCTTTCCCCTCCTTTTACTTTCAAGCTACTTATATTTATATTATTATATTTGAAGTGAGTTTCTTCTTTTTTTTAAGTTTTTATTTATTTATTTTGAGAGAGAAAGAGAGCACAGGAGGGACAGAGAGAGGGAGAGAGAGAGAATCCCAAACAGGCCCCACACTGTCAGCATAGAGTCCCATGTTGAGCTCAAACTCACAAACCAGGAGATCATGACCCAGCCAAAACCAAGAGTCAGACACTTAACCGACTGAACCACCTGATGTGAGTTTCTTTTAAATAGCATATAATTGAGTCATTTAAAAAAAATTTTTTTTTCACGTTTATTTATTTTTGAGACAGAGAGAGACAGAGCATGAACAGGGGAAGAGCAAAGAGAGAGAGAGAGACAGAATCTGAAACGGGCTCCAGGCTCTGAGCTGTCAGCACAGAGCCCGACGCGGGGCTCGAACTCACGGACCGTGAGATCATGACCTGAGCCGAAGTCGGACGCTTAACCGACTGAGCCACCCAGGCGCCCCATAATTGAGTCATTTTAAAAAGAAATTTGTGAAGCTTTCTATTGATGTATCTACTGATATGTTTAGATCATTTACATTTAATATTGATATGTTATGGCTTACACTTGCCAGTTTACTTTTGTTTTCTGTTCTTCTATTTTTCATTTGTTTTCTTTTTCCAGTTTCTATGGATTACTTGAACATTTTTTAGAATTCTATTTTGATTTATCCGCAGTGTTTTTAGTGTATCTCTTTGCATAGATTTTGTGTGTGTGTGGAGTTACTCTGGGTATTGTACAATATTATACATACATAATTAATGATTATCTATTGTTTGACATCATAGCAGTTTGAGTGAAACATAGAAACCATGTCTCCTTCAAACAATAATTGTATATGCCTCAATCCTTGCAACTCCTGGTATGTCACAAAAAGAAAAGCTGTCGACATATTCTTCCTTTACAAATTTACTCTATGAGAATATGTCATTTCTCTTTCAACATAAACTTCTTACAAAAGCTGTAATAACTATTACACTGATGTGACTGAAAAAATAAATACAACTTTAGTAAAAAATTAAACCATATTTTCTTTAAAGTCCCTTTACCCTCTCTAATTTCTAATTGTCTTTTTCTTCTGTATACATTGATAACTATATGAGACAATGTTATATTTTTGTTTCAACCATCAAACTTCATTTAGAAAACTCAAGAGCTGAATGAAAGTCTTTTGTATTTACCCACACTTTTATTCTTTTCCATTGTTCTTTTCTGATATTGCAATGTTTTCTTCTTTTATCACAGTCTTTCTGTTTAAAAACTTATTACCCTTTTAAGGTAAATTTGTTGATGACAGATTCTCTTCGTTTTTCCTTCATCCACAAATTGTTTTCGTGTTTCTTTCACCCAAGAACTTCTTGACATCCCCTTCATTTCTAAAGTATACTTACCCTGGATATAGTATCAGGCTGACAATTCTTTACTTTCAGTGCTTAAAAAAATGTTGTTTTAATTCCTTCTGTCTTCCCTGGTTGCTTTTGAGAAATCTGTTATTATTTTAATTGTTTTTCTCTTATAAGTAAAATATTGTTTCTCTCTCAACTGCTGTTAAGAATTTTCCTTGTCTTTAGTTTGTGAAGTTTGATTATTATGTGTCTTGGCATGGATTTCTTTGAGTTTTTCTTGAGTTTGTTTAAAGCATTTTTTCAACTTTTTGAATCATAGATTTATGTCTTTTTCTAACTTAGGGAAAATTCAAATCATGTTAGAATACATTTTTAGTCTGACCCTCTTCCTCCTCTTTTTCTGTTATTCTGAGGACATGAATTTTGGAATTTTTGTTTTGGTCTCACAGATCTTGAAGCTCTATTCATTTTTGTTTCCAATCAATTTTCTCTTTGTTATTCAGATTGGGTAATTTCTGTTGATCTATCTTCAACTTCATGGATTCTCCCCCTCTGTCCTCTCCATCCTGTTGCTAGGCCTATCCACTGAGTTTGTATTTTGTTTTGTAAATTTAAGCTTCAAAATTTATTTTTGGTTCTTCTTCATATCTTCCATTTACTTGTTGAGACTTTCTAGTTATTTGTTTCAAGTCTTTGTAATTGCTGCTGAAGCCTTTTTATGATGGCTGCTTTAAATTCTCATCAGATATTCCAACATTTGCTTTCTCTCAGTATAAGCATCTTTGCATCATCCTTTCACATTCAGTTCTTGATCTCCCTGGTTCTTGGTATGATGAGTGATATTTTTATTGTCTTGGACATTTGGGGCATTATGTTGTGAAATTCCAGATTTTATTTAAATCTTTTGTTTTAATGAGCCTTCACTGGCACATCCTGCAAAGTCTGAGTCCTTCACTTAGTTTCCATTGACAACTCTGGTGGTATGGGGTGCTTCGTTACCATTGGACAGGGGTGGCAGTTCAGTCCCCACGAGGCTTCTGCTGACACTACCCTGGCTGGGAGGGAAAGAGTGCCTTCTTATATGCTTCTCATGGGGCCTCCATGTAACCCATGGGAAGTGAGCCCATTGGGGCCTGGAACTGGTGATTTTATTGCATCTTTTGAGATAATCACATGATTAGCCTTTTGTCTGCTGATGACCATTACATTGATGTTTGAGTACTGAATTAGTTGACATTCAATCCTGGGATAAATCCCACTTGGTCATTATGTCTTACCATTGCTGGGTGAAATTTGATAATATTTTATTGAGAACATTTACATCTATAATCATGAAGGATATGGGTAGTGTGGCCTCAGAAACTAAATTGGGAAATATTCACTTATTTTTCATCTTTCTGGAATTCTTCATATAAATTGGATATTATTTCTTTCTTAAATGTTTGGTAGAATTTGACAGTGAATCCATCTGTACCTGGCTTTGTTGGAATGCTTTTATATTGAGAATCTTATTTCTTTAATAGATATATAACTATTCAGATTTTTTTCTTGTTGAGCTTTGGCAGTTTGTGTGTTTCACTGAATTTGTACATTTGATACAACTTATCTGTTTTATTGACATTGAGTACATTCCATTATTATTCTTTAATGTCTAGGGGATCTTTTGTGATGATCCCTCTTTCATTTCTAGTATTAGTCATATATGTCTTCTCTCTTTTTATTCTTGATAGTCAGGAAAGAAGGGATTGATTTTGATCATTTGAAAGAACAGCTATTTGTTTCATTGATTTTCTTTATTTTTAGCTGCTTCCCTTTTTATTTCTACTCTTTATGATTTTTTTTCCTTCTGATTTTTTTATGCTTAATTTGCTCTTCTTATTTAATTTCTTAATTTGGAAGCTTAACCATTGATTTGAGACCTTTATTTTTTCTATAAGGTTTTATTCTGTAAATTTCTTTATAAGCACTACGTAAACTGCATCCCATAGATTTTGATATGTTTTCATGCAAATTAATATATCTGAAGCTTTTCCAGGTATTTTTCTTTTACTGATTTCTAGTTTAATTCCATTGTTTTGAGAGAAGATCTTTTGTATGATTTTAGGTTTTTTTTTTAACTTTGTGGATGTTTGTTTTATGGCCCAGAAAGTGGTCAGTTTTGGTGATTCTTTTTTTTGTGTGCATTTAAGAAAAATATGTGTTTTTCTGCTGCTGTTGGGTACTGTGTTCTCTGTCAATTTTATCAGTTTGGTTTGTACTATTGTTCAGGTCTTCTATATTATTAATTTTTATGTGCTTATTTTGTTTTACTGACTAAGGAGTTTTGAAGTCTCGTAATTGTGGATTTATCTATATTTTTCTTTTTAGTTACATTTTTGTTTTATGTATTTCGAAGTTCTGTTGTTTGGTGAATACACAATTAGAGCTGTGTTGACTCTTTGTTATTATGTATCTTCCTCTTTAGGTCTGATGATATTTGTTTTGAAGTCTACTTTGTTTGATTTTTAATATAGACATTCCTGCATTTTTTGATTACTGTTTGCATGGAAAGTGGGTTTTTTATACCACAAATAGTTGGTTTTCCTTTTTCATCCAATCTGATTTCTTTTAATTGAAGTTTTTCTTTTAATTTTTTTAATGTTTATTTATTCTTAGAGAAAGACAGAGCTTGAGCGGGGGAGGGGAAGAGCGAGAGAGGGACACAGGCTCCAGGCTCTGAGCTGTCAACACAGAGCCCAACTCAGGGCTTGAACTCATGAGCCATGAGATCATGACCTAAGCCGAAGTCAGATGCTTAACCCACTGAGCCACCCAGGCTTCCCTGATTGAAGTTTTAAAATCATTTTTATTTGGGGCGCCTGGGTGGCGCAGTCGGTTAAGCGTCCGACTTCAGCCAGGTCACGATCTCGCGGTCCGTGAGTTCGAGCCCCGCGTCGGGCTCTGGGCTGATGGCTCGGAGCCTGTTTCCGATTCTGTGTCTCCCTCTCTCTCTGCCCCTCCCCCATTCATGCTCTGTCTCTCTCTGTCCCAAAAATAAATAAAAAACGTTGAAAAAAAAAAAAAAATTTTAAAATCATTTTTATTTGATGTAACTAGTGATAGAGTTGAATTTAAACTTACTCTCTTGGGGCGCCTAGGTAGCTCAGTCAGTTAAGCATCTGATTCTTGATTTTGACTCAGGTCATGACCTCACAGTTCATGAGAGAGAGCCCTGAGTTGGGCTCCATGCTGGATGTGGAGCCTGGTTAAGATCCTGTCTCTCTCTCTGCCCTTTCTCCTGCTCCCCTCTCTAACAAAAGAGTTACTTTTTTGCTGGTTGTTTTTTATCTGTCCCATTTGTTCTTTGTTCTTTTTTCTTCTTTTTCTGCCCTTTTTGTACTAATTGAGCTTTTAGAAATTATTCTATTTTATTTATGCTATTAGTTTGTCAGTTATACTTCTTAAAAGTTTCATGGTTGCTGCTCTAGGGCATATAATATATGTCTCTAATTTATCATGTCCACCTTTAAATAGTATCTTACCTTTCCACAAATAGTTTAAGAACCTTGCCACAGCATACCTTGAATGCTTCTCCCTACCCTTGGCACTATTGTTCTACATTTTACTTTTGCGTGCTATAACCCCTCAACACATTGATACTATTTTTGCATTAGAGAGTCAATTATATTTTGGAATGATTAAAAATAATACAAATGGTATTTTATATTGATTTTTACCATTTCTTTGTGTAAATGTTGTATGATAGTCTTCCTGGCATGATATTCCTTTTGAATAAAGAACTTCATTAATATTTCTCTAGCGCAAGCCTTCTGGCAGTGAATTCTCTGTTTTTTGTTCATCTGTAAAAGTCTTTATTTTGCCTTTATTTTGAAACCTTTATTTTTGTCTCTGTTTAGAATTTTGACTTGGCAGTTCCTTGGATTTTTTTTTTTTTTTTTTGGACTTTAAAGGTATCATTCTCTTTTCTTCTGGCTTGCACTGTTTCTGATAGGTCTCTTTTAATTGTTGTGTTTCTCCCTCTGTCTGTCATGTGACTTTTGTCTCTGGCTCCCTGCAAGATATTCTCTTTATCTGTCATTTCAGCAGTTTGTACATGATGTGTCCCAGTCACTATAGCATTTGAGTTTACATTTTTCTGACAGTGGCGAGGAGTGAGTAGGTCAAATGCAGCTATTGGATCTGTGTGTGCTACAGCAGGGGGTGAGTTTAGGAACATCCATTACTATCAGCCTAGCTCTGTTAGAGACCTCAGTCCTGAAGTGGCCCTCATCCAATGTGTGCCACTAAGCAACACAAGTTAGATGCATCAGAGACTTGAAGTTACCACCAGTGTTAATTTTCAGATAGCACTAGATAATTCAGAAATGATATCATTATAAAAATTATTATTTTTTTAAATAAAGGAGAAGAGATTCAGCGATGAAAAGGAAAAGAAAGAACCAACTAATGAGCCACCTGAGAAGGAAGAAGCAGCCCCCGTTCAGAAAGCTATTACTGGTTCAGGCAAGAGAACACTGGAGAAGAACCAAATTAATTTTGGGAAGAGTCAAATGACCAAGAGATTAGAGCCAAGTTTAAGCTGGAAGGCTACCGTTCGTTTCAAAGAGTATGTGGAAATTTGCGTGATGGGTTTTCTGATACATCCTCAGTGACCACATTTGCCTAGTTTTTCACATAAGTTTATGTCATAGCAGGAAAGTACTAGAGTAGATATTTACATTCCCTCCGTAATGCAAGTGGATCCCTCCCTACCCGTCTTCATATACCAAGTAGAAGGATTTGATGTGAATAGGGTTTACATGTGGGCACCGGAAGGGAAGGGAAGGGAAGGGAAGGGAAGAACACAATTCACTCAGTTAGTAAGTCAGGGGAAATAACGCATGAAAAAGATGAGAAAACACATGGAGACATCTCAGGAGCAATGTGAACATAGTTGTAGGGACCTGATTAAGTAAGTGCTAGGAGCATTTAGGATGACTAAAATTATGTGGAGTTAATCAGGGAAATCTTGATAGAGATAATGTCATTAACAGAACTTTAAGTAAATACTATAGAAAGGCTAGTAAATATTAACAAGCCTAAGTAAAGTAGACACTGGTTTGTTGAATGTCTGAAATATACAAAACTAGTTCCATTTTGGGCCATCTATAAAGAGGTGCCAGAGCACAGATTAAGGACCAGCGTTATGTAAATATCAGAGCAGTCAGAAGTGCCTAGAGCACTTTTTAAATTAGCAAATAGACTTACAAGTTTCATGTCACCTGATTGGACAGGGATTCTGAGGACCACTGGGTGATTGCATTTTGCCTACAAACCCAGAGAGCAGACGGAAGGAGTCCTGTGGAAAGAGGAGACACTCCTGCTCCTCTAATTCTCAATTTTGAGGTGTTTGGCCTTTGTGACTATTTGAGTCTGAAAATGACAAATACATGGGCTGCTCTGTTACCTGGAAGGTGAATTTTAAAAAAACTGCGTTGCCCACGGGCTTACGTTTTTCAATCAGGAAATTACCTAACAATTTAGTGAAAAC